>NC_081824.1:425998328-426335828 GCF_030867095.1 Alligator mississippiensis | reverse complement strand
GCAGTAACCTGAGTGGGTATAAATACTGTCAACCTCATTATCTGAATTAAGGTAATCCCCAGATGGCTTGGCATTGGTGCACACTGTGGTTTTCCAGGCAGCATACACCATCTGCAGCAGCTGAGTCTGGGGGCTGCTGCCCAGCTACTGAACACTTTGGGTTAAGTGGGAGAGGAGACAAGTTTACAACTTGCTTTAGAAGCTCATGGCTACATTTCCCCCAGGAACACCCACCATCACCATCACTAGCAGCTATATACAACCAGTTTTATTCCATCACAGGCCTGCTGAGATGCACCCCTTGGCAGCTGTTGGCCCACACTGAGAAAGTAGAGCCTTTGCTCAGTAGCCATACTGTTGCCACAAACGTTGACACCAATTTATTGTATTCTAGTGACACTGCAGAGTGCCAAATGGGCACCCTGTTATTTCTAAACTATTCATGCTCAAAAACAGGCCAGGGACAATAAGTACAGAGAGAAAGAAAGTTCTGGACTGAGAATGCATTCCTAGACCAGAGTCAGGACAACTACTCCCAACATTGACAAGACATCCCACATTAGCCTTTAATTGATTTTCATGTTATGTCATTCTTTCTTTAGGTTATTATATAATTTTTGCTAGTTTGCTGCAGCTTCTCTTACCTTTACAATGAAAAGACCATGGCAAAGCAGTTCTTGGACATGGTATTCCACTTTCACAGAGTGAGCTGCTGTGACTTTCTAGGCGATGTTTTTACCTTTCTTAAAGGTGTTAGAACCAGCTCCTTTATTAGAAGGTGTCCTTGCTCAAGGTTTCATTCACGAAAGATTAGAAAATACAGGTAACCACAGGTACTGGGATAAGAAAGTTAACAAAACCTGAAACCAGGGAAAAATCAATTTGGTCTCAGGAGACCATGGTTCTCTTCCTAGCTCTGCACTGACCTTCTCTGTAACCTCTTTTCTAACAGTTACTGGAGCCATCCCTTCTGAAAGGCCTCCTGGTTAGCAGCACCTGATCATATAACTTCCTGAGTGCCTGATTAGACTTTCAATCCTTAAGGGCAGGTAATAAAGTAAAGCTGACCACCTGTGTGAGGTCTGAGCAGGGCATTAACTCTAAAAATCAGATAGGGCCTGTGCTCCCTGTCCCAGTCTCAGTCATGCAGCACACAGGTTTACAGCTTGTGGCAACAAAAGGCCAATTTAGGACAGAAAGCATTATTGATGGCTATATCCAAAACACAGGCTCTGAACACTAATCCCTTGCTGCAGAGGTTTTTAGTGACTCAAATGTCAATACCACAGGCTGAAAAATCCAACTCTATGTTTGAAGACTCTTGGATCAATTGGCAGTAAAACATTCACAGGAACAAACAGAGAGAGACTCCACACATTTATTACTTACCACCAGTTTACTAACACTACAGAATTAATGGTGCGTGCTAGCAAGAAAGGAGTTCACAAATGTTTGGAATGACTGCATCAAACTAAATACAGTTTAGAAACATGTTTTCCCTTTAATTTAGGTGCAAAATATTGAGATGCTAGACACTGAACAACGTACAAAGATCATAAACAATCCAATTGTTGTTCAAGGTTACAAGGCATTTACATGCCACGCACTGAGGTGTTCAAACATCACTGAACAAAGGCTACAACCTACCATGGCACAACTGCAAAGAGACTATTAAAAAAAACATGGACTTGTGTCCTGCTGACTGGATCCACAGCTCAGCTATGCAACCCCAAGTTCCTGCTGAAGTTAGCCCTGCCCTGCTATTCACACATGATTGCACTGCCTTGCTGCAGGTACACTAGGCCAGATATGTCTTAAGATATGGTGTGGTGACTCACTGGCATGAGCTAGCAAGTTCAGTGAAAAGCTAAAGGAACAAAACCCTGCTCCAAGCACCTGCTAGTGCTCTTGCAGGCACAAGGGTGACTGTGTGGTGACCCAAGAGAGGGAATACTGTACTTGCAGACATCATGAATCAAGCAGTAGCTGAAAGCGCCCGGTTGAGGCCACTGACACCGTACAGCAGCTGTGTGAAGCTTCTGAGACATGAGGTCACTTGTAGCAAGTAGAACCCGTGATGTCACCAGTTACAGCCCCAGATCAGGTCCAACTGTGGAAGAAGCAGCATGTGGAAGGATGGAAATAATGTTCCAAGCTCCAAAAGCTGGTCAGAGTTAATCGAAAAGTCAACTTGGCAGGTCCCGCTAATTAAAAAAAAGACCTGCAGACCTTTGTCACACAACAGACCTGCAGATAAGGGCTGCCCACCCCAGTAGACAGGGCATTTGACTGGGGATCAAGAGCCCTAGATTTCTCCTAGTGTTGCTCCCAATGTCCTGTGCTGGGCAGATCATGTCACACCTCTGTACCTGTTTCCTCTAACCCATTGTCTAGATCAGGGGTTCCCAACTTTTTGTCCCTTAAGGGCCATTTCAAAGGGGCAGTCCTGGGTGATGGACTATGCACTGGGAATCCCTGGTCTAGTCTAGTTGCCATGGACAGGTTCAAGTTCCCTGGGCTCCAAGGTGCCAACCTAGTACCACGCATGGAAGAATCTCATTGGTCCTATTAGTGCTCCTGGATCTCTGTTGTAGTCACAAGGAAAAGTAAAATTAAAACTCAAGTGAGACTACTCACAGAAAAGGCAACCAGCTCCAATACCTGCACCAGAGCAGGGAGCAGGTAACCTGGCCTGCAATGTTATTTTAAAGCTTTTTCCTCTCCAGAGAGACCCGGTTCTGCACTGGGCTGAAATTAATTCTTGTGCCAAAGGCAGTGAACTAGTTAAGTCCCCCTTAAACCTGAAACCTTGTTGTACTGGTGCCTGCCAGGAATGACTCCCACCCAGAGCCTGGGCAGATGACACATTTACACTAGCATGAGTTACTAGAGTTATGTACTCAATGTAAATTACCCTGACATCTGGAGCAGACAGATATGTAACCCCCATGAGGTAGTTTCATAGGGGAGGCAGCCATTACAGTCACTTGCCACTAGGCAGCGGGCGGGCAGATAATACCATATTTTCTCACCTGCAACATGCCCTGGAATATGATCCACACCTTGTTTTTGAAAGGCAGAAATGAAGAACAAAATCTTTCCTTCCAGTGAGTAACTGAGTAGCAGCAGCTAAGGAGCTGAGCCTGTCCATCATGCTGCTCCCTGTGGATCATGTGCATGCTTTATTTACAGTTTACTCTAGTAAGTGGCAGAAATGGCTCTTACCATATTTCTTGGATATATTATACACTCCAATTTCCAGCAGCTGTTTGTTTTTTTTTAAACTTATACGTGGTATATGAGAAAATGCTGTGAGCAAACAGCTAGCACAGGATCAGCTGTGGACAGATGGCATCTATAATGCTATGACTTACACCAGTGGAGTTTGATCTCTTATTTGTCCTGGGCAACAATATCCATGATTCTAGCAAATTACATTGTATAACACTATATGTCAGGAGTGTGCTCCTTTTTTCACTCTGGTGTAAAGGCTGATTGCATTGGTGTAAATGTGTTGTGCGTCCAGCCCTCCCCCCCACCCCCCCAAAAAAACAGCAAAAAAACCCCCAAACACCCTATAAGGATGAAATCTGGTTTTCACTTGCTCATCTGTCAGTGTGGAGACTGCAGCTAGCTTAGTTTGATGGTTGCTTGCATCAGGTTGCCCAGCCATGCTTGACCCAGCACAAGTGAACAAATGGGCCAGGGAAAAAGTTACATGGAGGCTTATGCTCCCCCCCATGCAGGGGATTGGTAGGGAGAATCCAGGAAGCCCACTACCCTCACTGCTAAAGGACCCAGAGCAGCAGGGTCCACAGGTCCTCTCCCCAGTCCTGGAGTTAAGGACATTGCAGGGGTGAGGACATTGTGCTTCCTTCTCTTCTCTGTGCTGCAGAAGGCACTGTACCCAACTCAGCCACAGCAGGCTGTGCCTGGGGAACCCCCACCATGTCAGAAATTCATAATCCAAACAAAAGCACAAGGTGGCATAAGCATGAGTTATCATCAAGATATTTATTGGGATGTTCTTCTGTCTAAGTTAGAGCAAGCCTTTGTCTAAAAAGAGCAAACTGTACGATTCATGGGCTCAGCCCAAGGTGCCTTCTAGACAAAAAAATACCAACAAAGTATGAGCAATCAATACAGCTCAGGTTCACAGGCTTACACTGTAGAACTGCTGACATCTCTCTGCCCACTAGTAAATGACTTGGTGAGGCCCCAGACCAGTACTTGCTCTAGTGACTAGAAAATGCAATTCTGATCAAGCCTAGCTAATGCTATTCAAGGAGGTGTGGTGAGCTTAGTGGGTTAATGATGGTATCTGAAACCACAAGATCTAGCCAAAATCAACAGTGGTAAGAAGCTGCTTTTATTCAATAGCAGTTTGGTGGCAGTGACTGCATCTTTATTGCCTCCATGGAGGACCTGAGAGTGCTGCCAAGAATCAGGCCCTGCATCCCCTCTCCAATGGTGAAGTCAACTTTAGGGAATGTCCACAGCACAGGCACAGATCTCAAGAGCAAAACAGGGTTACCCCAAGGTGACTTGTCTGCCTCTCTTCCAAATTTGGGGTGTGAAGAGTAAGTAGGCAAAACAGTGCTTCCTGGTGGTTCTCGTAAAGGGCCTGAAGAAGTGGTACAGACATAACCCATGAGGACTCTGTGTCTATTTCCAAAAGGCGAGGGGCAGGTTACCAACCTTGTCAGGACTGCTGACAACCTCACTGGCAATGTCATCAGGAGGACAGGACATATATCAAACTGCAGCCCCTCATTACTCCCAGCAGAGGAAACTCCTGAGTAGCTAGCTCTGCAACACCTGATGGAGTCCTGTAGAGAGGCTTACATGCTACTGCTGGCATGACAGCTATGCTCTAAGGAGGGGACTTCTTATACCAGAGATTCTATTCCAGCACTTCTCTTCATTTGCTTTGAAGGAGGGGGAGGAGAGAAAAAAAAGGAAAAATCTACAGATATGAAATGTTTTCCCAGTATTGTACATGTTAAAGGAAACATAAAATAGAACTGTTTACAGTTAGAACTGACAACACGAACAAGTGAAAAACATCACCATGCAGCACAGGCAGGAACAGAGAATTTGGGACTGAAAGTTCTGTGTCCTGTGTCTTAATATTAGTGTCTTGCATTCAAATGTATGTTTTGATGCTTCTTAATAAATAACAATAAAAAAATCTAGAAAGCACAAAAACCAAATCCAAGCGGATGGGATGAGTATGAAAGTGGAAGGCATAAGTCAAGTCAGTTTAAAAATCAATCGTAGTTGAATTACTGCCACTCTGTACCAGAAGAAGGCCTAACCTGAACCCAAGTAATCAAGAGTCTTCATTTTTCTTCTCATATGTATGGGTGGAAGCCACAAGTAATATTCTCAAGTCAAAGATGGGGGAAGACTTACACTAATGTAGAGTGGACCAAAGTGAGATGAGCATCCACGCCAAGATTTCAAACAACCAAATCACTGCAATTTGAATGCTGAAGCTACCCAATCACTACTTGTTATGATGATGCCAATTTACCCACACACTCTGCTGAGAGCAACAAAGAACAGTGGCAAAAGAACAGCAATTTCAAAGCCATGTGTGGGCGAACAGAATCTGATGCTCATTGAGAACATTACACATTCTAAGCAGAATAAATGCAATAAACTTTTGTAAGCTTCTCTGGCTATATTCCCATGTCCAGTTGGCAGATCCAAGCCATGAAGGTCAAAGGGGCAAAGTTAAAGGACACTGGGGCTTATCAGAAAGATAAGGATCATTTCCAAACACAAAATATTTCTCTTGCTGTTTATGCCCTTTTCCCATCAGCCATAAAATGTTTTACTCTCCCCTACTTGTTACTGGTTTTCTTCCCTTCAAGTGCAAACAGTGTTTAGAAGGGAGAAAAAGCTCCAGAAAAAGCTCATGTTTTATTAAACCTTATAAAAGATTCCTAACTCATTTTACATTTCACAACTGAATACAATTAAAAAAAACCCATAGCAAAGCCAGGCTCTGCCTGAAATTAAGCAGATCCAAACTCCGCCATCCATTTTTCATACTTCTCCAGATCTGCAGCAGATACAGACTTAGAGATTTTCTTCAGAGCCAGCTCAAAGTCCCCCTTGGTAACAGGCATCTGCAGTTCTTCTTTAGAAAGTGCACGGATCTCTTCTGGGGTTAAGCCATTAATACGACGTCTCATTGCCATCAAAGAGGCATCCCTGGAAACACAAGGAAATGTATGGGAACTAATTGCTAGTAGTATGTGTTGTGAGTCGTATGAATTTGGATTACATTCTCTTAGACCACTGGAAGAAATTCTTAAGAAAGCATTTACTTATATTATAAAGATGTAGAGCACTTTTTTTCTTAGCTTCCATGCTCAGAGATTACTACATTAATTCAACACACTGGTATCCAAATCCATTTCAGCATATGGTAAACAGGCAGAGATAATTAAAACCATAAAACTGAAAACCCTTTGCAATGATTCATGGGGCTGAAATCTCAGGTTTTCAATGCAGTCACAAAACTCATGGAAAAACCTCTGCTCACTGCTTTCGTCTCGCTGAAACACTCCATTCCCCTCAGTGCAAGCACCAGCTTCCCTTCACAGCATCAAGGCTCTTAGTATTTGCAACCTGTTCTGATAGAGTGGCTGAGTCAGTAAAGGGCAGAGCAGCACGTGGAAAACAAAAATGCTATGTGGCACCCACAGGGCTCAGGCCACCAATGCTTGCAGATCCTTATGCTCTTTATGCTTGATAGCCTCTTTTCTTGGTCCTTTGTAGAGCTCTGCCAATCTTGTCCACCAGAGGAGAACATTGCTGATTCCTCACAACAGGGCCCACATGGAAATTTCAATTTTGTGTCCCTGTCAACAGGCTTTTCTCAGCTAGGGACAATACAGGCCTCAGGGATAACATTTAATCTGTCGGCCACTGCAACGCTCCAAAGAGTTGAGAACTCCAGAGTCATTTTAACACAACCAAAAGGACAAAGCATAGTTGCCACCATTTCCGAGATGTGCATTTAGACTATAAGTTGCTCAGAGAAAAGACCCAGGGCCAGATTCCATTCCACCCATCAAATGTCTAAGTGGTACTCTGGCATCTAAGTGGCTAAGTATAGTTGAGACCCTGAAAAGCAATTTGCCTAACAGGTGGGTTGTGTGAGGCGCGGAGCAGGTCCTCCTCCTTCTGCCTGCATTTTGTGGCATAATTTTGAGGCAAAGATGAAGGCACATTAAAAAAGTTGTATTTTTTTCATGGACTTGAGCAAGGTGGAGTAGACCCACACTTAGACACCTAATAGGTGGAACAGGATCTGGCACATGGTTTCTGTATGTGTGATGCAGATTCTAGCACTAGATCTGCATGGGAAATTTCCAACTAAAGGCTGTCCCACAAAAGGCCAATCTGTCAAATTTCTATGGCAACATGATGATTTTGAACAAATTCTGATGGAAACCAGACAGGTTTCCTGCCAGCTCACACCGTTGGCTCCTCTGCAGCTCGCCTGCAGGGTGATGAGGAAATGTCAGGCTGAAAGCTTTGGCTCCCAAGCTCCTGGTTCCTCGGCAGCCCCAATCCCACAACTCCCCCAGCTCCTGGATGCACCAGGAAGACTGCCCCAGTGCTGGGGCTTCCTATAGCTCCAAGATGCCCAACTCACTGCAGCTGAGGGAGTCTCAGAAATGTTCTGAAAAAGTAAAAAAGAAAGGACCTACTGACCTTTTGGAAATGAAAAGCTGAGACACCTTCTCTCAGGGAAATTCCATTTTTCCTTCCATTTCAAAAGGTTTTCTGCTTGTTTAATTTCAGAGTTTCCCATGGAACAGAGTCCAGTTTCCAGACAATTCTATTTGGCTCAATATGGCCCTGATTCACAGTTGGGGTCTCTGGACACTACAGTAATATTTAGTAACAAACTAAATGTCATTTATTAGTGGCAGTAATGCCAGCAGTGCCTAGCAGTCTTCATCCCAGACCAGAACTCCATTGTGGTACAAAATAATTACTGCCCATCCCCTAAGAAAAGTTTCTTGTGAAAGGGCTCTCTCTCTGGGACAGGGAATTCCACCTACTAAACCCCTGGTTTAAAAAATAAATAGAAAAAGGCTTCACCCCACACTAACAGACATTGCTCAGTGGAAGTAAACACTGGGAACACAAGATTTTCTGGGGCTGTCCCTCTCCCCAAAATCAGGGTACACAGTCACATCTTGCACACACGCTGCATCATCCTGAGGATAGGAATGAATGTGCTAGCAACTGTATTTATGCCTTAAAACTGATTGTGGCTGGCATGGGTTTGACTGCATTTTATATATGGCCTCTTGCCACTCCCTTTTATCAAATAACTTAGCTAATGATTATATACTTGTTTATTTTTTACAAATTACATGAGAAAGGTACCTGCACACATTAGTTATATCAGCACCAGAGTAGCCTTCAATCTTCTCAGCAATTTCTTCAAGGTGGATATCAGGATCCAGCTCTACTTCCCGAAGATTAATCTTAAGCAGCTCAGCTCTGCCTTTTGCTACAATACAAACATTACCTGGTTAAAGACCTAAGAATATGTTTAAGTCCCTATAGCACATGGGAATGAAAACTCAGAAGTACGTTTTCTGGCTTTAAATGGAAGCTACAAGTTAAAAAGTTCACATATTGGAAAATGGAAAACAAGAACAGTTGCCTTTTCAGTAGAACATGTAGTCTAAAACACATATTGCTTAAGTACTTTATAAAAACCAAGAGTGCTTTAGAATGTGCGGTCATGCAGAATGCCTATGCTTCTCAGGTAACAAAGCATTTGGCTGTTTGCTTTGTATTCAACAAGAAATGTGATCCAGCAGACCTACGATTCTTCTCAGTCTCTCAAATGCACCCCTCTGCTTCAAAGTTAGACTGCACATTATTTATACAAGGTTGATGACACTTACAATGATACTTCTAGCACACAGTTGCAGACAACACTCAGACCCGGACTGATACAGCAAAGCTCTTAAAACTATGCCAAACCTTAAGCTAGCACTGAAATGCTTTGCTGAACTGGCAGCTTAAAAAGTTGCTGATGCCTGATGGAAAACAGAAGTATTACAATTAGAAACAACTCTGCTGGTCAGCTTTCAAACACAGGTGCTGTGCGCACAAAATGGGAACTGCTGCAGAAAGTACTCATTTACACAGCCAAGTAGTCACTTGGCGCACACAGAGCATATGTGTATTAAAGTCTTATGTTTGCAACTTGGGAACCCACATTTGGAAGCCTGTCACTTTGGGGATGGGGAAAAAGACTGAAAGAGGGCTCTTCTCTTGGATTTTACTACAAAGGAAATGTACATGAAACTAACATCTTCATTTCTACAGCAACCATTTCTGATGACGCAGGATAAGATGGCCACATTGGAAGAGTAGACAAAGTTTTTCAAACAAAGCCCCTGTTGGTCTTTACTGGTCTCCCTTGAAATAAGAGAAAAGAGAAAAAACACAGGTATGTGTATACACACACACACACACACACACACTGATGTTAGGTTAACAGTAGTTTTACTAAGAGGTTGGGTTATGGATTTGTATAGGATGGTTTAGATAGAGATGATCCTGCCTCAGGCAGGGGGTTGGACTAAATAACCTCTGGAGGTCCCTTCCAGCCCTATCTCTCTATGATTCTGTATCTGACCATGGTCTCTAAGTGCCTCACAGAACTGTTTCTAGTACAAAAGGCTGGTAAACATTCACATAGCTGGCATTTTCTCCTGGATGAGTGTGTGTTATTTACAGAGCATCAGCCACATGCATCTGGTACACAAGCAGAACCATTTCTTTAAACCAGAGTACTTTTCCATAGGGGCCAGAAAGCCCTGCCATCCCTTAAAGAATGCTGCCTGATGAACTTCACACTCACACCATGTCCCACAATTTTTTTAAAAACTTTTCCAACTGAATCCCAGAGTCTCAAATTACCAAGCGTGATTATAAATACATTGCCTAGACTTACACGGAGAAGCTTAATCTCCTCCCCTGTGGAATGATATGATAAAACGGAAACCCACAAATACAGTGGGAACACATCTCATAAGTAGTACAAGTTGTACTATGTTATGTCAAAAGCAAGTGTTGTTTCACTGGAAACAAGAGAAAAAAAAAACAGGTGGAATTTTAAACTAATTGGTCATAAAGACAGCTACCCTGTTATGAGCTGTTCCTGTCTGGGAACCGTGAAGACAAGCTGTATGCCTATTAAATGTCCTTATACCTGCTAAACTCAATCACAAGTGCTGTCACCATGAACGTGCATCTTGTTATCCTGAGTGCTCATGCAAAGCTATGAGGCACCCATTGTACCAAGCAGAAACAAAACTATGCAAACTTCAAGTGATAAGGATCTTGAAATTAATAGGACATATGAATGACAGCCACAAAAGACAATACAAGCTGAGATGTCTTAGGGCAGGAAAGCAATCAGCCTGCTGCATTCTGAGTGACTTGAAGTCTAGCCATAAAGGCTACCAAGCAGTGATTTATAATGCACTAAGCCTGAGAGTGAAAATTCATGGATCCACTTCTCTGCATTTGTCTGCAAGGGCATGGAAGTGCATTTGCAATATTTCTTAAAATGTCCAAAGGCTGCCTTTGATGATCACTCAAGGATTGACTGTTAAACATTTAAAATAATTCCAGGCTCATTAAAACTAGCTTTGTTTTGAAAAGTAAGAACCCATCAATGGATCTGCAATGAAATACTGCAGCTCTTTGTTTTTAAGCCCCCAAGCCATTTTTCTCTCTTCTAAGAAAAACAAAAGCCAAATAATTAACCCCTGAAATACAATGTTTATAATAGAAATGTCAGGAAACTCTTCACAATTCAAAGAAATACTATAGATGGTGAGTTTCCTGGAACAACCATTAAAGAGAGAACCCCTGTAATACTCATACCTGTTGGCAAAGCGATATAAATCCTTTTCTCCAACCTTCTTCGCAAAGCTTCATCAATGTCCCAGGGAAAATTTGTGGCAGCAAGCACCATCACCATTTTAGATGGGTCATCATTTTCTAAGGCACCACCTACCCCTGTTAGTACAACAGTGTAAGAAAAAGTCATTTTAACAGTCTCAGAGAATTCCTGCCTTTTTACAGGTGCTAGACTGGCAGGCCTTGGGGATGGAGATGCTCCATTCAATAAATAGACAGCACATAGACAGTAGCAGGGCAAGCTTCCTTATGTCACACTCCCAGCATGTCTCCAAACTGCTTTGAAAGCAATCTAATGCTAGAGAAGAGAGGAGTTCATCTGCCTTGCTGATCAGGCTTCTGCTGAGATTGCCAACAAGGTGATTTTGTGATGTGTGGACAGTTGTCCACCAGTGACTCACCTGAAACACCCATTCAATTTATTTAAGCCACTGAAAATCCATGAGGTGGTAAAAGTTTTCAGTCATTCCCCCAACCTAAAGTTAGATTAAAAAGGAACCAGTTCCTTCTGGGCAAAGAGCTGTGTCTTCCCTGCATTTTCTCCAATGTGCCTTCACACTTTGAGGCATTAGAAAATGATTGTGAGAGCAACACCACCACAAGAATGGGTTACCTAACCCGTATACCACTACTATTCCTGTGATGATGGCCTCAAAAACACATATACGCCGAATGCCCTGACATGTTGTGAAAACTGATGAACAAATTATACCAATTGTCGCTGCTAAATCCAGGATTGTTAAATCAGACCAAGAGGACCTGCCAGAGTGAGTCAATAAAGAAGAATGAGTTTATTTAAAACTTTGTACTCTCTGTGCACCACATCAAAAACAGAAGTCTGGAATTAGCTGTGCAAATATTCCTAATCTACCTATCTTTTTTTTTTTTCACGTTAAGGTGGGGGAGGAGTTTGGTCAAAGTGGCGTCTTAAAAAAAAGAGTTTACAAAAAACTCTTTTTCACTGCTGAGAAAGAAGAGAAGAAAAATAAATCCATTTTAAAACCAAAAAAACCCCAAACCAGATACTTTTTTATTTATTAAAAAGATCTGTTTTGAACACCTTGGAACTAAGTCAACTACAAGCTTTGAATTCCCTCCCCTCCCCCCCTCAAAAGGATGCTTCTGATTTCCCAACCAGCCCTACTTGTTGCTGGGCAATGAAGAGTCCTCAAAGCTGTACCCAAATCCAGAAGATAAACTGCAGCCCAACCCCAAAGCAACACCTCAACACTAATTACCGTCCATCTGAACAAGCAGCTCCGACTTGACTCTGCGACTTGCCTCGTGTTCATCAGATGTGCCTCGGCGACTGCAGATGGAATCTATTTCGTCAATAAAGATTGTTGTTGGAGCGTAGAACCGAGCCTTTATTCAGAAGTGAACAAAACAATTTAGACTACAGCAGTAAACATACACCCAGAGCAGGCTCAGGGCCTTGCTGTGCTATGCAGTGTGTACATGCACAGAAAGACACCCCACACCACAAACAACTAAATCTGAAGTCATCCTACAAAGACTTTGCACATGGCACCCAGTGCTGCTGACAGTCATTGGGGATGCTTTCTATGCACATGAGCTCTGCAAGGTCAGGGGCTAAGACAACAAGTATCTTGCAATGAGTGGGGAGAAAAAGAACACAATCAAAATACAGACAATGTGCAAGACGTAGTTTGGTTTTCCTAATGGCAAAAACATAGGTGGATACAGGGGAGTCTCATTCTCAGTCTCTCTAAAAACTACAGGATGCTTTAACCGATCCAGAGGGAGTAAATGACATGTTGCACCTGTGCACATGCACACACACCCTGAGTTGCATACAAAATATTTCTCAACAGCAGTTCAGGATTTGGCCCTCGTTTTCAAAAATCAACATTCCCCCATGGAACATGGAAAACAAAAATAAAACGTATTTTATTTCCCAAACCCACTACCTATCATTACTCTTCATCTTCAAAAATATACTGAGAAAGGTCTGGTAAATGAAGCCTGCACTTCTAGCCACCTCATCCTGCTGCCAGACACTAGAGGGTGCTATGAGGACCAACCACACATGTCCCTTCCCACATGAAGGGCTCTTCAGCACACAGATCACGTCATTGAGACCTTACCATTTCAAAGAGGAGGCGCACTAGCTTCTCAGACTCGCCCCTATACTTGGACGTCAGAGTAGAGGAGGAAACATTGAAGAACGTTGTTCCACATTCAGTAGCAACAGCTTTGGCTAGCATTGTTTTGCCAGTCCCAGGCGGGCCAACCATTAGCACACCCTACAATTCAAGATGGAATAAAAGCTGAATGGCACCACAAAAGCAAGCCAAGAGTAAGCAAATACAAAGTCACTGCAATCGGCTGCATTGTGCTAAACCCAACTATGACTCCGAGTCTTCATATTAATGGCTCAACAATGTAACTGATGCATGCTTGAGTGGGGGTGGGCTGAAAACAAGAATTTTTTTTTTCCTCCCAGAACAGGAATCAAGTTTTTGGATTTTTTTTTTCATTCCACTTTTACATGAAATCAGACACACACTTATACAAGCATAAAAGCCAGTAGCCCAATGGATGGGGCACTTCTTTGGGATGTGGAGGACCCAAACTTCCTAACTCCAGCTATGTGCAAGTCTGGCTGATTTTCACTTCGCTTCACTAAAGCCATTCATAAAGTACATGGGCAACTCACACTGTTTATTCTCTCTCTAATCTATCCAAATTACCATAGCACTTGAGCCCCTCACATTTCAATGCCTGTATCCTCAGGACACTCCTGTGATGTAGGGAAGTGCCATCATCTTCACCTTACATATGGGGAAATGATGCACAAAGAGAAGAGACTGGCAGCAACAGAAATACTTTGGCACTGAACTCTCCTAGCTGTCACGGAAGTGAAGTACCTAAACATTTCTCTGGAGTTGGGCCTAAGTGATGTGGTCAGTGCAGCACAAGAAATGCCCACAGCAAAGCAAAAAAATGAACCTCCTAATGTCCTAACCACTGAGGCATCCTTTTCTCCCCTCTCCTGCTGACAGAAAGGGCAAGATGGGAAGTCTCAGGTGACCTCTAAGTCCATATCCATTTATTCACTCTTAAGTGAATGGATATTCTAGATGGGGAGACTGAACATTTTCATAGGCCAAATAAGAGTTTTAGCAGCATTGCTTGTTTCTGGACCTGACCAAGAAGGGAGGCATTCATTTTTAAATGGTCCACGGTGGCAGGGCCTCCTGAAGGTAGGTGGTGGTAATGACCATTTCTCCTCCTATGGAGGAGTCAAGGGTTAATGCTGACCCATAGGAGAGGGGTAATACTGCATTTTCTCATACGTAACTTACACCTTTTCCCCTCAAAACCAGCTGGAGGAAACTGGGCTGGGCATTACATGCAAGGAAAAGAGATCCCTAGGGCCTGAAAATCTGGCAGGAGGCGAAAAGGGGCAGAGTAGTGGCTGTGTTAATTGCTGAAGCTCTAGGACCCGTGGGGAGCTTCCTCCCCATCTGCACGCAGCCCCAGACTCAGTGTGTGGGGTCAGACTTGGCACACAACCGCAGACCCAGTGTACCAGGTTGGTCTGCAGATCCCATCCAGTGCACGGGTCCAGCAGCAGACTTGGAAGCAGGCTCGGCTCCCTAGCTGCTGCCACTGACTTATCTCAATCATATTTTTTCAGGCTCCTCTTCAAAAATCAAGATATATGCTATGTATGGCAGCATACTATATGCAAGCAAATATGGTACTCAATAATGTTTTCAATAAAATTCCTCCAGATACTTTAGAAGGCTACTTCTAAACTGTATGCCTCCTTCAGATGGGGAAGTACGTTGTTTTTCCCACCCCATAGTGGCCAAGAAGAAAAGTGGTGACTTCAACACTCTGCTGTTGAGAATGCAGTTTCTGAGCAGCTTGCTTTTACAAATGCAAGATCTGATTATAAGCTAACAAAAGCTTACCAAAGTAAAGTCATACTGTGTTTCAAGGGTAATCAAATTAGCTGGAATTAGACTTGCACATCATAAATGTGCTTTGCAATTAATATCTTACATAAAATGCCACAGTAATAAAATATCTGTTAAATGCGATCTATGCTGCAAATTAAGTTTCATCTGTTCCTCACAAAAATTTACTTCAAAAAGCACAAGGAATGACATGGAAAAGAACTATAAAAACAAATCAACCAGGAATGCAATTATTCAAAAAAGTACTAATCAAGAGCAATAGCTTTTCTATGCCTTCTTTTTCCATTAACTCTTAATACCTTTATTGCCATCTAACACTTCGCTAATGGGAGCGCAAACATATATTCATCGGTAAATTAAGTTACAAATGTTCATATCCTTCCCATACAGTCAATGGCACAATGTCACTTTTTAGGCTGCCCAAAATTTCCCAGACTCCAGGGCAATAAGCATTAAAAACAACAACAACAAAAAAGATATTGGCTTCTCCTCCCTCAGATCATTCAGACATTGCTTACCCTGGGATTCAGTCACTGCTACGATGGCAGCAGCACTAGACAATTGTTGCCAGCCCACAGCATACACATGGATAATTGGATGAAATTTCCTGGCTTATGATATACCAGAGGCCAGGCTAGATGATCTAATGCTCTTTCTAGATTAGTCACACAAGGCACCTATACACATGCAGAGAGGCTGCCCCGATGTGCTGTAATTACAGTGTTGGAGCAGACTTGATTAATCGAGTCCGCTGGAGCGTAATAATTACCATGCTCCACCAGAGTCCAGCGTCATGTGTATTAGCGTCCCCATGCTTAAAAATGGTGGCAGGAGTACTTTAAAATTAATTAAATTAGTTTTAATTAAAGCGCCCCCTCTGCCATATTTCAGCATGGGGACGCTGATACACGTGACACTCCAGGTGTTCTAATTAGAGGGACTCTCAGGACCTGCTTTAATTAAAGCCCTCCCCTCCCCACCCCCGCGGAGCATGTGTATAAGCACCCATAGTTTACCCCAGTTTCAAACCAAGCTAAGCCTCCCTAATTTAGATCATGCTGTACCCACAAAAATTGTGATTACACTGGCTCCCCAAGTAGCTAAAATCCCAGCATAGATAAGGTCTCAGTCCTAAAATTAATACAGGGAGTTAAATTCTGCCTTCAGTTTTCTACCTAACTCACCACTAGCGAATCCAAGGGGCTTATTTCTCCCATGCCTTGGATCACGAGTAGCTGTGTCCTTCTCTATCACATAGGTGTAATGTGACCAAATGAGGCTGATGGCATTATTTATCCACTTTGCACAAGTCTGGATGGCCCCCCAAGGTGAAGGCCGTGAGAGAATCAGGCCACTGACAGATGCTCACAGTGCGAAAATCAGCACAAAATTTGAGCCTGAATTTCCAGCTAAGCTAGATGCCCAGGGTTGGGAGGAGGAGCGTGCCAGACCAAACTACTTGTTCTTTGTATCATCTAGGAGTCTGGCATTTACTGGCTTGTTAAAATCCCTTACAAACACAATGCCTTCTTTATTCCCCTTCTCAGGCTGTTAATCCAGAGTATTCCAATAAGCTAAAACACACTGCAGGGAGCAAGCGTTTTGATGAAATCATGGCAGGGTTATTTCTTGTTGTTGTAACAATCACTAGCAGAGCAGTGGGAAGCACAGCTAGAGACTGGGCCTTCTTGGCACAAAGAACAGTACATAGAAAGGAAACAAGCAGCTCCTGGCTATTCAGAAAGCAATGGCTGCAAATATCCAGCACCTGTGTTTAGTCAGGAGAGCTGGCCTTTTCATACCATGCACCCATTTTGAATGCAGAGACAGGCTGTGAAAGCAGGATTGGGAACTGTTCTCAGGAGAGTCTGAGTATCCACCAAGAGGAAACTTGGCTGCTTTTTCTCTGAATTATTGCCCTGAATGCCTAGAGTCAACATCTGCTTGCTGCTGCTGCACTGCGTACAGCAAAAAGCAACCTTCACTTCAAAATATTTCATCCTTCTAGCACAAGCAGAGGGCAGTGGTAGGGAAAAACACACTGTTCTGTGTAAAAAGGAAGAAAGCAAAATTGCAGCTTCACAAGTCATTTGTAAATTCTCAGATGACAGACTATGAATGGGCTCTTCAGAAACCAGCTTACGTTTCAGACTGAACAGCAAGGAGGAAAAACCTAAGTTCTAATTTCCTTCCCAGTTGGTAACTGCCCAGTTTCTATGGCTGGCACCAGAGGGACAGGCACAGCTAATCTCACAGGCAGAAGGAACACTCCAATCCATGAACTGCGCTGTGGCTCTTGCAGCCATCGGCATGTTCTTGTGAGGGGACAGAGGAACACTGAAAACGGGAGCTGCCAGCAGTGTGCTAAAGAAGGCATGCTCAAAAGAAGGGACTGTGGTGCCTTCTAGTAGTATTTCCCTTAGGCAGTGCTGACTTACAAATGATAAAGACAAATTAAGTGTGGAGACCACTAGCCTGCTGGTGAGAGGGTGAGCCAAGGTCAGAGGTAACCTCCAGCCAGACAACGAAAAGCAAAGTCTGGCCCTAAACTAGTGATTAGATATGCAGCCCCAGTGGGGAAGAAGGGACAGATTTTAGTAATGTGTGTCCTTTCTTGTATTGGTGAGTCAGAGTCTTCGTGTCTGCTGCTACCCACATACACAAGTGCTTTGCCAAATCAGAGCCACAGACAGTATAGTAAATAGGAAACATATCCTCCTGAGTTTCACCATTACAACATTCTCGGAAAGTGACAAATCCCTAAACAAGTATCAGTCAATCCTGTACCAAAAACGACATCATTTTCTGTTTATAGCCCTGTAGCTATTTTTCATCTATAAACCTCCCAGCTTTTCCACACATGTCCAGATATTTAGTTCAATACATTTTGCATAAATGGTTATACTGTGATTTCATTAAGCAATTACAGTATTCATCTTTGCTAAAAATTCATGTGTGCTGGGACACCACTACTGTGATGACGTGCCTCATGGCACCTGACAGCTTCCTTTAGTCCAGGAACGTTTACATCGAACACATCACGGTCCATTGCCAATACGAGGACAGTTGCCCAAGACCAACAGCCATCACCAAGACTGAGGGGGTGGCCCAAACCCCCCTTGCACTTGCCACAACCATTCTCTATGCCCTGGACTACCCTCCACCCCAATAACTGTACCCCACATGCTAAAACCTGTATTTGAGTGTGCTTGACCACCTCACAAATCCCTACCAATGTGGTTACCATACATGGGGTCTGGTATCCTCTCAACAGCAATTTGTTGCTATGTTTTCTTCCCCCACCCCCTCTGTACCCTAGGCTAATGCGGGCTGCATGATGAACTGCAAGTCTTTTATCGTACCAACCCACCCCAACTACATCTCATGTAGCCACCAGGTGCGGGGTCCCACATTCTCTCTAATCTCCACAAACCCATGTCCTTAACCAGTTTTTACTGTGCATTGTTTTAATGTTTAAATCTATATCAAGGCAGCATGTACACACATGTTACAACACTATGTATATGTAACTATATGTTGGCATGTAGGTAAATGCCCTTACTCAGCCCCTAGACTAGGGTAATAAATTCTCACCTTCCAAGGCCGTCTGATCCCTTTGAAAAAATCAGGCATCCACATTGGAAGAACAACAGCTTCCCTTAATAACTTCTTGGCTTCTTCCAAATCTGCTATATCATCCCTGTGCAAGAAGAGTTAAATACTGCAGTTTATGCACACAATATCTTACTTTGGTTTTAAGACATGAAAAATTGAAAAAAAGTCTTTCAGTTACTACTGTCCTTTTTAGTATGCTACTCTGTTCCTAGTGAGAACATTGCTATAATTTTGTAGCCTAAAAATGAACCTGCCTGTGAAAGGAAGGAAAAAGTGACTTTCAAGTAAGGTTACTGCAAGTTGCTAATTAAAATTTTTTTGGATCATGTGTTCATCAAAGGAACATTTTTATAGTTCTCCAGAGGGCAGTTACACATTTTAGCATTACTTGTTATGGAAATATCGCACATAATATTGGCTAAGAATGAAAGTCTCACACTGCAGTCAAATTAGTACAGTTAAAATGAAAAGTCCCATTTTTTTCCAGTTTGGAAAGTCATGATGGTTTCCCATTTTCTAAGTGGTAAATACAGACACACTCAGAGGATGTACTCAGCCCCTTTCCACCTGGCAAAAAAATTTAAAACTGAAAATCCTCATACCAATGAATGCTTGGATTCCTTGATACAATGTCCCTTTCGAGTGCTTCAACCAAGTCTTTGTCATACCCAGCTCCATCAAACTTTGGAATTTCTCCATCTCCAGCACCTTCCTGAGGGGTTTTCTTTCCCTGGGAATGAAATAACACAAGTTAATAATAAAACTTTTGCTTTTAAAAGCTCCAAGATTAGAATTATACAACAATGTCGTTCAGCTACTGCTCTGCTCAAGCCAAGAGTAATTTCAAACTTTCATGTATAACTCTGGACTGTTTCATTCTCATTACAGCTAAGAAAGCACATTTTTGTTTTATCCTCTGTGAACACACACTATCCCAGAAGTATGCTTTAATGTACTATTTTTTTCTTTATGTTAATCAAGAATGTATTTGGTTTTGTTTAAATAGGGGCAAACAAGACCCTAGTAGCAATAAGATACTCCTTAGATTACCAGCACAGCTGAATGCAGGAGCGGATGCATTTATAGCTTAATAGTGAACAACCTGTCATGACTCAATGCTGCATTAAATCCTGGTCCATAGGTGGTCCAAAGGTGTATTGTGATTGGTTGGTTAGGCCAAATGTTACATTTGTTGCACTACCTGCTGACCGTACACAACCAGGAGCCTAGTATTACAATCATGATGATGTCACACTCATCAGCTTTAATGAGGAGGAGCAAATAGATGCTTTCCCCTTGCTTTTTAATTATTTACAAAGATACAAAGGAGCTTGAAGACAAGGCTTTTCCTACTCAGTCGTTACTCTTCTCACACTGCAAACAACAGTCTATTTCCTTTCTCTCCCTCATAGCACAGCCTCACACACAGCTGGGATACTTTCAGGAGTTCATATTTATTTAAATGACTGCGTTGAGAGCTCTAAATGAGTTCCCAAGCCAACCTAAGCCATCTTTATATCACAGTTGTATTCAGGGTTCTGGGAACTATCAAATGAATCAGGGAAAGCACAGCCTCTGCCCCAGGCTGCTCACAGTCTCCAGTTAGCAGCTCCAGAGCTCTGCTGAGCTAATGGGTGAAGAAACATTTCCTCTCTGAAGCACCATTACTCCGACACTTCAGAAGAAAACCACTTCCCTTCCCAGCTCAACGGCTGTGCTCAGTGGTGCCTGAGAAGCAGCTGCATTGTTTTAACTGAACTGGGCTCAATAGGAAACTGGTTTAGAGTTGTTATCGCAGTCTCTAAAAAGCATCAGCACAAAGCTAAAGTATCCCAGCTGTCTGGAAACAGCAATGGAAAATAGCATGGAAAGGGGGCAGAGACAAATAAGCTAGCAGAGGAGAGCAGAAAAGGCCAAGGGCCAGTGTACAATGCCCCTTCCCTATGCCCATTAGCTCACATGCCCTTCAGGGAGCAGCTGGTGTCCTTCTAGCCTCTTTCAACTCTCACTTCAAGCCAAAGTCAGAGCTACTCAATATTCCCGGTTCAGTTTTCATGACAGAAAGAGAGCTGAGTGTTGCATTTAAACCAGAGCTTGCTTGTCTAAAGGACACTGAGCCTCAAAGAGAAAAAGAACAAAGAAGGCACCTGTAGAGTTCAGAAGTCTTCAAATGAGAGTGAGGTTTAGATATAAAAAATGTATGCAACAATAAAAACATTATTCATGGTAGAAAAAAGGCAAGAGTTGCAGCTTTTCCATGATATAGAATTCTCTCATAGCCCCATAAAACAAGCTTTTTTTCAAGGTGGATCAATCTGCTACACATGCTCCTGAAAAACTGCAGGGGCGTATTTTAAAAAAAAATTAAACATTAAGCCATGCTTTAAAAGCAGGAAGCCATGGGGGTTTCAGACTACTAGTGCACTGCAAAGGCAGCTGAAAGCAGCAGGACTGAATGACATACCTGAGGTTGGCTCCCACATTTGAGCAAACTTTAGTGTAGCTTATTGCTGTGCAAAAAGATGGTATACAAATAAATAAAATGATGCAGAACAAACAGTGATAACGATGCTTTGCAAATAAAAAAACAGCCAAAGGCAGAGAACCAAATGCACAGCTGGCATGTGCTGAAAGCATGCTAATAACACTTTATCCATGCACTCCCACTAAAACCAATATGTAATTACGATGAGCAACCACAGGGTGGCAGCATTAAATGAAAAACACTGTATGAAGACTGGCAACAGTACTACAAAGGCTGCCTGAAGAATAACTGTGGAAGGAAACGAATACATATGTCTTGTATGCTAAGTAAATATGAGACGCTTGTTTCATTTGTGCACTGGCACTCGTCTTCATGATCCTCTCACCCGCAGCATTCACAAGCTGCTGCTCTCCTAGAGTAATAATGACTCGCAATTGAATGCATTTTTATTGGATAAATCATGTTTATATACTAAATAATCACAGCTGAGAATTTCCTTCCACAGCAGAACTTTTTTATTTTTTAAACAGTCTCTTGTAAATGATCTATTCTGACATAACTCATTAGAAGGTTTAGTTGTTCTACTGCTTCAGAGTTTGTTTTGAATTAAATACCAATTTGCAAGCATCTTGACAATCTTAGGCAAGAAGTCTTGATGAAATTTAAAGATCCAGAAAAAAAAGATTCAATTCACCAATAAAAAGAGCTGAAAAGGAAACCAACTTCAAGAAATACTTTAATGCCAGACTGATTAATGTTGACTGAGCATCAATTTGGAAGAAAGGACATTTTATTTCTTATCTGTACTGAAAATAAAGCAAGTTTTAAAATGTTTACAGTTTTCACATGTGATAAAGTGGCTTATAGGTACAGATCATAGGTCCAATCCCACAACCCTTACTCAGGTGATCAGAAGTAGATCAAGGATACCACAAAGGGGAGCAGGGGGAAACAGCAACCAGCACTGCAGGGGTGGCTCTGCTCCTGGTTCCCAGTCTCCTTCCTACTCCACTAGGACAGATAGACCATATTACAGGAGCAGCAGTTGTGGACTTCGTTAAGTCCCCAAAGCAAGTAAGAATTACCCACCTTCTCCCATCTTCCCCCCCCCCCCCCGCCCCCCTACTCAGAAGCATGTGCCCCATCCCTGTCACCCCCTTTCTTGCCTGCCACTCCCACTATCCCCACACTCCTCAGTGTGAGGAGGGCTCCAGAGCTGCTCTAGCCAGGCTGCATGGAGAGTTGGGCTCAGCTTGGGACAGCAACGGTGAACAGGCAGGTTCTGGACTGGAAGGGAATGCCTGGGTCATCAGGTTGAGTCCATAGCAATCACAGACAACCACAGTCTTTTTCAATCTGTTCCTTACATCATATTTCTTCTGCCAGGAGGGTTGGGTCCCTTGCCCCCCACAGGGCACCACCTTCTTCATCTTCTCCTGCATTTCCTTAGTCTAAAAAACTAGTTGTCTTGTCAAAAATAGAACCCTATGGGTGCATCCCGATGAGCGTGCATGTGCCTCTTGCAGTGTCTTAAGGCCCTTTGAGACGCTGCAAGAAGCACATGTGGGAATAAAAAAATGTTCCCTGCACTGCAAATTTGCAGTGCAGGGGAAAAAATTAGACCCCTGGATATCTAGGGGTCAAAAAATACCCCAGGGCAAAAAAAGGCAATCTGAGGTTGGGTCCTCCACAGAGACAGTCTGGTAGCCAGGCAGAGAATCTCCATGGCTGGCTCGCACCCCGGTGCTGAAGCATGCTACCTGCCAGCATGGGGCAGCAGGGGGCAGCGGTTACCAGCCCCTGCCGCCTGGCACCCACACTGCCACTGTCCCATTGCGTGGGTGTAGCCGGGGTCGGCAGGGCACTGCATGGCTCCATGCTCTGTCAGGCAACTGGGGCAGCTCAGGCTGAGAGGTACCGGGCCCCAGGTGATAGCTGCAATAGCTCCAGCTGCCTGACAACGCGTGGAGCTGCACGACACCCTGCCGACCCGGGCTATATCCATGCAATGGGGCAGTGGCAGTGCGGGTACCAGATGGCCGACAACAGTCCCCACTGCCCCCCGATGACTCTTGCTATGCTTGGGGGGGGCTCTGCCAGGAGGCCCCAGTGACCTTGATGGCAGCTACTACTGCTGCTGAGCGCGGGGTTTTTTTTGTTTGTTTGTTTAAGTACCAGGAGGCTGGGGCCGGGCAGCCATTGGGGGTTTGAGGGTGCAAGCAGGGGGTGGGACCAGGCATGGCAGCCATTGGGGTGGCTGCAGGAGCCGGCAGGGGATGGGGATGGGGCCGGGCGAGGCAGCAATCTGGGGGGCTAGGGGAGCAAGGGGGGGGGCACGTGGGCCCTGCAGGGGGCTGGTGGTAGCCCCTGGGGGGTCATGTGGCCCCTCTGGGGGGCTGTAGCCTTGTGGGGGGGGGCTGTCCACGAGCTGTGCGGGGGGGCTATGCCCTGTGGGGGGTAGGGAACCCACCCCTCCTGAGCAGCACCCCACACTGCCCCCCCATGATACACCCACACACCCCACAGCCCCCCACAGCCACCCACATCCCCCTTCTTCAAACCCCACATCCCTCCAGCACACACCCTGAGTGCCTAGCTGCCAGACAGGATAAGACCCGCTAGCAGGAGCTGTGGCTGCAGGGGCAGCTGTCCCCACATCCTGGTTAGTGAAAGGGTCAGGGGGTGCTCCAAGTGCTCTATGATAAGAAAACTGAAGGCAAAACATATAGGTATTTAGAATTCATTTTATTATGATGATAGAGACACTGGTAGGTGTCCAAATTGCTTTAACACTGTAGATATACCAATAAATATATTGCCCAACTGAGTGCTGTCTCTCTCTCTCTCTCACTATATATAGTGGACTTTTGTTTTAATTGTGGAGGAACATGGATTTCAGGGTATTTTACAGAGGGACTTTGGGATTTTTTTTATCAAGAATTTTTCAATTTTCAAATAGGGAAAACCAGAATTCCTGCTAGGGAGGCAAGTGGCAGGACCCAGGCAGAGAAGCCTGCTCCTAGCTGGCACCTTGGACCCAGCTGGAGGTGGCTGACCTCCTGGCCAGTGGGGGCCAGGAGGACATGCTTTGACAGTTCAAAGCAGGCCACCACACTGGGAACATCTTCCAGGCGATAGCTGCCCAGATGGCCGGGCAGGGGGCACACATGGCAGTAGTGCCGCACAGAGGCCAACTCTTCAGCCACAGCCCGCTGGCAGCTGGCTCAGAGAAGCAGATGCCTCTACTGGCTGTGCAGTTCTCATCTGGGTTTGGCAGGTGCCCAGCAGGTCACAGCCAGGCAGCAGCCCCCACTGCCAGACTGCTGTAATGGATAGAGGGTGCAGGGAACTCTCAGGGCTCCTTCAGCAGTCCAGCTGCAACAAGGGGCTCTGTCCCCAGGTACCAATTGGCCAGGCCCCAGAAGCTCCTTAGAGCGAGTAGAATGGAGCTACTTTCCAAGGCAGCTTTTTGTACCGATGGGGCCAGGACAGAGCAGCTTTTTACACTGGGATCACTCTAGCTCCCCCTGGCTACAGATCCAGGAGGAGCCAGGCAGGGTTATTTTGCCCCGAGTGGCACAACATGCACCACACCAAAGTGCATGTCTGGGCATGTGCGCTGAGGCAAAAAGCCCCGGCTCAAATTTGCACCGCTTCTATTTGATCTGCTACAAGCACATGTGCCTGCGTGTGTGGACGTGCCCTATTAGTCCGGCCTACTCTACCTTTGGTAAACCTCGGTTGCTTTTTACCCCATCTTCCATTTACTTTTATTACTTTAGAACAAACTTTGAAAGAAAAAATAATTAATAACTTGCCTACTGCAGAAGATAAGCTGACAGGCCTGCCTAACAGGCTGATAGTTAAGGTAGCCAAATTGCTTTCCCTCATTTTCTTAATATAAGCATGTTTGCTCTTTTCCAGCCATATGGCACCACCTCCAGCTGGATAGATTTATGGATAATATTTACTATCAGGCAGGTAATTTCAGTCGCACGTTCTTTCAGAATTCTGGGATGAAGATATCTTGACTTGAGTGCGTTAAGCTTGTTGAGTTTTGTTTCTACCTCAGTTGTGGTCATTTCTATTTTCAAACCCTCAATCCCACTAGCCATCCTGCCTTTACCCCCACAGTAAACTTTATCATTCTTAGAATAAGGGAAAAGATTCATTTGGTTTTGCGCCTTACCTAGATTATCTTTATGGGAAAAATCTGCCATCAGGCACAATTTCATTCACCCATTCTTTCAGAATTCAAATGGAGAAAGGTCCCTTCTCTTACCATGTGTAAGGCTGAATGACCTAGTAGGGATCACGGAGATCTGGTGGGACTCCTCGCATGACTGGAGTGTAGCTGTAGAGGGATACACCCTGCACAGAAGGGACAGAGTAGGGAGAAAAGGCAGAGGGGTAGCTCTCTACGTGAGAGAGCAGTACACCTCTCTGGAGGCTGACACTGGCTCCAAAGATAAGCAGCTTGAAACCCTCTGGGTCAAGCTACCGAGGGGGGAGGGCAAGATGAGAGAAACCTAACTATAGGCATTTACTACAAGTCACCAAACCAAGGGGAAGAGCTGGATCTGGAGTTCTCTCAAGAACTGACAGAGCCCGCACGTACAAGGGACTTGGTCGTCATGACTTCAATTACCCGGACATAGATTGGGAAGAATACTTGGCTAGGTCAGATCATTCACACAGTTTCCTGACTGTGATCAAGGAACATTTTCTGACCCAGGAAGTGCAGGACCAGGAAGGGAAGGTGAATGGGGTGCACGAAGTGGTCGTTGCTCAAGGATACGATCCTCAAAGCACAAAAGAAAACCATTCCTGCGAAGAGGAAAGGTAACAGAAGGGCTGGTAAGCCCTTCTGGCTTAATAGGGACATTGCGGTCCATTTAAAAAAAGAAAAAAGAGGTGTATGCACAGTGGAAGCTAGGGATGGTCCTCAAGAAGGACTATATAACAGTGGCCAGCACTTGTAGGGAAATGATCAGGAAAGTCAAGGTGGTCACAGAGTTTAGGTTAGCTACAGGAATCAAAGACAATAAGAAGTCCTTCTTTAGGTATGAAGGCAGTAGAAAGAAAACAAATGGAAGTGTGGGACCCCTGCATAACACCTTGGGACAGATGGTAACCGACATTCAGGAAAAAACTGAACTCCTGAATGCACACTTTGCTTTGGTATTTCACCAGACCAAGGGGAAAGTCAAGCGAGATAAGGCTCATAGTGGACATGCTGGGACTGACAGCCTCCCCACTGTGGATGCTGAGTGGGTGCAATACCAACTAGAAAAACTAGACATCTATGAAGTCAGCAGGACTGTATGGACTCCATCCGAGAGTGCTGAAGGAGCTGGCTGACATCATCGCAGAACCCCGGCAAAGCTCTTTCAGAATTTGTGGTGCACAGGGGAAATCCCTGAGGATTGGAAAAGGGCCAACATTGTGCCCATCTTCAAAAAGGGGAAGAGGGAGGACCTGGGCAACTATAGGCCAATCAACCTAACCTGCATCCCAGAGAAAATCCTGGAAAAGCTCATTAAAGAATCTATGCATGATACGCTTGCAGAAGGTAAGATTCTGAATGACTCCTTCTACGACCAGGTCCCTCACCACCTGGACATGGGAGACGAGGTAGATGTTATATACCTAGACTTCCAAAAGGCTTTTGATCTAGTATCCCATGATATCCTTGTGGGAAAATTGAAAGATTGTGGGCTCAGCTGCTCGACAGTTCAGTGGGTGGGAAACTGGCTACAAGATAGGACACAGAAAGTTCTCATGAACGAATCTGTGTCGTCCTGGCGCGAAGTGGCCAGTGGTGTCCCTCCGGGGTCCATGCTTGGACCGGTGCTTTTCAACATCTTTATCAATGATTTGGATGGGGGAGTGAAAAGCTCACTGGCCAAGTTTGCAGACGACACCAAGTTATGGGGCAGTGTGGTCACGTCAGAAAATAGGTTGCAGACACAGGCAGACCTGGACAGGCTAGAGAGTTGGGCAGACCAGAACCAGATGAAGTTTAACACTTCCAAGTGTACGCTTCTCCATCTGGGGGCAAACAACCCTCAACATACACATGGGCTTGGTGGTGACAGCTTGACTTGCACCATGGCTGAAAGGGACCTAGGGGTAATGACTGACCATCGTATGAACATGAGCCGTCAGCGTGAGGCAGTGGTCAACAGGGCAAACAACACTCTGGCATGCATCAACCAATGCATCTTGTGTAAAACTAAGGAAGTGATACTCCCACTGTACTCAGCACTGGTGAGACCGCAGTTGGAGTACTGCATCCAGTTCTGGGCACCGCACTTCTAAGGACATGGAAAAACTTGAGAGGGTCCAGAAAAGAGCCACCCCAATGATCAGGGGCTTGAAAGGCAAGCCATATGAGGAAAGGCTGTGGGACTTGGGCCTCTATACTTAAATTTATTTAAGTAGAGAAGGTTGAGAGTGTACTTGATAGCAGCTTACTGCTATATCAGAGGAGTGTATCAGGAGCTCAGTGAACTACTGTTCACTAGGGCACCCCCAGGGAAGACCAGGACCAATGGATACAAACTCCTGGAAGGCTGCTTCAAGCTTAATACCAGGAAGAATGCCTTCACAGCCAGGGTGTCCAGACTGTGGAATAAACTCCCTCCAGAGGTGGTGCAGTCACCTACCCTGGAGGTTTTCAAGAGGAGACTAGACAGTCACCTCACTGGGGTCACCTAACCTCAGTTGTCTTCCTGCCTAGGGGCTGGACCCGATGATCTGCAAGGTCCCTTCCAGCCTCTACCAATCTATGAATCTATGAAGGACCACTTGGTGCTCAATAACTTTTGCAAGGTCTAACTCACTAGTAACTAATATATTAATACAACCTTAAGAATGTTCCTAAGTACTACCCCTGCACATATAGACAATGATGCTTTACTTTACATTAAATTAAATTAGTAAAGAAGCAGTAAAGTGTCTTGTGTAGGTGCATGCAGTATGTCTGACTCTAGTTCTTTATAAGATTTTTTTTAAAACTCAGTGCAAGGGTAACTGATATTCTGTCAAGTGATGTGCTAAGAAAGTGGAATGTTAATTTTAGCTCCACGCCAGAACCTGGAAAACAGCAAAGTTAAATTAAAGAGGAAAAAACTGAAAGGAGACAATTATGTTCATGCTTGTGTTAAACAGTAATGTAAATCATGAAATGTAGCCTTTTTTTTTTAGATTGTGACATTTTCCTTTTAATTTAATAAGCCTTTGCAATAGAAAGCCTACACACTTCCAAAAGAGGTTATTTATGAGAATGTATAATTGGGGGGAATTTTTCATCTGCACAAAACATATAACCATATGGCAGCTAGCTACGTATTTTATCGAAGTGTAAAAAACATATTTGTAGCACTGTTGTATCAAGAATAGACAGAATATTTTCCTTCTGCCATCTAGTAACCAAATTATGCAGATAAAGGCATTGTTTAAAAGTACTAAAGGTAACATATTTATGACACTTCTCCATTTGGCTTCCCTCTGGTAGGATTATTAGCAACATTGCTAGACAATTACCATCTTCTAAGTAATACAAGTACAGCTTACCAACAGTCAACACTTTCATGCCCATCACCAGAAACCTTAGAGTAGCATTTCTCAACCTCTGAGTCACAATCCAAAAATGGGTTGCAAGAATATATGAAAGGGTTGCGAACCTATTTAAAAATGGATCAACAAACTTTAAAAATAGATTCTCCTTTAAAAGAGAAAAACTTGGGAAACTATGGCTTTTCCCTTACCAGCTGGCAGAATTCCAGCCTGCAAGGGGCTGCTTGGGGCTCCCTATGCCCTACACACATCCCGTCCACCCCACACACTGGGGGGCTGGGGCCTGGAGCTGAGGGGGGGCAGTGGGTCGGCAGTGAGGGGCACTGCCTCGGGACTGGCCATTGATGTTTACAAATGGGTCCTGGTACACAAAAGGTTGAGAGCCACTGCCTTAGAGTACATTGTTATACCTTCAGTTTAGAGGTAGGACTTTTGCTTTGAAGGCTGCCTTACACATATACTGTGAATTAAACATGTCACAGACCATGATTCCAATTCTCCATTTAACTCGCAGAACTGTAACCAACTGTGCAGTACTTTTAAAAGCCTTTTATAGCTTGCAGCATGGTTACTTGTTATTTTAAATCTTATTGACCCACAGTCCTGAAATTTCAAAAATGACTGAACTTTACCTGGTGGGCTTCTCAATTGTGCTGTGAAAGGCTATCCAGGGCTATCCAAACCTCCAGGGTTACTTAAAATGTTTTTGTACAGAATAAAAAGTTATGGAAATGGTCATCTTTCTCTATCCCTTTGGCAAAGCAGGATTCTTCCCTGCATAGCTTTGCTCATTCTTGAGCATGTAGTTTAGACCTATGCAAAACTTAACAAGATTTATTCACCAGTTGCAACTTGTATTTATTATACTATGTGCCTCAAACATTCAAGACTGTATCTCACAAAGATAAGCATCATGTTTCAGTTTGGCACTATTTGTTACTATGGATTCCTCCTAGTGACTCCACAATTAAGTTTATAACAAACTGTCTTACAAACACCAGTTTTCATACAGATATACACCTCTACAGTTCTCAAAACAAATCCTTTGTGTCTTATTTATAAATCTACATGTCAGCGAATCAGTTCCCACTTCTCTGTCTTTGACTCTAACACTGCTTCTCTTTTCCAAACATCCTTAAAAACTAATTCCCAGACTATTTTAATACTCTGCATTTTTCACTACTGTTCTTCAAAGAAACATCTTTCCCTAAATTTTAACAGACACTCAAAGGGACAGTAAAACATGGCAATGTAAAAAGAATAGTTAAAAACTCAGCTAAGCATTTAAAGCTGTTTTTAGCTTGGTAACGTTGCAACTGAATCATTGTAAGGCATGCTTTTCTCTGATACATTACAGAAATAGCTCATCAGCCTACAGTAGGATTACTGTCAGACTTTTGTTCTTTTATTAATAAAGGAATCCCACTCCTTCTGCCTGATAACACAACACCCACTCCCACGCCTTGCCCCCACTGTTCTTACCTTGTCATCTCTCCCTTTCGCTCTAGATTCCCTCTCCCGGCTACTGGCAGGCTTCTCACTTTTTGATATTGGGTGTGCTCGGCCCACAGGCCCACGTGGCTGCAGTCCTGGTGATTCTCTCCTCAAAGGTTTTACTTCTCGGTTGGGACGTTTGATCTGAGGGGGAACCCTAGCCAAAAAAAAGAAGATATGTATTAGGGTCCATTTAAAGTAAATAAAAAGGCAATCTATTAATACTCCCTTCACAAATCACTTGCAAAACTGACAGGCCAAAATTCCATTGCTTGTTTATTCTTTTCTAGTTGTAAATCTGCAAATCTAACATCTTTTTTCTGTGTTTGATTTGTGCTAAATAGCTCTGAAAAAAGAAAATGATCAGTGTCAGCAGCTTGGCAAAGCTAACCAAACCTACAATAAACAAATCAGCATGAGTGTGGAAAAAAAGAAGTAGATTTCAGTTTCTGGGTTTGAATTTCAGTTTCCTGTAGCTATAAATCATGAGAATATATTTTGCCATACTGAAAAGCATAGATCCCATAAGAACAATCATGGAAGAAATTCCTGGCAATAATCTGGCTAATAACTTTGACAGGCTCCAGCATGCAAATGGGAAAGCCCGTGAGAAATGGCACCCTATCTCAATCTTCTTTTCAGTGAAAATGTCAACACTGAAAAACTGTCCAGAAAAGTAGACTTTATTCAACCAAAATGTACCTCCCACACCATCTCTCCCGATGTCATGGATATTAATTGAACGGTAGCACATAGACACAGAATTTGGTTTTACAAATATTAATCTAAGTCCTATTAATTTTGCTTTGGAAGTCAGTATGGACTTGAAAGGTAGAACCAAAATATATGAACATATTAACTTAAGTGAATGTTCCCTTTAAATTCTTTACTCATATTTGCGTCCATTATTTCAAATTTTGAAACTATTTTACTGGAATATTAATTTTTAAAAACATAACCCTGGTACAAGCTAGACATGATTATTAACTTTTACTTAAAAATAGTAAGTCTCCTATACCAAATGCTTCATGAAAATTCTTTTTAGTCCTCTGCAGGTGGAACAAATTAAATTTATTTTAAAAATATAGTGGACCGGCTAGGACCTTATACCATCACCAGATAACTTCAACTGTAACAATTCAGGTGAGTTCACTTTGCACTTAATACTGCCCAAATTTTTCTGCACATGTTAAAGCTTATAAAAATGGAAGTACTAGCTGAAGAAAATGGATGCAGAGAGATGGTTTACAACTACTTGGCCTTGCTTGATTAAGGCTATGATTTTTCTCCTTACAATTTTTAGTAAATCTCACAGTGGAGGTACAAAAAAAAAAAAAAGAAAACAATGTTCACAGAAAAATTACCAAGCTTGTTGCACGCCTACAGCAGCTAAGCAATTGCCTTACTGGAGAATCCTAATGGGCATTATAGTATAGCTTAGAGGGCTCATGCCCACAGTCTTTCCTATAAGGCAGGACTGCCCAACTAGTGGCCTAAGGGCTGCATATGACCTCTGAGGGGTTAAACTATGGCTACTGGGCTCTTGGTCTGGGCACTGCTCCCACATCACTCTCTTGCTGCTGCTGCGGGAGTCTCTGGGATCCCTCTCCTTCCTCTGACTTCTGCTTCCTACCCCTGCCAATCCAGGGTAGAGCAGGGTGGGCACCTGCCACACAGTGCACTGGTAGTGCAAGGGCAGTGACACAACATGGCAGAGGGCACCTACACAGCAAGGAGTGCAGCCTGCCTGGCATATGGAATAAAAGTCCCAAACTTTCTTTGAGTTCATAGTTTCTTGACTTCTGTGAAAAAAATCATAGCCTTACACACAAGGCAAAGCCATGAAGAATCAGCTTACTGTCTGGTAGGTGCCACACTGAGACAACCAACTCATTTCCTATATGCCATAAAGTAACCTTTCATTAGTAACTGCTGATTACAACCACCTAGACTGGTAGCCCCTAGCTTTGTTGAATGTTCTCTGTTTTTTCAGGTCTGTCATGTGTCAAAGATACCTGGCAAGATAATCAAAAACCACAAAACCCTTTCTATTACTGTTGATTGCTGCTTGCCATCCTAGAGGTGCCTGCATTCCCACAATGCTGTTTATGGGCTCCTTTATGAGGAGATGCACTTTAGAAAGAGACAACCATGCATTTTCACCACATTTTATGGTTTCCCTCATTTCCAACTGGCAAATAACCTTGTAGTCATAGAGAAGAAAGGCTGAAAGAGACCTCCAAAGGTCATCTAGTCCATACCCCTACCTGAGGCAGGATCATCCCTATCCAAACCATCCCATACAAGCCATAATCTAAACTCTACATAAGACTACCATCAACCCTGACACAACACAGATCTAACACCCTAATCTCCCACAGGTAAAGCAGGGGAACTACAGGAACCAATATCCTGCTTTTATAAAATGTTGTCAGTATAAGCCTATGAGGTCCTAGTTAGAGGGCCACGCCCCCCGCTACAGACGAAGAAAAACCCCCCACAATCCATATTAACCTGGCCATGGGGTAAAGTTCCTTCCTGACCCCAAATATGGAGATTGGCTTCACCCTGTGGAGGGGCAAGACCCTCTAGCCAGGAACGTCTGGCTTTGCTCCCATACAAGCCACCATGAAAATCTTACAGACTTTATGAAAATCCTTTAATAAACAGTAAGGTTAACATGCTGTACAACCCTCACAACACAGAAAAACAGATAATTACATCAATTTCAGAGTACCACCTAGCTAAGATGAACACCATTTTTCATAACAGAATATGAGAACAGAAATATGCCAATGGGGCTTGAGGTAATGAGAAACTAATTCAGAGGAAGTCATTCTACAGACAACAGCAGGCTCTGGACCAGGTCTCAGTTCTGCAAAAAGTTGTTCTACATGAAAAAAAGCTCCTTCAGTGGTAAACTGATGCCTGTAGCTTTTGCTTTGGAGCAATGTGTTATATTCCTTGAGCTGTGTCATAACCAATACTGATCTCAAAAGACAAGTGAATAACAAACCCTATGTTGTAAGGGATCTGGACAACATGATCTAATAGTTCTTTTCTGTCTCTAGTTTTTTATAATTCCAAGATAATTTTAATATCACAAAAGGAAATTCTGACAAATGTATAGTTGCTCAAGTGAGTTTCTTATCAAGGCAATCATTAGTTAAGGCAACTTCAACATACTGACAAACCTCAATTGTAGGCCTTAACATAAATACATTATCCATAATAGCCAAACACACTTTCATTTCTACTATATGATGATAACCCAATTCCTCAAAAAATCAGATATACCCATCAATGCAGGGTTTTTTTCACGTGTCAACAAATTGATCTTTTTTGTTGCAGAGGATGTATATCACCAATTTTAACCATTTAAATCAGGGATGGGCAATTATTTGGGCCCATGGGCCACATAGGGAGTTTAGGTGAGCTGTTGTGGGTTGAGTCAGCACTGCCCCCCGCCCCCGTCATAGCTCACCAAAACTCCCTCAGTGGCCACCGCATTCAGCCAGGCAGCTGGGATAGGGTCACAGGTAGGTGGAAAGCAGTGTTTGGGAGCGGGATGGGTAGGTGAGGCCCAGATCACAGGACAGGATCTTGGGGCAGTGACAACAGGGGGTTGGGCTGGCACAGAGCTGTGATCCGCTGCCCACACGTCCCTGTGACAGGCATGGGTTCCACGTGCAGGAGTATACAGGGAGTGGATCATGGGTCTGCCCCTGCCACCAGCCCTGCACTGTCACCACCCCACAATCCCAGACCTACCTCTGGATGCCGCTCCCCACCCTCCTGCAGCCCCATCCTATCTGCCTGTCCACGGGGGGGGTCCTGGCCAGTCTCCATGGAGACCCTGGGATCACTGGGCAGTGACAGCATGGGGCCGGGCCTAGGGCAGAGCCATAATCCACTCTCTGCATGCCCCTTCACACAGAACTGATGCCTGTCACAGGGGAGTGTGGGCAGATCACGGCTCTGTCCTGGGCCCCAGTCCTGGCCCTAGCCCCACACTGTCACCACCCAGTGATTCTGGGTTCTCTATGGATACTAGCTGGGACCCATGCAGGCAGGCAGACGGGATGGGGCCACAGGTGGGCAAGGAACTGCATCCAGGGCCAGGGCCAGGATCTTGGGGTGGTGACAGCACGGGATCAGAGCTCGGGGCAGAACTATGATCCACTCCCCGCACACACCTGCCCATGGAGCCCAAGCCATACAGGCAGCAGATCATGGCTCTGTGCCAGCCCCACACTGTCACTGCCCCGCCCTGCGATCCTGGCCTCTTCCACCTATCTCACTCCTGAACGTTGTTCTCTGCCTGCCTGTGGGCCCATCTCAGACATCTGGCCGTGCACACTGCCTGTGCAGGTCCAGCCTCTAGCAGACTCACTAGGGTGCCCGGGCAGTAGGACTGGGTCTGGCAGCCAGAAGAAGCCACTGGAAAGCAGATCCAGTTGCAACGCTGCCCCAGCCCTGCTGCACACCCAGGGGCAGTGGGACCAACCACATGCACCATAGCCCAGGCTACCCACCGCACCTGGGTTGCATGGGGCAGAGGGACATGCTGTGGGCTGGACAAAATCCCCTGGTAGACCAGATCTGCCTTGCAAGCCATATTTTGCCTAGCCCTGATTTAAATCAAGTAGGAAATCTTGATTCAGATCACCTAATTTAGACTTGTTTTGCATTTGCATTTTTTAAATTCTTTTCCAAAGGAAGGTGGATTCTCATTTGCTGTTTACCATTTAAAGTGCTGATTTACAAGTATATAGCCTTTATATTATATTGCTATTTCTTTCTGATAACCAAGATAATACATATATAGGTACATACTCTTTAATGTCTTCAGCGACTTGGACGAGGGAGTGAAATGTACTCTCTCCAAGTCTGCGGATGACACAAAGCTATGGGGAGAAGTGGACACGCCGGAGGGCAGGGAACAGCTGCAAGCAGACCTGGACAGGTTGGACAAGTGGGCAGATCACAACAGAATGCAGTTCAACAAGGAGAAATGCAAAGTGCTGCACCTAGGGAGGAAAAATGTCCAGCACACCTACTGCCTAGGAAATGACCTACTGGGTGGCACGGAAGCGGAAAGGGATCTTGGAGTCCTAGTGGACTCCAAGATGAACATGAGTCGGCAGTGTGACGAAGCCATCAGAAAAGCCAATGGCACTTTATCACGCATCAGCAAATGCATGACGAATAGATCCAAAGAGGTGATACTTCCCCTCTATCGGGCGCTGGTCAGACCGCAGTTGGAGTACTGCGTGCAGTTCTGGGCACCGCAATTCAAGAGTGATGCGGATAACCTGGAGAGGGTCCAGAGAAGGGCCACTCATATGGTTAAGGGCTTGCAGACCAAGCCCTATGAGGAGAGACAGGGGCACCCGGACCTCTTCAGCCTCTGCAAGAGAAGGTTGAGAGGCGACCTTGTGGTTGCCTATAAGTTCATCACGGGGGCACAGAAGGGAATTGGTAAGGTTTTATTCACCCAGGCGCCCCCGGGGGTTACAAGAAATAATGTCCACAAGCTAGCAGAGAGCAGATTTAGACTGGACATTAGGAAGAACTTCTTCACAGTTAGAGTGTCCAAGGTCTGGAATGGGCTCCCAAGGGAGGTGGTGCTCTCTCTTACCCTGGGGGTCTTCAAGAGGAGGTTGGATATGCATCTAGGTGGAGTCATCTTAACCCAGCACTCTTTCCTGCCTATGCAGGGGGTTGGACTCGATGATCTATTGAGGTCCCTTCCGACCCTAACATCTATGAATCTATGAATCTATTTATTTAAAATTATGTAGCTTAAAATGCACTCACTCAAATATTCTGAAATTGTTTTTATGATGTTAAAAATTATGAATGATGCATTTTTAAAACATTTATTTTACACTTTCAATTTGTTTCAAGCTCTGTTTGAATGGCAACTCAAATTTCACAGAAAGTTCAAACAGATTTTAAAAATTATTTGTTTATTAATTAAAATGTAAGTGCATTGGTTATATCAAGAAAGGATAAACATGTTTTGCATTAAAACTAAACAACATATCAATTGTAAATTGGATCAATTGTTTCTAGTCACCTGTCTTCCAAGGTTTTTGATTTCCAACTGCCAATCAGTCCCTGTACCATCAAAGCATTAAACTAGTTCAGGGCCATCCAACTTCCAAGAGCCAGGAGCTGCAAACTACATAGGCTGCACCAGAGGCACCCATGGGCCCCTGGGCTACATGCTCCATGGATGCTCTCCGCCTACCAATGCACTGCATGCCTGTGATCCATCCTCCCCGCTTGGCACATCTGTGACCCCCTGTGCACTGTATGCCTGTGGATCCCCCCACTTCTACACTATGCACACAACCCTCCCCCACTTCACTGCACTGTGCGCCTGCAATCCCTCCACCACGTGCCTGTGACCCTACCCCACTACACTAGGGGCCAGTGACCCTCCCTGTACTGCTGCACTGCATGCCTGTGCATCCCAAGTTTGCTCACAGGTCCCTGCACTGCTGCACTGCTCCACACCCTGGGATGGAGGTAAAAAGCATCAGCCAGAGGAAGAAAGGGGAGCCCAGAAACTCTGGCTGCTGTTACAGTGGAAGCAATGGGGAAAGTGGTGGCCAGGTAGGAACCTGGAAAACACAATGTAACCCCTCAGAAGGCATGTGAGGCCTGCACATGGGCAACTGGTGCCTCCTGAGTCAGGGGTGGCACTTGTCCCCCAGCAGCCAGTCAGCGACCAGGGTGTCCCCCTGCGGCCCATCTCACTGACCCAGAAGTGCCAGCAGCACTTCTCCTGGTGCCCCCACTCCCTAGCCAGCGCTCTCAGCAAAATATAAATTGCAATTGATTATAGTACCTGTAGAACTTAACTATAAATGGTCATAATTTTGCATTTTATTTCAAGCATTTATTTCTAGTAATAACAATGCATGTAAAGATATTCTTTTGATAAAAAGATATATTTTATATATAAAAATCAGTGATTTCAACCCATCTGGCTTTCAAACCCACTTACCTGTGCTCAGCTGGAACAGGAGGCGGCCAAACAGCAGGATCCCTAAAAGGCTCATCTTGGTAGGATACAGGAATATCTGCAGGTTTGTCCATCTTAAAACTCTCTAGCATGTTAACAATACTCTTGACTTGCTCGTATTCTTCCAGTAACTCTTGTCGGACCTTCAAAATAAGTCATTTATTTAAGAAAAAAAGATTTAGAAAATATGAAAAAATTTACTGCTTTCTAAAGAGTAAATTGATGATTATTAAGAACTAAGGGTTCTATCCCAAAAATGTGTTCTTTCTTATTATAGTGCAGTGAGCATGCTCAAGTGAGCACAGGCCATAAGATCCAAGCCCTAATACAACATGGTTCAGTAAAATGTAACATTTAACTCATGAGATATTAACTTCATAAAAATCAAACCACAATATCCTGCTGAATTTATAATGTTCAGATATATTTTGAAATATGTTAAGGAAATTGAATGTAGTGGGTCATGCTATGTTTGATTCTGAATGGTACAGGGATCCTGGATTTCTCTGTTTAAAGATCCAAAATGCTCTGATAAAAAAAAAATCCAAAAGTCTCTGATTAAAAAACCCCAATGTCTGCGTTTTTAATGAAACACCACTATACAATTTTAAAGCAGTTTAATGTGAATACACGCACACAATTTTAAAGCAGTTTTGGAAGCCTACCAATTCCACAAACTTACATGCAAACTTGAGCTAGATCCAGACCAGCGGTGCCCAACTTTTCTGCTCCAAGGCCAGATGAGTGGAAACCACTCAGGGTCAGTCAGCAAGCTAGATCCAGCTTGTCATCTACATCCCATCCCTGCATTGGGCCCAGCTCCAGCTCTAGCCAATACCCTGTACACCAAATTTAACCCGAGGCCAATTGCATCTGCAGCCCTGACATGCACAGGAACGTGTCACCTGGCCCTCAGGGATTGGAAATTTGGCAGAGGAGAACAATGGCAGTATTAACTGCCATAGTTCTGCTGCCAAATTTCTAACCCATGGGGAGCCCTGCAGGCCAGATGATATGGATCTGTGGGCCAGATATGTCCCCTGGGCCAGAGGTTGAGCACCACTGATGCAGGGCCGGTCCAAGGGTAATTGGTGCCCTAGGCGAACCGTGTTCCTCAACACCCCCACCACCTCCAATATAGAGGAAAATAAGAAGCCTAAGGAGTATAGGTTCATCTTTTAGGATGACGTTTGCCAGCAGTATGCTCTTGTCATAAGTCTGTTTGAGAGCTGAAAAGGTAGGAGTCGCAATTCTACTGATCTTTCCTCTGAGATCTTTTCAGAGGTCTTTCTCCCCTTACCAAACCAAAGGTCTTAGACCAAGGTGGAGCTGTAGCCAGCTAGGGCTGTTATTTAAAATGATGTTCCTGTTATTTTGTTTTGCATATAATTTTGGCGCCCTCCCAAATTTTGGCGCCCTAGGCAACTGCCTAATCCGACTAATGGTTGGACCAGCCCTGCACTGATCCAGAACATGGCAAGAGCATCAGTAAAGCACATATTAAGGCTTTCTTATTTCATGTTTGTTAATCTACCACCTGTTGGCCCGATCCAAACTCCATTAAAATCAAGAGCAGCCTTTCCTTTATAATGCCCCCAATTCACTTTTCAGCAAAATCGAAATATTTAAATTGTAAAGTCAATGTGGCTATACCACGAGCTAATAAATCTTAAACTCCATCTACACTGAGGTGTTTATATTGCAACAAACTCAATTTCTAAGCATGTTGATGGTCTTTATTCATATAACACACTTCTTAGAACAATATTAGCTGGTGATACAGTTCATATTCTGGACTCAAGTCCACATGTAAGTTTGCAGCATATTAATGTATACTAATGTACATTTGAGTGCACCTGTGCTGCACATGATTTTGGGGATCCTCCAACTGCTTTGCACCAGAAACAAGGTCTATTGCCCTAATGCACTTTGGGGTCATGCTGACCAGGTATCATGGCTCTGTAAAATGATGCAAGAGGTACATTTTTATTAGGGTGATACCTTTTAAGCTTAAGCACAGCATAGTAAGGAAGGAGAAGAGAATTTCCCAGAGGTAACAGACAAACAATTAGCAAAAGAAAAGAAGCTGATATAACTGGGAGACCAAGACCTATCAAAAGGGAAGAGGGTCATTCTCACCTTTCATGTGTGGGAAAAATTCAAGAACCAAGTAGGTTATAATGTGCCATAAAACCACTATCAGTGTTGAGACCCTGGTACTTAGTGTCCAGACAGCTTATGAATTTTTGTTCCTAAGTTTGCCTTTTAAAGGTGTTAGGCAGATCTCCCTTGAGCACGAGGATGGATAGCGAGGTCAGAAAGGGAGTGGTTGGTCTGTGAGAAAGGTGCTTTTAATGGTGTATGTATGTCTCTGTCCTTTTTATTTCCTGTGGAAGCTCATTCCGGTGAGTAGCTGCTGTTCAGTTTTATCCACCTAGTTGCCATGAGGCCATTTGGTGCATTAGATCAGATATATTCCATTTTGGGAAACACATGTGTAGGAACCATGGATTCTGATGGTTTTGTTGTGGGGTGGGCTGTTGATTGTAGTAGCAGTGGAGATATGTTGACAGGTTAAGCAGTTCTTGCTAAAGCAAGGCTGTGTCCCACCTGGTGTTTGTTGGGCAGTGGGGAGTTTGCTTCTGATGATGAGTTGGGCAAGGTAAGGAGGATGTTTAATGATGGCACATAAGTAAGATTGGTCCATTTTCTGTTGTACGCTCCTGGAATTGGTATCATTTCAACATTACTGCACTATACCAGGCACTGTACACCTATCTAGAGCCTTACAGAGGTACTGAAATATCTTGCCTTCTAGATGAAAGTTCAAGAAACCTTGGAGAAGAAACATTGCAACAAGGATGCTTATAAAGCTACCACCAAAGGGATGGCTGAATTGGGTTAGAACCAGGGCAGGGCTGAAACCTAGAATGTAAAATCAGCTTACAAGAAAACAAGGAAAACCTGGATCCCTGATAGCGCTTGTGCCTCCTTTCCATACTACGCGGAGCTGGGCAAGGTTTCATCAGGGGATGCTACCACCAAGCTGCAGCTGGTAGTGATACTCCTGAAGCAATGGAGGGATACAAGGACTAACATGGACTCCAGTGAGGAAGAGTGACCTGAAAAGCAGGACCTCTTCACCACACAAGAGCCTGGGCAGGTGCCGGATGCCTGAGAAGACTAAGAAGTTTCTGGCCTGCATGCTCTGCTTGTCAGCTAATGAGTGTTTGGATTTACTAGATGTGTTCTTATCAGTAGTAATAGGCATTGTATATCAGGATATATACCAGGAGTTTGGTTTTTTTCTGCAGGCACATGAAATGCTGCCACAGTGTGTGGATGTGAGCCACTCAGAGACGTTCTGAGTTGTAGCCCCCTTCCTTTGCGGCCAAAATGGCAGCTGTGAGGGGTAGGGAGCACAGCTGGAGAGTAGGAGAAAATCTGCTCAGAAAAAATTCGCTGCTCTCAGCCAATCTGTCAGTGCCCAACCCCACCTTTATTTTGCTCAGCTCTTACCAGTCTTCTGTCATAGTAACCTCCTTTTACTTTCTCAAAATACCAACTGTGTCTCCCTCTTCAAACTCACAAGATTCAAAAAGGAAATTCTTATAATAAAAATGCATTTACTATGTACGGTACAAACTAAGAGCAAAATGAATGACTGCATTATCTCAATCTTTTTAAAGCTACAGTTTTAATGGCATATTAGAAGGTACCTGGTACAGGCACAAAGCCCTGCAACCAAGCACTGTGGCTGTTAGGTATTTGTTAGGCATTTTTTTAAGCATAAAGAATTACTTTTCAAAAGCATAAAGAAAGGTTAAGGTGTGTTTTTTTTCTAGAAGGAAACATTAACTTCATTTAGAAAACTCTCTCTCAGCATTTTCACATACAAGGCAACCACAAGGCAAGAGGTATAGGACACTTCAGAATGAATTGCTGCAAAAGTTCATTTATTTCTCCAAGATCTTTGTTCATCAAAATGTTTGATGCATTCCTATACATTGCAGTGCAGTAGGGCTGAGTGAACCAGGAGTGGGGATTCCCAGAGCTGAGAAACAGAAGGGTTTCTCAGCTCTGAAAGAAAGACAACCCAGAAGCCAGCAGTGAAGGGCCTCTCTATATCCAGAAGGCTGGCTAAGCAAGCTGTGCAAGACCTAGGAGAACATGGAAAATGCCAGGGAGAGGAAGAAGCAGCTTGTGAAATACATGAACAAAAAACAGCATGCTGAAAAACATGTTTCACTAAAGCTCCCCCACAGTCCACCTCTTCCTCCTTTCCTATAGATTCTGGAGGACAGTTCTTATTGGGATCAGCATTTAGCTACAAAGACTCCTGGAGGCACAGACACCACCTACAAGTATCAAAAACAACAGCTCCTAGGGGCCCACTTTGAGCCCTCCAACCCAACAGGGTGCAAAGAGGGGCTGGTTTTGCCATGGCATTCCAGTTCTTAACATTTCCAGGAGGGTGACTAGGCTGAAACCCTTTTTTTAGGAATTACCTATTCATACTGTTTCAAACTGTCATGCTGTTGTCTCTACTAGTTTATATTTGTGGTTCTAAATATTTGTACTTTTGCATAAACATTTCTTGCAGTGACACCTATAGCTGTTTGCACTCACACTTTTGTTAAAAAAAAAAAAAGAATGGTATTATTACATTATATTTTTTATTAATTCATCTGTAATATAAAGTACCACAAAAGCCAAAAGGAACAGAGCATCCATTGCACAATGTGAATCTGGACAACACATCTCAAAGAACTCCAATTCCTCTAAGTCAGGGGTGGGCAATAATTTCAGGTGGAGGGCCGCTTACTGAGTTTTGGCAGGCTGTCGCGGGCCACATGGGTAGCCCCGCCCCTTGACAGGTGCCCCGCCCCCTGGTCGCCATCTCATGCCCAGAAGTTGCACCCCCTAACCCCTGACTTTTGCCACCAGAGGTCCTTCTCCTTGCCCACAAAAATACTCCTTTCAGCAAGAGGTTTTGCCATATCTGAATGAGAAAAATACCAAATTATATTCTAAAAAGTGAACATCTACAACATTATTTTGATTTCAAAAAAATATTTTTGTCCTGATTTACATGCGTTTGTGTAGTGTACATAGAGGTGACTGCTCAATAACTTAACATGAAGTCTTACTCTTGTATGTTGTGGGGGGTGGGTATAGGTTTGCAGGGGGGTGTGGGTGTGTGGGTAGGTGGGATGAGGGAGCATGTGGGGGGGTGTGTGGATACGTGGGGTTTGGATAGGTATGGGGTTTGTGGGGGGAGGGTGACTGGGGTTTGTGTATGGCAGTGCAAGGGGAGATGTGGTTGCATGTGTATGGTGGGGTGTGCATGTGGAATTCACCCTATGAACACACGCACACACATACACACACACTCTGCCCCTGAGCCTGCACACACACACACACTCTGCCCCTGAGCCTGCACACACACACACACCTACCAGTGAGGTCCCGTGCTCTGCAGTCTGGTGATGCAACCAGGAGCCATGTGGAGTTCGAGCAGGGCTGGGGCAGGAAAGCAGGTAACTGACTGGGGGTGGGGCTGGGCTGGGCTGCGCAAGCCTGTTCAGGGCGCCCTCTGGGTCCTACTGCCCCTGGCTCCTGTCAGCTTTGACAGGCTGCCAGGAGTGAATAAATACTAATTTACTTAAATTTTTAGGGGCCTCGTGAGCTGGACAGAATAGCCTGGTGGACCGGATCAGGCCTGTGGGCTGTATTTTGCCCACCCCTGCTCTAAATAATATCTCATCCTTCTTCCAAATGATCACCCAAGCACACTTCTTGCTATTGGCATCTCCACAGAAGCAGACCTGTTCATGTAATCAGGATTTTGAAACATGAAGAGAATAGTGACCTGGCTGGGGTTCTCTGACCCCAGCGCGCTTTCCTACCAAGGGCAGAGGGGCAGACTCGATGATCCACTGAGGTCCCTTCCAACACAAACATCTATGAATCTCAACACTGCTTTGCTAAATGTAGCATATGATCTTGAGGCTTCAGATATCACATAATGGGTGCATCTACATGTGTGCTTTACTGCTGAGTAGACTAATTAGCTCCACAGTAAAGCATCACAGTCTACACAGCTGCCAGTATTAGGGTGAAACAGATTAACTCTGCCGTAACATAGTACTATATGGGACAGTACTATCTTACAGCAGAGTACTTATGTGTGATCAAATGCACATGTAGACTGTGACAGAGGCAGGCTGGGGTACGAGGTTGCTAAAGTGCCAGCTAGCTCAACACTGCAGGACCCTCATGCCCTTCACTGCCCGGAGTCTGGACCTTCTGCCAGCCCAGCTCAATGTGCTGCAGTCCTGGGCAAACTGCGCCAGAGTGTATTTTATCATACAAATTGCACATGTAGACGCACCCAACATGTAAACAGAGCTCCAAATAGCTGCTTTGCAGAGCTTGTGTTCTGTGGTGTATACTATAATGGATTTAGGTACTTGGTCTTAACTATCTCATAATTTGTCCTAATACCATGTACAGTTCACTTGACAAGCTAACTGGTGAAGACAGTGACTTTGTTCTCATCTCTGTATCCACAAATTTTCTAAAACAAGGGTCAGCAATGGTTTCCAGAAGTGGGCTGGAATAACTCAGCTCAGGTCAAAGGTATGCGGCACAAGGACCCGGAAGGATGTGGGTAGTGGGGTCCCGCAGGGCTTGGTCCTTAGACCTGTACTCTTCAATGTCTTCATCAGTGACTTGGATGTGGGCGTGAAGTGTACTCTGTCCAAGTTTGCGAATGATACTAAATTGTGGGATGAAGTGAAAACTCCGTAGGGTAGGAAACAATTGCAGGCAGACCTGGACAGGTTGGAAAAGTGGGCTAAACACAATAGGATGCAGGACAAAAAGGATAAATAGAGAGTGCTGCATTTAGGGCGTAAAAATATCCAGCACACCTACTGTTTGGGAAGCGACCCTCTCAGCAGCACAGAAGCAGAAAGGGATCTTGGAGTCATAGTAGACTCCAAGATGAACATGATTCATCAGTGTGACAAAATCATCAGCAAAGCTAACCACGCTTTATCATGCATCAGCAGATGCGTGACAAATAAAACCAAAAAGGTGATACTTCCCCTCTATGCATTGGTCAGACCGCAGTTGGAGTATTGCATCCAGTTTTGAGCACCGTACTTTAAGAAGGATGCAGATAGCCTTGAGAGGGTCCAGAGGAGGGCCACTCATTTGATTAAGGGTTTACAGGCCAAGCCCTATGAGAAGAGACTAAGGGACCTGGACCGCTTCAGCCTTCGCAAAAGAATGCCAAGAGATGATCTTGTGGCCATCTGCAAATTCATTAGCGGGGCACAGAAAGGTATCAGAGATGCTCTGTTCACGAGGGCGCTTCTTGGGGTAACAAGGAACAATGGTCACAAACTGACAGACAGCAGATTTGAGAGTGGCCAAAATTTGGAATAGGCTTCCAAGTGAGGTGGTGCTCTCCCCTACCTTGGGGGGTCTTCAAGAGACATCTGGATAGGCATCTGGTTAGAGTCATCTGACCCCAGCACTCTTTCCTGCCAAGGCAGGGGGTCAGACTTGATGATCTGTTGAGGTCCCTTCTGACCCTAGCACCTATGAATCTATGACCCAGCTGCTGCCGCCATCACTCCTCTTTGTTGTCCAGCTGCAGTGCAACATGGCTGAAGGGCCCAGCTATGGGTGGCATAAGCAAAACCCTTGCTGCCAAATGCCCTTGAAACCCATACTCCATGGGCAAGATCTAATGGCTCTGCAGGTTGCCAATTGCTCTTCTAAGAGACAAATCAACTGGTTTTATCACTTTACATATAAAAAGTTTGGGCCTATTTCATGTTCAGAACATGCAGAGATACTTTAGGTCTAAAGCTATGCAGCTCTGGGAAAAATATGAGCTGTTGAAGCTGCTGATTCAGGCAGATCCCTGTGATCACTTTGCACAAAAATTTAGACACACCAAATCCAAATGGAAAACCAAGTAAGGCAGGAGAGAGGGCAAGAGGGTTCGCTATTGGGCTCTAGATCTCCCCTATCCTTTTTGCTGAGGTGATTGCATCTTCCATTGAGAACTGCAGCAAGGAGCATGATGCTGCTGTTTTGAATGGAGAGTCAACAAGAACTGACAAGACTAAGATAACATCCCACAACAGGAACAAATCTTCTTCTGATAAAGATATCTTAGTTAGGCCCTTCAACACCAAATTTTTCCCTAGCTTGACCATTCACGGCAGACGGGTGCCAAAAGTCATCACTTAGCCTACTTAAACTGAATGTAAGGATGTATCCCTCTGTTTTAATTCTAGAAGGTATTCACAGTCTCAATGTTTCACATGGTGTTAAGAATCGCTACCACACCAGGAAGGAAATCTCATCCACTGTGCCAGGTATCAGATGTCTCATAGCAGCTTCCCATTATTAGTCATGAAATCACAAACAGATGAAGAACAGGATCATTCTGTACTCTGATCCCATCTATGGAGCCAGGAAGGCACTGGACAGGGATTCTGGACTCAGGCACTGCCTTGAATGGAAGATACGACACTTCTTGTTGGTTTGTGTTGCAAATAGCCTTACTCAGGTATAATCCTAGGATAAGAAAGTGTCCTGAAAGTGGAATTTTTCATCTTTCTTACATGATACAAAGAAAAATTCTACTTTAGTTGCCTGCCAATCCATTCTACAGACCAAGTGAATGCGCTACAGCCAGGATTTCAGCATGTCTTCCTGCTCCAAGGACAGGTGAGCAGATGAAAGCTGTCGGGAATCTTAAGTACGTAAGGCTGTCAATTGAGCAGTATGGCATGGTCATACGGAGTGGTATGGTTTGTCAGTAGTTCTCTCTTCATCATGCTGACAGGCCCCAGTACAACCAATAAGGCCCTTGCAATCGATGTGGGTGGGGTGCCATTGAGATTGGCCCTGGAGATGGATGATGACTGCCTCAGTATTTGTTCCAGAACAATAGTCTTGACTTCCTGTAGGAAATCAAAGGCTGAGGACACGCTTGTGGGAGTGTTTATGGGTGATGTCACATGTTCAGCTTAACACTTACTAAGCTCAGTTAAAACATAAGCAAATGCATATTCAAGCAGTTTAGTACGTGTTAAGTGCCGCCGAGACACTGCAAAGTTGCTCCCTTTCAGGCAAGGATTATCTAACATAATAGTTTCAATATGTCACAGCATGCCAATGATTTACAACCATTTCAAGCAAACATGTGACTACACTTATGAAAACATTATGAGCTATGACTATTATCTAACTCAATGGAGGAGGTAGATGGCATCATCGTTTAGCTTTGGTGTCAAGCCAAAAGAAATCTCAACTCAGTTATATACGTAGAGTCCTGACATTATCAATGGAAATGAGGTGGACAGCTGTCACAACTCGGATTCCTGACAAATATGTCCTGTTAGTGACATGAACTTCTTATGGGCTGCATGGTAGTCTGTAGCATACTCACAGGTAGACTGGTTGAGGTGATGTTATTGCCCCCTAAGGATCTGTGCTACATTATGAGCTAATACAGTGAACATTCCCAAAGGAGCCTCCACAGGTGTTCCCGTCACAAAATGGTAGGTCAATGGAGCCAGGACCTATGATGTAGAAGAGGCACTCCATAATATCAAAGGCATCAGGTCTTCCCTGAAACTCCAGTATCAAGTCATAAAGTGCAGCTGTGCATGCCAGCTTTATCGTGAACTGCTCAGAGCCTTGGTGGGAGGGTTATGTGGTGAAGATGTCTTTTTGTAGTGGCTCTTCATGGAGGATATGTTTCTGTAACTTCCTATGCCTTTATTTTGTCTGAAGATCATTTCTTGCTGGTCTTAGTCTGAGCAGATGCAGGTGTTCTGTGGGCTTTAGAGTCTGCACTCATGCTCGTTGACTGCCAGGAAGCATGCCTAAGTGAGTTCTAGAAACCTGGGTATATTGTGAACTTCAGAGACTTGCCCAGGAGATAAGTCTGTAATACAGTCTCCTTGTCCTCGAGGATCCAGAAATTGAAGGATGTACAGGCGGAGCCTTTTCCTTGAAAATGGGATGATCAGAAAGAGTCAAGGCATTATGACGGTGTGCCTATATTTAGTACAGTCCCCATTACAACAGGGCAAGACTGACATCCATGCCACAACAAAGACACCATTATAGATCCAAAGAATTTTCTCGCGGTCATAGCTCAGACAACAAGAAACTCCATCTCTAGAAAGAAATGACTGAGGGAAATGAACCAAGGCATAGTCAGTGCATGCTACCTTTTTATCTTCTGGATGCAAAACACATGAACTATGCAGTTATGTGTGCATCACATGGATACTGCTTACCAAAAAATCTCAGCACATTAGTGGGTATGTAGACAATCTTTTAAAAGAGAACATCATGAATGGAACAGATCCTCAAAGAATACACTTCTAAGCACTTGGAGGAGAAAAAGGTGATTAGGAACAGTCAGCATGGATTCACCAGGGGCAAGTCATGCCTGACCAACCTGATTGCCTTCTATGATGAGGTGATCGGTTTGGTGGATGCGGGAAGACCAGTGGACGTGGTGTGCCTTGATATCAGCAAGGCTTTTGATACAGTCCCCTACAACATTCTCACAGGCAAACTAAGGAAGCCTGGGCTAGATGACTGGACTGTAAGGTAGACAGAAAACTGGCTGGAGCATTGGGATCAGAGAGTAGTAATCAATGGCTTAATGTCTAGTTGGCAGCCGGTATCAAGTGGAGTGCTCCAGGGGTAGGTGCTGGGGCCAATTTTGTTCAGTTTCTTCTTCAATGACCTGGAAGATGGCATAGAGTGCACCCTTAGCAAGTTTGCAGATGACACCAAGCTGGGAGTAGTAGTAGATATACTGGCGGTTAGGGCTAGGATTCAGAGTGACGTAGACAAATTGGAGGTTTGGACCAAAAGGAATCTCATGAGGCTCAACAAGGGCAAGAGCAAAGTCCTGCACTTAGGATGGAGCAATTCCATGGACCAGTACAGGCTGGGGGCTGGCTGGGCAGCAACTCTGCAAAAAAGGACCTGGGGGTGACAGTGGACAAGAAGCTAAATATGAGCCAGGAATGTGCCCTTGTTACCAAGAAGGCTAACAGCATACTGGGCTGCACTGGTAGGTGTGTTGCCAGTAGGTCAAGGGAAGTGATTATTCCCCTCTATTCAGCACTGGTGAGGCCACATCTGGAGTACTGCATTCAGTTTTGGGCGCCTCACTACGGAAAGGATGTGGACAAATTGGAAACAGTCCAGTGGAGGGCAACAAATATGGTGAGGGGACTAGGGGGCATGACTTATGAAGAAAGACTGAGGGAAGTGGGCTTATTTAGTCTAGAGAAGAGAAGACTGAGCGGGGATTTAATAGCAGCTTTCAACTACCTGAACGGGGGCTCGAAAGAGGATGGAGCTAGACTCTTTTCAGTGGTAGCAGATGACATAACAAGGAGCAATGGTCTCAAGTTGCAGCAAGGGAAGTTTAAGTTAGATATTAGGAAGAATTTTCTCACTGGAAGGGTAGTAAAACACTGGAACAGGTTACCCAGAGAGGTGGTGGAAGCTCTATCCTTAAAGGTTTTCAAAACTCAGATAGACAAAGCTTTGGCTGGGATGATCTAGTTGGAGGTGGTCCCGCTTTGAGCAGGGGGTTGAACTAGGTGACCTCCTGAGGTCTAACCCTAACTTCCTATGATCCTCTGAATTTCAGGTCAAAGCATATGATTTACCTTAATATGCACATGAGAACAAACAAATTCTTATACGCATTACCTCCTGGTTTCCTAACCCATCATTTTAAAAAAGGGTACCAAACTAGTGCAGAGAAAAAAGTAAAAAGGAATCTTTATTTTTGTGGAATCCACTGAAGCCAACGGGCATGGTCCAATGTTTTGTATTCTCTCTTGTAGCTAGGGGGCAGATTTTTAAATAAACATTATATAATTGTATTGATGTCAATATAAGTCAGGCAAGAGATGTTTTGCAAAAGGCACTATGTAAATTACAGTATTCCATGTTATATACCAATCCGCTCAACCCAAAGGAAAACCCAAAGTTTATCATGACAAAAAGGACAAACCTGGGAGAGAACACAATTAATGCTTGTAACTGGTATTACATGTTTAACAATTTGAATTTTAACATAATAATTTGGCATTCTCTCTTTAGGTAGGGGATGCATCTTCTCCATCTTTTCTTACTTAGCACTCTGCAGAGCAGTTTTGTCTGTAAATCCTCCAAACGTTCATTTGTTGGTATTAGAGAAATTTCCTTGTAGCACTGAGGAAGTAAAAAATCAAGACATAAAACAAACTGCTCAGGTTTTCCACCCTGGAAGTCAGGGTATTTTGTGCCATTCACTTTAAGGGGGTCATGGCAGATTAGTAAGTAGAAATCCAGCAGCACTTAGGAAGAAACTTAACTTTCAGCCCAGGCTAAATTCAAATGTACTTATCCCAGGTACCAGTTTAACTTCACTCACATGATATGTATAAGTTCTCAGCTTCAGAGTAAATAACTTGCATTCCAGGAACCTAATCTAACAATTGCTGGTTAATATTTTATTTCATTGCCACTAAATCAGTCATTTAATGATACAAGTGCATTCCCTCAAATCATAGCTCACTGCAGATTAGATAGTTAAAAGATGAGGCAGCAAAAGAAAATCACTGGCATAACTGTATTTCCAAAATATGCAGTCACACACAATTAGACCACTGATTAGCGAGACAAACTATGTGAAAACAAGAAAATGGATCCAATTAAAACTAAGAATCCCTTCTAAATATGCCACAAAATCACTGCTGGAAAAATGTCAACTAAGTGTTATAAACTTCATCTAAGCTAAAATATGCATGAACTACATTTTTTAAAGCTTGGACAATGCAACATTGCTTCCAAAATCTACATATACAGTGAAGCAGAAGCACACTGAGTATACAGCCATATCTTCATACCTGTTGCCATTTGCCCTTGACAGCTGGGTCTCTGATGGATTGACAGTGTCTCTGAATCTGCTGGATGACGCCCTGGTAATATACCATGGAGGAGTCATAGTTCCCAAGAAGTGCATATTCTCGCCCCTTTTTGGCATTATCACAGATCTCAGCCAAATTCATTTTCTTTCACAAACCTAAAAACATAACATTTATTCATCAGAAAAACTTTTTGCATGCTGTTTAATGATTCAGAAAAACAATCAGACAGGTGTCATTTTGTCATTTCTTTTAGGGCTGCTTTAGGTCCATTTTATCATTAAAATATAGAAACTATTATGGTTCCTTGTTATGATCCTGATTATTGATGCAATAAGCTTTGATTGACCCATATCACTGATAAAACCAGTGCACTGTTTTTGGCCCTGACCCTGTTAACTCACTGCATGCAGACAGTCTGCTTTGCACACAATGCACCCAGCTGACTTCAAAGACCTAAAGAATTGAGCTTCCACTTGTATAACACCACAACATATTAGCAGCCAGCAACGCGTGAAGCACAAATCACATGAGGCGTTAAATTGTTTATTATATTATTTGTATTACATACGTGCTTAGATGCTCCAATTGACATCAGACAAGGTCCTCTGGAGAGTCTTTACCTAATGAGGTTACATTACAGTGGAACACCAGCTCTGCTGCTTGAAGGTCAATTTTCCTATGTACTCTAAAATCCACTTCCTTAGGGACTGCTCTAAAATGAAGTGGTGCAGGTTTGGGCTTGTTTTCCAAGCATGGGTTCCCTAGCTACAGCCCCTCATCACTATAAAGAGCTTCTTATGGCTAAAAGTTTTACCAACATTTTGGGAGGGATCAAATCATGGCTTTGATTGGGCTTAGAATGATTTAAGTTGCTCAAACACATTCTCCATCTAATGCTTACCACCCAATATTCCTTGGAGGACGTCATATTGTACGATGCACAGCAAAAAATTCAGGGGGTGCTCAAATTATTTTGAAAAGAGAATCCATTACACACCTGAATGCTTGCTGGGAGTGAAAAGGGAGTAGTAGGGAGGGGAGATGTATTGGGGCGAGAGGAATAGGAAAGGATAGGTGACATGGAGTGGGTAGCAGAGCGAGTGGGAGATTAGCAAGAGAGAGAACTGCTTGTTAACACCACACTCTCCTCTCCTGTGTGTGTGCATGTGTGCTGGTGGCATCTGGTAGGCCTTGCCCCTCTAGGGTTTTCTGAACTCCTGTCCCTGTCCATCAGGTACATGCCAGGATATGAGAAGGAAGGGAGGTAAATCCCTGCCTCTCTGAGTCCCTCTACTCCCGCTAACCTGTACAAGCTCTAAGTTAGGACTTGAAGGAGTCCTGAAGGTAGCCTAAACTTAAACCTCAGAAAATCAGGAAATACAAAATTAAGGTACATGGTAACAATGTGTGGCAGGAAAACTGGCTAGAGGAAGGGGGCACAGAGGGCAGGCCAGCTCAGTGGGCCATAGATGTGGCTGAAGGGGGCCTGGCCAAATCAAAGCAGGAGTCCAGCGAGGTGGGAATATAGAAGCCAGATCATTAGCATGTGGTTTAAGCTGTATAACCTAGGAAGTGCCCAACGCTCCAGTAAACTGCCAACTGTGGCATATGTACAAAGAAACACAAGGCACCAGACAGCAAAGAGCAATTTTTTACAGGCTAATGGATTCTATAATGCTAATTTCTTAATGGGGCAGAAAGGGAAGAGTCAGCTGGAAAAGGAGGTGTTACACAGGAAAGATAGGTAATTTTGAGGGGATGTGGGTTGCTGGGGTAGAAGAGAGATAAACCAGTCTTCTCTCACATGATTAAAATTCTGCAAAAGTGTGGGGGACAGATGATGCTTAGTGACCCTACTAGAAACCGGACTCCAAGCATTTCAATGCACAACCACCATCCCCTTTCCCCTGCAGTAAAGTGTGCAGGAGGGGACAATAGCAGTGAATTGCACAGCACCTCCTACTTCTACTTATTCACTGTAACCTCTCCTCCCCCTTGCAAGCCTACATGTTAACTGTAACTGTATACGTTATTTATGGACTAGAACAACAAATATTTCTCTTTCACTAAATAAAAAAGCAATGAAAAATTCAATGATAAAAGTTTCATTAACACAGATAAACAGTTGCCTGGAAATAGAGTTCAGGTACATGGCTACACAACCTTAATTCTGCCCTCATTTAGCGATGCCCCAACAGAGCTCTAATACTGTATGTATATATTTTACTTCTGCCTTTGAACTGTACAGAACAGGGGCTCCTTACTCCTACCCTACAGCTGAATACTCAGCATGCTGCATGGAAAGGACATCCTCTCTAAATGTTGAAGCCTCTCCATTGCCTTTCACATCCCCTTCACCTTTACTCACACAATGCAACCTAACACTGCATTTTCACTTACCTAGCATAAAACCCAGAGACCACACTCATTTTCCACCTAATTGCTGACAATCCCTATGGCAAGAACACTCCTATACCCTTCTGCTGTCCTAAAACTATGCAGTGCAGTGGTGAAACACGCCGCACTGGATCTCTCAAGATTTCACGCGCACCCTTGACTACAAAGAAAAGGCCATGAGCTCGTACTCGTCCCAGAGATGTACAGCCCTCCCAATATGTCTCATATCACAATCACCAACCTGCCAGCCTGCTCCCATTAATCCCTCCACCTAACACAGCAAATGCAGCTGGAGCACAAGCAGACATGCCATACTGGTCACTGCCTGCTTCACATAAGGCTTCATGGGCATGTACCTCTGCAGTTATCTTAGAGCTAATAGTTCCCAACGACAGTATGCTGAAGAGGTCAGTTAGACTTCATGCACAGGTGGGAAAAAACATCCATCTACACAGTCTCCAACTGATTTTAATTTGGATTGTGCAGCCAAGTTCTAGCTGTACAATATGGCCCAATCTACCCACCCAACAGCCACACTGCAAATGCAAGACCTCTCTGAGTCATAGGATATGACAGGGGTTTTCAACTGGGGGTATGTGTACCCCTGGTGGTACCTGGGATGGCCTCAGGGGGTACTCGGCAGTGGGCACCGCAGCTGGCACTTCTACCACCACTGGCGGCACGCTCACCGATCAGCCTGGTTCTAGCTATGCAACATCCGAATGACATGCCCGGTCCAGCAGAGTGGGTATCAGATAATCATCACCTCAATGCTCATCGTGTTTGCTTGCAAGAGGATGCTAATGTTGGTGTGTCTGTCTTCCCACTGGATTCAAAGGATCTTCTGCAGGCAGCACAGATGGTACTTCTCCAGTGACTGGAGGTGTCTCCAGTACACTGTCCACATCTCAGCTCACACAGTAAGTTAGGGATCATGACTGCTTGATAAGCCGTGAGCTTTGTTTCAGATCTGATGTCGCAATCTTCAAACACCCATTTCCTTAGGCATCCCACTTGCACATCTGAGGAAATGTTGGATTTTTTCATCGATGTCAGCCTTCTGTGAGAGATGGCTTCTGAGGCACAGGAAATACTCAACATTCTCCAGAGCCTCACCATGAATCTGAATGATTGGAGCTGGGATCTGCTCATTAAGAGCTTGTTGATGGATGACATAATAGCCTTCTGAATGTTAAGCATCAGTCCCGTTTTCCTGTATGCTTCGGTAAAGACACTGACAATTGCCTGAAGGTCTGTTTCTGAATGAGCACACGCTACAGCATTATCAGCATACTGGAGCTCTATGATCGAGGCTGGGGTTGTCTTGGTTTTGGCTCAGAATCAGCTGAGATTAAACAGTTTACCATCCATTTGGTAATTTAGCTCCACTCCGACTGGAAGCTTGTTGGTGGTCAGATGTAGCATCACAATAAGGAATATCAAGAAGAGTGTTGGAGCGATGACAGTCTTGCTTAACTCCCTTAAGTTGCTTAACAGGTGAAGCACAGCAGTGTCAGCTACTTTCCAGTAGGAGCCAGATGAGGACACTTCAATAGAGCAGTTCAGTGACTAGAAACCTCACCCAGAATGATTCAATTCCATCATTTGTCTGAGAGGATTCAGATCCACTTCTCCCCCTCACAGGTGAATGGCTCACAAGACTAGAGGCTATTTGGGGATAAACCCAAGCAATGAGTTTAAAGCAAATGGAGCATCCCTGGGAATTATGCTTCTCCTCCAAGCATTAAATGCATTGGTGCTTGGCATAGTTAAGAACAACTCATTTCCCTAAATCCCCAAATCCAGTCCTTCTTCCAGTTTTGCCAATGCAGCAGAAAGAATGACCTCCTAACCGGTTCCAGAAAAAATAAGAAATATTTAATTCTTGGAAACATATGTTAAAGTCAGAAGATTGTTTTTTTTTAAAAAAAGACTATCACCATCATTTGGTTATTAAAACTAACTTGGAAGAAAAGAGAACAAAAATAAATGAAAAGTGAAGATGGAAGTTAAAGACACCATGGAGTTCCAGTTCTCTGCTCAGTCAAGAAGCATGTGGGGCCAACCCCTTTTTAGATAATTTTGGCTAAAAACACTTCTGAGTTTTAAATGAAGCATATGTAGGTTCCCAGAAGTCAAAGCTTTTCCAAAGGATGCCAAGAGCAGAAATCTACACTAACAACACACAAATAATTATCTAAAGAGATCCCCTCTAGAGGAGAGATTATAATTAAGTCTTCACATTCATCACTAAATGGCTTCTCTTCAAATGTCTAGTCCACCCCACAACGTTATGCCAGCATTGCTGTATCAGCAAAATCCTGGTGTAGATGCAACTATTCCAAGACATGAGTATTTTTATTACCTTAGTTTATTGTTCATGAGGTATTTACAGGTAAAAAAAAACAAAAAAACTCCTGAAAGCTTACATTGCATTTTCACTACAGACTGCTAGTCGTGGCAGTATAATAGTAGCAAAGGCTTTGTAGTGCAGACAAACCCAGAACCAGCTAATAAAAATGCCAGTTTCTGCCAGCTGTGAATCGTTTTGTTGAAAACTTGAAAGCATCCAAGTATTTTGTTGACTGCTCAGCTAAGCATCCAGCCCTTTGAGACACATCTGAACCTGCAAACAAACAAAACTCCATATTCCCATCAGTCTCTAATCAATGCTAACTGTGTCTTCAAAACAATTCCATAAGGATCAATTACAAAAATGAAGGATATGTGGAATTTATACCTGAAACTGCCAGTTTAACCTAGTTTAAAACTTGCCTTCAACTTGATCTCTTTGTTTTGGGTTATTCTTCAAGCCATTGAGTATTTTGAGCTTAATGTAATTAATAATGATAGAGAAAGTAGTTAATTTATTCTTCTTTGTATTTTTTTGAGACAACAGTGACATTTTTCTGAACTGTTTTTCTTGTGTTTGTTTGCTTTCAATGTTTCTGCACTCCAGTTTAGTTGATTTTAACTTATTAGTCTGATGGTTTAATTTTGCCTTTCCCATAACATTTTATATATATTATATTATAATCATATTAAATGTAATATATAAATGTATAATTTTTATATAAATTATATTATGCTTAATAAATATAATTTCCTTATTCTGACTTCAGACCGCATAATATACTATACCCAGAGATGCTGGAACTTTTAAAGCAATGTTTCTCTGCTGATAAAATAAAACATAAATATCTTTTCCATTATCTGTTTATATTTCCTACTATACGATAGTTGCATTTTTTTTTAAAAGGAATAACTGTTTCAGGTAAATTTAAAACAGCTTATGCATTACTTATGGCACCAGCTTCTCACCCAATTATCATGTGACTCCTTCCTTCAATAGACCATAACAGCTCCATAGCATCTCAAAACACCCTTTGGGACTTTTTAGCTCACAGACCATTGACAAAAAGAAACATTACAGACCTTCATGTCAATATAGCTGCCACACATGGACCCTAAGCCCACTTGTTAAAAATCCTACACTTGCTAGGCTAAAAAGGTCACAAGAGATATTAATCTTCATTCTTCGGAGCATAAGCTGAGCTGATCCCTATCTGGGGTCAGAAAAGATTTTTTCCTACGATACTGCAATGCACAATTGATCAAGAACCCTCTCGGAAACATCAGGTACATAAAGACCACCGAGATGCCCATGCACATTTTAGGCAAAGCAGGAAGCACCATCTATTAAGATTGCCCAAGACTTCCCACAGTAAGGATGTTTTCAGTGGCTTAGAGCTCTACTAGTCTTCCTCCTGTTGGGCTGAAATTTTCCATACCAAGCATCTTCCTCAGGCCGAAGTCTGGACTGGAAATTTCAAACAAAATAGTTCAGATGTTTCAGAGGACAACGTTAGGGGAAAATACATACTGTATTTACTCAAATATAAGACAACCCTGAATTTAAGATGCCCTACCCTCAACAGGGAAAATTTATAAATTTAACAATGTATATAAACAAATTATTGGACAGTTGTCTTTAATTCGCCCTCCCCACCACCGTAGGGTGCGGGCAGTGGAGGAGCAGGTGGTATAGGATATCAAGTAGCTTGGCCACAGCTTGTACCTTCCCCCTGCTACCTCTGCCCTCCCTCCTGTCCCTCCCCCCCTCAATCTTCTGGTCCCACATCCCCACACTGCTTTTGCACCTTCTTTTCTCCTCCCCTCCCCTCCCCAGCCTTTGCTCCCTCCACCTTTACCCTAGTCCATACCAGCAGGATCCATCCACACTGCAGGCCTGGGTCACTGACCATGGCCCCAGCCCAGCCCCTGTGCATGCCATTGCCATGAGGCCAGGCTGGGAGTGTGCTCAGTGTCCTAGGCTACAGCATGGACAGAGACTGCCAGTGCAGAGCAAGTGTAAGGGGAGAAGAGAGAGGGGCAGGCAGGGAAGCAGAGGTTATGTGAGGGGAAAAAGGAGGGGATGGCAGGGTGCAGCTGCAGCTATGGCCCCAACCCTGAGTAGGGGCTGGAGTCCAAGGCACAGCAGCTGCTGTCCCCCCCACAACTACCCTTGTGCTCGATTCCAAGATGAAAGGAGTGAAACGGGAGTGAAAAATGGGAATGAAAAACCTTGTCTTAGAACTGAGTAGATATGGTATGTCTGTTCACATGAAAAAAAATTCTTGAGACCTTTTCTTTGAGAAACTCAGTGTCCCCACTCTTTGGAGCCACAATCTGAAATTGGGCAGGTACTGTGCGTCAGAAACACTTGGCAGAGACCTTCTTTGATTTCCAACAGTTCCAACCTCATAGTTGCACCTCTCATGATTACTGGTGCTCACAGACTGTGCACATGCGTTCCTCAAAGAACAATGGCCACATTCTGCCCCAGCACTATGGGGTAAAGCTTGAATTTTCTTGTAATGCTGCTCCCGCATAGGGCCAGGCACTAGAGCTGAGAGCAAGAAACCTCTGTTCTCAATTACTAATGCTGCCTTAGTAGTAGAAGAAAAGAGGTGAAAGGAATTTGACTGACATGCTGAGAAGAGAAAACCTGGACCAAGGAGGACAGAAAGGATCTGCTTGAAACAGAAGCTGGGTGAAACTAGGACTTTAGGTGGAGAGAGAAGAGCTGTGATTACACGAGTAAGAAGATAGGGATTGTGAGTTTGGAGGCTGGTGGGGAGTATCAGGAGTCATTAAGAGAAATAAAAGGATAATTGGCAGCCATCTGGCTGAGAAGGAGAATGAGAGGCTGTAACACAGACTGGAGGAGCAGCAATGGAGGGGGAAACTGGGACCCTCTGAACAAGGGAAGTGGGAGTATCAACTAAAAACAAAGAAAACAATGGTAGAGAAATAGATCTGACAAAGAACTGGGGTACAGGATGGGTCCCAGTCCTGTCTAGTTAAGGAGACTGGGACAAGAAGAACCAAGATGGGAAGAGAAAATGAAACTGGATAAAGACCCTGGGGGGGCCTAAATGCTGAACGAGATTGTGAATGGTATGAGAAGCCTGAGGAAACTGGGGATTGATATGCAAAGAGAATGGCTCTGAGATAGGAAGTAGGATTGTGCAAAGGACGGGAAAGGGACAGGGACAGTGACAGGACAGGTTGAAAGGGGTGGAACCCTGCCCTCCAAAACCTGGAACAGAATTTATGGTTTCTGAGACTCACCGTTCTTCTCCTATCAGCAAGTATCTATGGGACCCACTGGCAAAGCATGTCTTATCTGCAGCCTGGGCTGGAAATTCTGCATGCGGTGTGCCAGTGTTCCCACCGGGACTTAAACCCAGAGGTTACCGGCTAGAGGGTCTTGCCCCTTAGTTCAAGTTCAGACCAATCACCATCTTTGGGATCAGGAAGGATTTTTACCCTATAATCAGATGGGTAGGGACTGTGGGGGTTTTGTCTTTCACTGTAGCAGGGGGCTTGCCCCTCTTCCTAAGATCTCTTGAGCGTATATTAACAACCTTTAAAGCTGCATGATATTGGTCACTGTGGTCCTCCTGTGTTACATGTGGCAGGTTAGGGTGTTAGATTTGTGGTTGTGTCAGGGTTGACTGAGCAATTTTGCTAAGAGGTTGGACAATGGATATGTATGGGATGATCCTGCCTCAGGTAGGGGGGTTGGACTAGACCTATAGAGGTCCCTCCCATCCCTGCTTGTTTGATTCTCTGATCCCTCACTATTCCCCATAGTGAGGATAATAGCCTATTTTTGCCATCAGCTACTTTCTTAGTGCATGTGGCAGAAGTCCGTGCAGTATATTTATAACGTCTAGTGCTCCTAATGAACAATGTGGATATCCATATTGTTTGAACTTCTGTTTTCTTCATTTTTTTAACTAAGAAATCATGATCAGGGAATACTGAAATATTAATGAAATCTGTCACAACCCAAGGGTGTGATTTTTGTTTTGTGTGTGCTTTGGCACCACTGAATTATTTTCCCGCCAATTTGTAGCTTTCTTTGCAGTGTGCATTTCTTCTTTGCAGCACAGAGATGCACGGTGCAAAGAGTTCCCACCATTTGTATTATAATTCAAGCCCCATTATTGGCTTGCGTGAAATTATTCACACGTGGCGGCTAGTGATTGGCTTGCTAGCCGTATAAAAAGCTTGAGTGGTTTCTGCCCAAGTTGGAGAACTCCACGAACACCAGGAGGAGGAGACTTCACGCTGTGTGAAGATCTCTAAGCGTTGCGAAGCCTATCAGACCCAGTGCATTTCAAGCAGGCAACAGAGGTCTGATCAGCCTCTAGCCACTCCCCGTTGCCGTTCGCAATCCTCAACGTATCCCTCTCCCTGCGTGCAAAAGGATCCACGGAGCCTTGACAACTCTGTGAGAGTGCCGAATATTGTCTGAGTCCTCAAACAAGGATTTAAGCGGAGCTGTGCCTGGGAAACTGTCCAGCCTACACCGCGACCATCTTCGGTGTAAGTAAACAATCTTGAATCAACCATTACGAGTCCGTGCCTAATTCTAGCATGCCGCCTGTTTTCTCCGACCCAGCGTGCCCGGGCTGCTGGCCACAGCCCACGCGGCGCAAAGAAGGGCCCGGATCGCTCCCGGCCCACACAAAATCAAGCACTCAGAACTGTGCACAGAACCCAAGCCCCTTTGTACATATATATTATAACATAATCAATCACATGACTGCATACTCTTTTTTTCCACGGGACCTCCCCTCATCTTGTACACAGGATGGGCTGTGCTCATTTAAATGCGAGCTACTCAATTGTACAGTATTCTCATGGTTCCATCTGTGGTATCAGGCCATATTTACTCCACCTTAGTCAAACCTCTAGTCTGAAGATAGTATCACCTCAAAGGCTACTATGGCACTCACTACTATATCCTCCAAGTGATTCACAAACATTCATTTGTCTTCCCAACACGCCTGAGAAGTGAAGGAAGGAGCAATATTTCATAGACATTAGACACTAGGGCTGGAAGGGACCTTGGGAAATCATTGAGTCCAGCCCCTACGAACCCCACTTCACAGGTAGGGAAACAAAGTATAGAAATAGTAAAGTAAAAAAGTAGCCATTAATTGTAGATGCCAAAGACATGACTTTTTCAGAGTACTTGACATAACATAACCACTTTGTTCAAAGCACAGCTTTCCTTGACCTCAGCAGCTAGTGCAAGCCTCAGAACTTCTGCAAATCAAATGCCAGGGCATTAAGTCCATCACTCAGATAAGAGGGCTCCACAGTTAGCGATCACCTCTGAAAAGTTTAGTTTAAATGACTTGCCAAACATCACAAAAGGCCTCCATGTCAGAGGCCAAGTGAGAATCCAATTCTTTATATTCAACTCCCTTAACAAAGAGACCTTCCATTCTGATTCTCATCCTGCATTCAGTCCTCTGCCCCATTTGCTATACACCTTCCAACTTCTGAAACAAATTAGAGAAACCCTGGAGACAAAAGCCTGCTTCACTACACAACCCCACACCAGGCTCATTCTATGCACTGAATGAGGCAGGAGTCCTGTAGAAAAAAAATGTGACTATGCAGTTAAAAACTGTATCATATGCATGTACACAAGGCAGTTTAATGAAGGTTGTGCAGGGCACCTGCACTGTGCAAACTTCTGAGTGCTTGACTCTGCAACGTTAATAATGTTCTGCTCCTGCAGGTGTGTGCATGCAATAGATAAGGCTAGCCGTCTGTACACCAATTCCTGTGCTCTTAAAGGGATCTGCCTGGTCCAACCTATATTTACTTGCTTGCCTATCTTTAGGTAGAGCTGAGCTGTGACCTCTTTAGGGCAGGGCCCATCCCCTACTGAATATTGGAAAAGCACTGTGCACTACTGTAACAAAATAGGAAAAGGGTAGTTGTTTGAGTGTTCCTTTGGGAAGCAGAGATTCTATAGCTGTTTAGCATATTGTTTAAAATATCATCTTGCCAGGACTGTTATTCTCTTCCTTTTATCTGAGGGCCCTAACACATGTTCAAATTAAAGCTGGATAAAAAACCAGCTATAGAGTTGTTACACATTTTCAAGCACTAGTTTTATAGCTGATCCACTTTTTACAGCTGGATAGACATTTATATCATGTGGTAACTACTTTGTATCTGTGGCTGGTCTACATTTATTTTGTGATCATGAAGTCAACTGCATGACAGATGTAATGTGTAGCAGGGGCCACAGAGACTTCAGTGAATGTCTTATTTATATTTCTGTGAGAAATTATGTTTCTTGTTCTTCTAAGAGGTATAGTTTAGAAATGAGAAAAGTGGCTGGCTTTCAGAGTGTGTTTTTAGATCACAAGAAACAAACTGAGTTTGTGCTCAAACACTAAAAATAAAACTAATAATCTGGGGTCAAAGCCAACCTTGCCATAACTGTTCAAGCATTTCAAATGAATTCATTGGAAATGTTGGCAGAAGTAAGGCAAGGAGGATTTGGTCCTCAATCTTTGAAGGCTTGACTAGAATATGATCTGATACCTTCTAGCAGCAGAGTACAAGTAATTAGCTTTACTGCTGCTACTGCATCTAGCTACATCAGGTAGAAGACAGCTGTCACACTGCTGTACGTAACTATCAGGTAGCAGGTATCCTAATGTTTCATCTGCTTTCAGTGGAACATTAATTGGTGAAAGCAGCACAGATGAAAAATTTAAAAAACAAGATATCAGCTGCTTTCTACTTTGTGCATTTTTTCACCTTTACTCATTCTGCCCACTGTGCATAAGATACCCTCCTTGCTCTTGTCAACCAAGCCAATATTATCTTCTCATTTAAGGTCCTGTTATAGTCTTACTTTTCTGCAAAGTCTGTAAGAAGATAGTCAATTATTTTCATTGTGCTTAATGGGATCTGTTCTATTTCTCTAATAAAAAAACACAAAGATGTGAACATGCCTAGTGATAAATAATCACATTATCCTATTGCTGTAACCTTCATCCTGGTTTGTTCTATCCCTCACACCTTCACATAAGAGGTCATGTCTAAATATAGTCAGCTGTTTTGGGTAAGGACAGCATCTTTCTTGTCTCTGAAGGATGTATTACACCTTTGGATGTTGTAAAATAAATAAGCACTGAGAACGTTTAACCTTTTTGCTGTTGAACAGCACCCTAGATGTGTCCACTGCATTTAGCAGGATGTTTTTCTAATTAAATTACACACAGGCTAAATAAAACATTAAGGCTGCAAAGTCGACTGCTTAAAAGTTAGGAAGTGATAGAATTAAGGTTGCCTGTGTAATCTTAACTCAGCCCTCTTGTGCATGTGCATTATGATATAGTTGTTAATTAGTAAAGGATTACAACGTAGGTTTTCCAAATAAGCCCTGCCTCGTTCGGTATGCAGCAAAGCTGTGCTTTGGGGATGAATCAAGGTTGGGGAGTGAATGAGGTTGCACAAAACCTTTTGTTCTCATTTTTTTTTGTCTTACTGTAGCGCCTAGACATTCTAATCGTAGACTGGGAAACTCCTGCTAGGTACTGGACAAACACAGCACAAAACTCTATCCTCACTCCGCAAGGCTTGCAACCTAAGCATAAGACAAAACATAGCAGATGGCTACAAACAGATGGGAGAGTACATTGTGACAGCGCTGGTCAGCATGATAGGCAGTGCTCTTGTACACTAGCAGCCTGTTAAGTATTTTTGTAGCCATCATGGCAAAAGAGAATGTTAAGAAGGAATCTGAAATGAAATAGCTTTATGATGTCTACTCCCCTGTGAGGCTTCTCCCCACAGGAGGAACAGATTAGGAGAAAGCACAATGATTTGCACTTAAAAATGTAACGGGCACACAATGAATGTGGGTATCCTGGGTTAATCAGGTATGGGAGCTCACATTTTCACAGCAAATGGTGGGGCTGGTGGGGAGTGGCAGGCCATGGAAAACTTTCAAAGTGAAAATGAGTAGCTTATGTCTGATGTGAGAAACAAGAGGGAGCTAGTAGAGGCATGCGGAGAGGAATGCCCTGATCAAAGCAAGAAGCAACAGCAGTCAGTATAGATCTGAGCAGGAAAAAACCCTATATTTTTCAAGGCCAAAGAAAAATACGTCACAGTAATTGTAGTGTACAATGATTAGAACCTAGAAAAAACCTGCCAGTTGTGTGGATGGGCTAGGAAAAGCCAAACCTTCAAATCTTACATAGACTGAAGGGGCCATAATCATTGCATAAACTGGAACGCAGGCACTGACTGAACAGTGCACAGTGCCCAGAACTAGTGGACACATTTTTCCTAATTTCTCATACCTTCATTTCCCTATGTGAAAAAGGGATAATACTCACTTTTCTCAAAAGGATGTTGTGAAAAGAAAGCTATCAATGGTTGCAAAGAGCCCAGATCCTGTAGGTAAGCTAATGAGAAAACTGTCTTCAGCCTATGGTTTGAAAAAGGCTGTAATTAAGGCATGGGATCATGTACTGAACAAGGGGAAAAAATACTGAAACAGTTGATCATGAAAGAAGCCCCGAGGCCTTTGGGAGAAGCCTGTGGAAAAACTGTGTGACTGTGTATTTGGCATCAGAATATACAGATACAAGTGCCGTGTCTGCATGAGATGCAGGGGTCCGTGACTACTGCTCAGTAGTGTCATGTGTCAGGAAGCATGATGCAATGCTACTACGCAGTAGTCATGAGCTACTGCACAGTCAGTGTCATGAAAGCCATTCCTCAGCGTTACTGCAGTCATTTAATACTTGTATAAACTGCGCAGTCAGCCTCCTTTATAGATGCAGCCAAGGCATCCAAGCAAGGTTTGCCTGGCAACTTCAACTCCAGCACTGCCAACTTTGGAGGGCTTGACTTTGTAACCCCAGTGACATTCTTTTAATACTAATTTTTGCATGTAATTTCCTAAGCTTTTAAGAACTCAAGAACTGCCATTTACTGGGTCAGACCATAGGTCTGTCTTGCCAGTAGCCTGTGTCACTCAGGGGCAGGGAGTAGATGCTGAAAGGGAGAGTGAATTGGGTGTGACCAGGGTTTTTCCCCCTTGCTCTCTCATTTGCAGCCTCCAGCATTTAAGGTCTAGAAAGTTCTCATTCAGAGGCCGCATCCCTAACGTCTGGGCTCAACAGCTACCAATGCCCCTTTCCTCCAAAAACATGTCGTGTCCCATCCCTTTCTGAACCGGGCTCAGCTGTCAGCATCCGCAGCACCTGAGGGCAGCGAGGTCCCGGCTACCTGACGCTCTTCGTGAAGAGGAACTTCCTAGGGTTAGTTTGACACGGGTTGTTGGGTCTCTTTTACTGGACATCAGATTTACGCAGAGCACCTTGTCTGCCTATGTTCATAAACCACCACAGCTACAACCCACACCCCTGCCATTAGTTTTAAACTTACTGCCCACTCCGTTCGTGTTGCAACCCCCAGTTCTCGCCTTGGGGGACAGCCGGTAGCAAATCCCTGTCGATGCTCTCCCCACCAGCCAGCATGTTGTCAGCCCTCCTGGTGCTCGCCACGAGCCTCTCTTTTCTCAACACATTAGGCCTGGCCCCTGCAGTCTCTCCCCACATGGACGCCCCTCCAGGGCTCATCATCCCGCCGCCCCTGCCTGAACCCTCCTCTGGGTCCTGCACCTCCCTGCCGAGGTGCGGGGGGGAAGCACTCAAGGGGGAGCCACGAGAAACGCGGCAGGAGGGCCACGGCCCCCCAAGCCACAGGGCGGGGATGGAGGAGCTCGAGCCCCCGCTCCAGAGGCCTCCCCCGCCCCAGCACCGTTACTTGGGCCCCGCGGCCACGGCCGCGCCCAGGCCTGGGCCTCCGCCAGCGCCACCCAGGCCCGGCCCGGGGCGCGCTGGGGCTTGCAGTTCCCGCCGCCCGCGCCTCGCCCAGACCCCCGCAGAGCCGCGAGCCGGAGAACTCCATCTCCCAGCGTGCCCCGCGGCACAAGCCTCCCGCGCCCCCTTCGCCGCAGCACCGCGGGGGAAGGCTGCGTGCCCGAGCCGGCTCGCGCCGCCGCCGCCGCCCCCCGCTCTAATGGGCTTGTTTGTCGCGCCCGCCGCCGCCCGCGGATCCGCCGCGCTGTTACCTGGGCTGAGCCGCCGTCGCCACCGCCTTCGCCCTGCAGCGCGCCCGAGGGGTGGGGGGGCCCGCGAGCTCCGCCAGGCAGCGGCGCCCGTTGCCATGGAGACGGGGGAGGGGAGAGGACGCCGCGCTGCGGCGACCCGCGGCCCCGCCCCCCGCGGCCGGCCCCGCCCCCCCTGTCCTGGCGGCCCCGGGGAGCTCGGGTTGATTGCCAGGGTCAAGGCCCTTCCGGACATGGGCAGAAAGCCTACCAAGCCTGTTGGTTGTAGCCGTGTCGGCCTAAGGAAATCAAATAAACATTAATAAACAGACCTCTCGATGGGGTCTGACTGCCCCACGGCAGAACCAGGGTTAAAAAACTTCCACGCGGATAATTGGGGAAGAAAAGCAGGCTGCTGTCCTTCATGTGGACTGACCCATACTTTGCTCCTGGGGAGCACTGAATGTTAGGAGTCTTATTTTCTGTGTCTGGGACCAAAATACCTCCTAGTGGTTACAGACAACCACGCCAAATGTAACACCTGCTGAGTCATCTATTATCACTAAATGTGGAAGCCAGTATCTCTGTGACTTAATATAAACAACAGAAGGCAGCTCTTAGAAGGGAAAAAAGGTTGCTCTTAGCAGCTTTGTTCGCAGGGAAGAAGGAGCAGTCATAAAGCATGTGAGATTCCAGCTAGTGAAACACGCGGCTAAACCAAGTGCCTAATTTAGGATCTTCTTCCTGTAAAGCAGTGTTGCAAAGTGATTAGCTTTTCCCAACTGTGCCTGACAAGACTATGTGTCAGCTCTTAGTTCTTTATAAAACATGAATTATAGTTACTTCCCTAAGGGTAGCACAAGGAGATCTTCATTTGCAATCAAGTTTTTGGTGTTTTTCAGTAGATGATATAGGGTTACACCTGGGCTTGCACTCTTTCCCCTAAGCCAGGGGTTGTCAACCAGGGGTATGCATACCCCTGGGGGTACTAGGGACAGCCCCAGGGGGTATGCATGGTGGCGTGGGGAAGCAGCGCGCAGCAGCATGGAAAGGTGAATGGTGGCGGTGGCTGCTGCATGTAAGCTCCCCACCCCCCGCTGCAGTCATTCACCACTTTGCACCACTGCCATGCACCACTTCCCCATGCTGCCATGCGGTGCCCGCTTCACATCCATCTGTTCATCAGCACCCCCCTCCCCCTGGTCTGGAAGGGGTTACAGGGATACCCACCAGAAGGGGTGCACTCCTTTAAAAAGGTTGAGAACCCCTGCCCTAAACTACAGAACATCACATAGGAGCATAGAAAATTAGGGCTGGAAGGGACCTCAGAAGGTCATTTAGTATCTCTGTGAGCAGTGTTCAAGGCAGACTCATCCCTGACTAAACTATCCCAGGCAATGTCTGTCTAATTTATCAGAATGGAGGTTTTACAGCTTCTCTAAGTAGGCTGTTCCAATGCTTGAACACTCTCATAATCAGAAAATAAATGACTCCTAATCTCTAACCTGAGTTTCCTCTGCAACAGTTTGAGGGCATTGCTCCTAGTCCTATCCCCTACCTACAGCTATGTAAAAGAGGGGCTCTTCATCTTCTCCATAATCACCCTTCATGTATTTGAAAACTGTTATCCAATCTCCCCTCAGTCTTTCCTTCTCCAGACTAAATAGTCCTAGCTCTTTCAGCCTTTCCTCATAAGCCATGCTTCCCAGGTTCCTAATCATTTTTGTTACTCTGTGGTGGACCCTTTCCAACCTGTCCACATCTTTTTTGAAGAGTGGGACCCAAAACTGGACACAGTACTCCAGGTGAGGCCTCACCAATGCTATATAGTGCAGAAGAATCACTTCCCTTGATTTGCAATTGACATTCCTGTTAATACAACCCAGTATGGTGTTGGTATTTTTTGTGACAAGAGCACACCACTGACTTATATTTAGTTTATGGTCCACAGGAACCTTCAGGTCCTTATCTACAGTACTGCAGCCTAGCTACTCATTCCCCCATCTGTGTTTGTGCATGCAGGTATTCTGTTCTAATGCAGGAATTTGCACTTGTCCTTGTTCAATCGCATCTGACTGATTGTGGACCATTGTTACAGTCAATCCAGGTCATTCTGTGTTAGGGACCAAGTTGTATGTGGTCTTGCCTAATGGTTAAGCCATTGACAGAAGGCAGGGGCTGGGTCAGAGTTTGGGAGCGAAATCACCAGGTCTGGAGGGAAAATCCAAGGGCAGAGTCCAAAAACAAAGGTCAGGGTCAGAATCAGGGTCTAGAAATCAGAAGCCAAGTTACCAAGTCTCAGGAATAATCCACAGGTCAAAGTCTGAGAACAGAGCCAAACTGGGGTCAAGAGCCAGGAAAGCCAGTGAGCACAGCAACCAGAAGGCTTGCCCAAGTACACTGGATCAGAACTGTTGACTGGCCTGGGACTCTGCTGCTGGGGCAACATGGATGGGCAGCACACTCAGGCATGAATCAGGAAGTCACTCATTCACCTGGGCCAGAGCTTGTCAGCCAGAGACTTATGGCAGGTGGGGCTGCCCAGGCAATCAACCCAGGCTGGGCTACCTGGTTAGGGTCCCTGACATTCTGGATCCTAGGCCCACTCTCCAGAGGCTCTGCAGCTCCACCCAACTTGATGTCATCTACATATTTGCTAAGGGTGCTCTCAATCCCATCATCCAAATCATTAATGAAGATGTTGAACAGTACCAGACCTAGGACAGATGCCTGGGGACCCCCACTAGATTTATTCTTCCAACTAGAGACTGAGCCACTGGGGACTACTCATTGAGCACAATGATTCAGCCAGCTTTGTATCCGCTTTACAGTACTTTAGTCTAGTCCCGGGCTGGGCAAAATACGACCCGTGAACTGGATCTGGCCCGCCAAGCAACTCTGTCTGGCCCATGGGGCCCCTCCATAAAACAATTATTACCAGCCCATGGCTGCCCTTCTGCAAGCCAGTGGGAGGTGAGCTTTCAAAGGTTGTGTGCCATTGGATTGGGCAGGCTTTGTGCTTCCACCTCTGTGGGGCTCCTGGCACTTCATCTGGGAGCCCCATGTAGAGGCACTGAATGTGATGGCACACTATTGGACAGCTGGTGAGTGAGAAGGAGAGCTCCTGCCTGCAGAAGTGGGGGTGGGGTTTGTGGGTGGGGGTGGGCCCCTCTGCCATGGTGCACAGCTCCTGCTGGCAGTGGCAGCAGCAGGTGGTGGGCCCTCAGGGCTTTCCTGGCCCGCTGCAGGCAGAGCCCCCCAGCAGTGCACAGCTCTGGCTGAATCCTGAGAGCTGCACGTGGTGGCATGGAGCCTGCCCAACCTTGCATGCTGGTGCACACCTTCAAACCAAACAAGGCTGGCTCCATGCCAACACATGGGGCTCCTGACACTGCAGGTGGGAGCTGAGTGCCATTGGGCCAGGCCGATGGTGCGGCTCTGTGCCTCCATGTGAGACTTCCACCACTCCAGTGGGGAGCCGCACATGGTCGCACAGTGCCTGCCTGGACACCCACAAAGCCCCACATCCCTTCACAAACCTCACACACACACACCTCCACAAATCCCACCCCTGTCACACACACACACAATATACAAGAGTACAATTTTATTTTGAGCTATTATGTAATGACCTCTATGTACACTATGCAAATAGATCTAAATCAGGACAAAAATATTTTAAAATACAATTAAAATATGTTATAGTAGATGTTTAGTTTTTAGTATACGATTTTTTTTTTCAGATTCCAAGGTGGCAAACTCCCTCTCCCAAAAGGAGTGCTTCTGGCAGTGGGGGGGAGGAGGAGGGAGAGAGGGGAGGGTGGACTTCTGGTGGCAAAGGTCAGGCATGACTACTAGCTCTTGGTGAATTCATCAGGGCCGCCCTGAGGGTTTATGGGGCCTGAGGGCAGGTGTGATGTTGGGGACCCCACCACTTTGTGTGTACAAGGACCCGTGTGTGTACAAAGCTGAGGGACCACATGCGAGAATTCTTGCACACACATATCACACGTAAGAATTCTCACATGCGACTCCTCCCTCCCCTCCCCTGGGAAGTGGAAACAAGCAGGCTTTCTCCACTTCTTCTCGTGGCAAGGAGGGCTAGGCAGAGAGAATTTACCTTGGAGACAGGTTACTATAGCAAAATGACATTAACAGTTTGCAAGTGAAACATTTATTAAACTTAGGCTACAAAGTTAGGAACTTAAGAATAAAATGAGGAGAGGAAAGTTTTAGTATTTTTTTCTCGCCGTCATGAATGCAAAGTCATCAATTACATCATTATAATTTATTTGCTTTGCAAGTACGTTCTTCACTGAGAGCATGATCAAATGGTTCAGCCTATCCTCCCCGATCGCTGACCACAGGTAGTTCTTAATAATCTCAAGCTTACTAAAAGTGCATTCCCCGGATGCAAGAGAGACTGGCAAGGCAATGAGCATTCTCAAGCAAATGCATATCTGAGAGAACATAGATTCTGTACCTTTGCCATAAATCTGGTTGAGAAGCTCAGGTGCAGTGTCCATGGCTCCTCCAGAGGTGCACAAATTTGAGTCTTTCCTGATTTTGTAAAATAGGCAAAGCTCTTCTTGCAACTCATCCTTGTTCACATCTCGTGGGTATGTGGTGGACAGGGGTTCTGCAAACTTCGCAATTTCATCATCCTCTGCAACAGCTGGTGGGTCAAGTATGGGTGAAAACAAAGCTTGAGAGTTCCCCCATGTTCTCAGCTAGGCTTGGGAGATCTGAAAGGAGCAGATGCATGGCTGTGGTGAACACTTCAACCCTGAATTTATCTTCAGGGGAAGAGACTGTGTGTTCTGTATTGGCTGGCTCATTGTGAAAACGCTTCGTCTTTCAGATTCGTCTGTGCGTTCTCTTGAATTCGGTGGTGATACCTAACCCCCCCCAGCAGTGACCTCAGCTTCTGTGAGAAGACTTAGCCTGGAATCAATCAACCGTTGAATTTCTTCCAGGAGGCTCTTGACATGTTGCGCCCCTTCCTCCATGGTGAGCTTGGATCCTTGGACAAGCTTGCTTCGGATATTGATGGACTGCAATATCTTGTACCACACTGTAGTCAAAAGGATGAACTCAAAGGATTGCATCCACTCAATGAGACCTGAAACATCAGCCTGGGTTTCTGCTGTCAAGTCCAATTCTTCAATTTTGAAGAGAGAATTCAGCATCCCTTTAGGATTTTTCACGAGGGGGGCAAACAGCATCGATTCTTGAGCCCAATGTAGTTGTTGACACGGAGTGAAGAGAGTCCTGCAGTTTCCTGAAGAATTTTTCAACTTGCAGGACTGCATGAAAATATGGTGTACAGCTTCTGTACTTTTCTGAAATATGTTTTCACTTCAGGGCTCTTCTCCATGGCATGGATACTACATAGGTTCAGAGAGTGTGCACTGCAGGGTGAAAAACAATGCCTGAGGATTTTCATCCTGTATCCTAGTTTTCACACCCTGGGTATTTCACACCCAGACATATTTGAAGCATTGTCATACCCTTGGCCTCTACAGCTCTGCAACTCTACCTTTCACTCCACCCGTACTTTATCTGCTCCACAATGTTTACTCCTTTCTTTTTATTGCGGTCCACCATTTTCAGAAATCATTCCTGCACATCCCATTTTCCATGTTTTTCATATACATATCTCATGATAAATACCAACTAACTGCTCAGTATGTGAGACATCAGGTGTCCCATCTATGACGATTCCATAGTAGCGAGCATGTCTCACCTCCTCAAGAATCGTATTTAGTACTTTCTTGGCACACACCTCCAAATATTCATCCTAACTATGCCAGGACATTTGGTGCGCCATAACAGTTTCAAGGTGGCAGTTCAGACTGTAATTGTATTTACTGATGAATTGCACAGTAGAAAGCAACAACCCACAGTCGTCATGCTCTAGGGTAGAATGTGATCCTCAGAACGGCAAATTTTGCTCTGCCAGAAACAGGGTAACGTCAACCAGACCTTGCAACACTTTACGCCACTTTTCCTTCTCCGAATGTATACCCTTTTCAAAGCATTATCAATGGTTCCTTTTCTGCTAAGACCATTTGCAAGATCTTTCCACTGTAAATAATGTCAAAGATGACCAGAATTGGTGAAGCTCAGGCGCAGATCCGGAAACCAGATTAATTGTCTCATTCTTCTCATTTGATGCTGTCTCCTTCAGCTTGCACCACCAAACCTGACTCATTTTCATATTCTCCTGCTACATCACTGCTTGCTTCCTTTGTGATGTTTTTATGATCCGAATATTCTTCATCCCCTGCAAGTGATGTGCCACCCGCATCACCTGTTCCCCTTCCAACTTCCTTATTTCCTTTCGTCACCCATCCAAACTGATCCAGCGTCTGCCTCCCCTTTTCATCCTGAGCTTTTTTCTCCTTTGTCTCCTTTCTTTTTGATGCCCCAGATTGATAGGCGCGCTTCATTTTTTCTTACACGGGGATAAGGGGATAGGAATAGGGTTGTACTTCTCCTGAGCACCTCCAAATTCCAAACCCTTCTGGCAGAGCTTCTCTCTCCTACCAGTTTCCAGGGCCCGGCTCAGTCTCACAGGTGGCCTGCTGGCTGGCCTCCTCCACTCCTCAGGAAGGAAGGATTCCTCCCTCAAGGCCTGGCCTCACTCCACTCCTAGGCCTTTCCATGTGGTAACTGCCATAGAAAATTACTCTCCAGTGGGACCTTGCCTGGAAATCTTAGCCGGTGCTCATGTAACCCCATTAGCTGGGTTGTACTTGGTTCAGGCTTGTGGGTGTGGCAGAGGATAAAAGCCCTGCCCCTGTTTAAGCAAAAAGAAAGTAACTTCAGAGAGCCTAGACAGGGGAAGGAGGATTGTCTTTGTGCTGTTGCTGGAGAATAAATTTGTATATTTAGCCTTTAACCCCTTGATCAAGGGCACTGTGAGATTGCTCATATTCTTACGGGCCTTAGTAAGCAACTGTTGGTGTTTGAAGGACCAGAAGAGAGCAAGTCATCTCTGCAATACTGAAAGCAAGATTTGCAGTTTGGAGCACAGGCTTCTTCAGTCAAGAAGGACTTTAGTATGGTTTTTTTCCCCAAGAGTTATACAGACACTTTACATTTAAGTACCTTCTGAAGTGGGGAAATATGTGAACCTGAATATGTACTATGTCTAATGTTGTTATTTTCTTGAGAAATATAAGGAAAACAATATATATTATTTTAATTATGATATTATTGCAAATTAATTTCTGACTTTGGCCCTTAAGAATCCACAGAGCTTACATTCACTCATGACTTGAACTCTTTCCCCTGGAGGTCTTTCTGTGACAACAGGCCTGATCTGCCACTGATCCCTGCTTATAGCCTGCCCTTCTGTCCTCACAAGAGACTCTGTAACCAGGGCTACTTGGCCCAGGGCCAGTCATAAGCCTGCCAGATCAATCTTGTCTCTATTGCTGCCCAGAGCTAAAGAAAGATGTTACCTTACCGTGATTGGTTTAGACTCCCCCTTGGACATCAATGAAGCAATCACTCACGCCTTGAATAAGTGTCTGTTTCACATGCAACTATGTATAATACTAGCCAACTGCCTGTCAAGAATGAGAGTGGGGCAGGGGGCTGGGATGGAGTGCCGCCACCTAACGCCCCATGCTGCCGCTGTTCTGCCTCTTACCAGGAGCAGGGTGGCCCCGGCTCTCCTACCCCGTCCGGTCCTCGGCGCAGCTTCGGAATCATGGCGGCGCTCCCCCATGCTTGGAGCACTCTAATCGGCTGTTTCCGTCAGCCAATCAGTGCACGACTAAAGTGTTACGGACAGACAGACTTAGGCTTTTATAATATTAAAATTTACTTTATAGTCGGGGACGGGTCCCATAATGTCACAACTACATGCTGAGAATGATTCAGTGTCATCTTACACTCTAATACACCAATTTCCTATTTTATGAAAACAAAATACCAAGTATTCTGGTGAGCAATGTTGCAGGGCAGGGGCCAACAGTTCACACGGGACCTGACGCAGGGGGCCCTTGCTTTGCAGGGACCCAGGGCAAATTGCCCCAATTGCCCCCCACTCTGGGCAGCCCTGGAATCCATGCTGGCTATTCCTGATCACTTTGTTCTCCTCTAGGTGCTTCGCAATAGATTCCTTGAGGACCTACTCTCTAATCTTTCCAGGTATGGAATTCAGACTGACTGATCTGTAATTAATCAGATACTCCTTTTTACCTTGCTTAAGGAAGGGCACTAAAATTGCCCTTTTTCAATTATCTGAGATCTCACCCAGCTTCCATGAATTCTCAGAGAAAACAGCTCATGGCTCTGAAATTACCTCACCCAATTCCTTCAGTACCCTAAGATGCAACCCATCCAGATCCTGCCAACTTGAAAGCATATAGCATCTCTAAGTCATCCCTTACCTCTTCCACCATTACTCTAGGCTGTTGGACTCCTTCCCATCTTTGCTGCCAGCTGCACACATCATCTGGTAGATGATTTGATTTGTGAAGACTGAAGTAAAAGAGGCATTAAATACTTCAGCCTTCTCTGTGTCATCTGTAACTACAGAAACTAACAGCAAAATGGCTGCCCAGGCTATATGTCTGCAACAAAGTAACACAGCACCAGGGAACACTGATGTGGCATTTTATTGAGCACCCGATCCTTTACAATTACATAGAGAAGTGATGTGGTCCAGTAAACTATCCTTGCACACAAAATGGTTTTATTTCAAAACTGTTGTTAGTCTCCAAACCACGCTCTGAATCCACCCTCATAAATTACTTTCTGCATTCCGTAAGGGAGCTATGGTTTCTTTGGTCTTCCTTTTACTCTTGACATGCTTGCAGAATCCCTTTTTATTGCCTTTTATGTCCCTTGGTAGCTGTATCTCAAATCATGCATTGGGCTTTCTAATCTTTTCCCTGAATGCCCTTGTGATACTCTTTACTCTTCCCCAGTGTTAGGTTCAAGTTTCAGCTTTTTATAGGGATGACAATTACGTGGTTGTATTGTTAGTTTTGGTAGTCTATATTGAAAGTGGTCCTTTAATTGGGTATCTCACCTTGTGGGGAGTTTGCTCCCTCACAACCTTGGCTGACTTGGCCTATCATTGTAGGATTCATTTTAGAGGTTCAACTCATTGAAAAGATTGCTGTCAAACCAGGCTGACCTCCTGTTGTACTTCCCATCCATCAAATTGGGTAGCCTGCTCCTGCACCTGTAAAAGGGCCTCTTTAAAGTACTGCCAGCTCTCCTGAACTACTTTTCCCCCCAGACTTGCCTCTCAGGAGATCCTGCCCACCAGTTCCCTGAGTCTGCCATATGTAATACATGTGTATATGTGTATGTGTACACATATATACACATATACATATAATATATTGCTTCCCCCAAATTGTTATACAAGTTGCTTTATTTTGTACTTTTGTGAGACCTACGCAAGCCAGGGCAAAAATCTTCAGAAGCTCATAAGTTGTCAGCAGTGGACTCCCCTTTCTTCAGGGACCACCTCAAACAGTACTTGTCTGTTTCATCATAACAGTGTCCCCCTTCATCATGCATAAGAACCAGACAAAGCGCAACACAGAGTTCCAGGTACCATACAGTGCTCTGGGCACAGTAGGAAGAGCATGGTGTGTTGGCTGTTTTAGGATGAAGGCCTTTCATAGATTTCATAGATTCATAGACATTAGGGTCTAGAAGGGACCTCATGAGATCATCGAGTCCAGCCCCCCTGCCATAGGCAGGAAGTCAGCTGGGATCAAGTGACCCCAGCACGAAAAACATCCACATGTTTTTTGAAAGAGTATTGGTGACTCATATTCATTTTGTGGTCAATCAAGCCCCTCAAGTCTCTTTCAGTCATCGTGCTAGTGAACGTAGCACTGCTGAGCCTGTAAGTATGTTGAAGGTTCTTCCTACCAAGGTGCAGCCTCTTACACTTCTCTACATTAAAGCCCATCAGGTTTTGTTCAGCCCACCTTGAAAGCGTGTCCAAGTCAGCCTGTATCCCCAGCCTGTCCTGCGGTGTGACCACCCTCCCCCATAATTTGGTGTCGTCCACAAATGTTGCCAGTTCGCATCTGACTCCTGAATCCAGATTGTTAATGAAGATGTTAAAGAGTACTGGCCCAAGTACTGAGCCCTGAGGGACTCCACTGATCACCCTGCGCCACGTTGATTTGCTCCCATCAACTAGTACTCCTTGGGTCAGACCCTGTAACCAGTTACCTAGCCATCGGATGATCAAGGCCACAGTTCCCCAGTTTAACTATGAGGACATCATGGGGAACTAGGTCAAAGGCTTTCTTGAAATCCAGATATATGACATCCACATCATCTCCCTTGTCCAGGGCATGTGTTACCTGGTCATAGAAGGAGATGAGGTTGGTCAGGCAAGACCTGCCAGTCACAAAGCCATGTTGAGTGGCATTCAGATGCTTGCCTTCCATTAGTCCAGTGCCGATGAATCCCTTAACAATTTTCTCCAGGATTTTTCCTGAAGCACTGCTTAATGATCAGACCCACCATGGGGACTGTAACAGGAATGTGATGAACATTCTGGGAGGACTGGGAGGTGTTGATGCTCTAAGTGGTTAAAAATTGTTTGTAAATGCCCACTATTCAGCATTCTCTCAATCTAGGTGTAGCTTCCTGAGTATCATGGCAGTTGACAATTTACTGACCTGGCAGGGGAGATAACATGAAATGTTTTTCAGCTCAGGTGGTTTTACTTACCTGTCAGGGGAGATACCCTTCTCAGCCTTGAATAACTCATGTAGTTAAAGGGTGGAAACCCACCCCTTGCACTGCAAGGAGACACCCCATCAGGAGTCTACTAAAGCCTCCCAATGGGGAGTAGTCCACAAGTTATGGTGATGGGGGATTGCTCTTGGACTTTCCCTCTAGCTTGCTCCTTTGGTCTTCTGGCTTGGGGCAAGCAAGACTAGTGGGTATCTGAACTCCAAGGCCTCCAGGCTTGGGGCTTGCATGTAGGATGCCTGCCATGGATCTGGGAATGTCTGAAGCACCAGGATGAAGAGTCTGGGAAGAGTCTGGGAAGTAGGATACTTACCGGTGGTAACACCACACAGACTTGAATGATTGATTTATTCAAAGTTGATAGAATTCAGAACTGATCTGGCTGATTTGGCCTGAGACACAAAATTTCAAAAAAAATAAGGAAGTTGACAAGGTATGGCAAGCAATGAGGAGGATGAATTAAAATGGTAATGTACTGATATGCAAGAAAAAGGAATAATACCTAGCTATGTGAATTCATGTATTTGCCTGAGATGGTTCAAAGCATGATGGGCAACTGTCAATCCTCTGGATCATGGTGTACGTGTAAGAAGTCTAGTCAGACGCCTGATGCACCCACTTGTAGCCGATAAGTCCAACTGAAGAGCGACACAGCTTGTTACAAGTTTTACATATCCATGTATTGTCTGAGTTGGAATCCAAGTTTACAGAACACTGCTTTCTTCTTTCTCGCTTTGCTTCCATTCTCTGGATCAAAGCTTCATGCTGTGCTGCACCCAGTGCCAGATGTTCCCTCCAGATCAGATGGGATTCTGTTTTTCTCTAAGCTTTCTACATTGATGTTTAATGACTTCATATCATTTTTACACACATCGTGGTACTGCCATAAAGGGTGACCCCCACTTTTTAGAGCAGGAGTGTGGAAAATATGGCACACAGGCTGAATCCAGTCCACCAGGCCATTCTATCTGGCCTGTGGAGCCCCTAAAAATTTTAGTAAATTAATATTTATTCGACCCAGTTCCCTGACAAAGCTGACAGGAGACAGGGGCAGTGGGATGCAGAGGGAGCCCTCCAGCCAGCCTCACTCCACCCTCAGCCAGTTCCCTGCTTTCCTGACCCATCCTGCTCCAGCACCACCTGGCTGTGGCTCCCAGCTGCATCGTGGGACTGCGGAGCACAGGGCCGCACTGGTGGGGGGGGGTGAATGCATGTGCATGCATGCGCACATGTCTGCAGGCACAGGGGCAGAGTATGTGTGTGTCTGCAGACACAAGGCAGAGTGTGTGTGTGTCCACTCATCCGTGTGGGCACAAATTATGTGGCCAGAAGTAGTCCAGACTGTCATGAGTGACTACAGAGCTCTGGGGTCCAGGCTTAGGAAGTCGGGGGGCACAGGTGGTCTTCTTGTCCATCCTGTTGGTCAGCGGTCGCTATCAGCATCAAGACACCTGCATCAGGGAAGTCAGCCTGAAGCTCCAGAGTTGGTGCCATTATGCAGGTTTTGGCTTCTACAACCACAATCTGCACTTCCATGAGAGAGACATCCTGGGACAAGATGGTTTTCATCTCTCTTCTAAAGGTAAGAGTCTGTTCTCTTACAGGTTGGCTGATCTCCTCCAAAGGGCTTTAAACTAGGTTCGTCAGGGAATGGGAAAGCAAAGGATAAGGAGAACCTAGGATCAGCGAGCCATGAGCAACTCACTGGTTCAGTCCAGGTAAGCACTAAGGTAAGCACTAAGGGGCCCAATAGACATCAGGATGGGGGGTACCAAGGGCACCCACTGTGGGGCTTAAATGTCTCTACACTAATGCTAGGAGCATGGGGAACAAGCAAGAGAAACTTGCACTCCTGCTTGTGAAGAACAACTTCGACCTGGTTGGACTAACTGAAACCTGGTGGGACCCTACTCAAGATTGGGCAGTAGACATTGAGGGTTACAGGTTGTACAAGCAGGATAGAGTAGGGAAAAAAGGGGGAGGGTGTTGGAACAATATACAGCCTCCATAATCTGGTGGGATCAGAGGAGGGCCAAACCAAGGTACTGTGGGTCAGGATACAAGGGAGTTGGGGGAAAGGGACTTGGTAGTGGGGCTCTACTATAGACCACCACACCAGAAGGATGAGCTAGACCTGGAATTCTCCAGACAGCTCTCAGAGGCTGTATGGTTTAAAAATATGGTTTTCATGGGTGACCTAAACTACCCTGACATCTGCTGGGAGGAACAGTTGGCTAAATCTAACCACTCACATAGGTTCTTAACCTCCATACAGGACCTCCACCTAACACAAATGGTATACGATCCCACTAGGGGAACCACCTTGCTGGACTTGGTGTTAGCTACAGGGGATGAGCTGATGGGGAATCTTCAGGTACAAGGTAACCTACGGGATAGTGACCATCGATTGATTGAATTCACTATCTGGCAAAGGATGGGTAAACTAACCAGCAGGGCTGAAGTGCTAGACTTCAGAAAGGCTAACTTCAATGTGCTCAGGAGATTAGTTAGTGAGGCACTAAAACTCAAGAGCATTAGTGAAATGGGGGTCCAGGAAGGATGGTTGTTCCTCAAGGGAGTGATTCTACAGGCAAAGGAGACAAATCCCATTGCACATAAAAGGGGGCAAAGGGACCAAGAAGCCCTCTTGGCTGAACGGGAAAGTCCAGGAAAGCCTAAAGGCAAAAAAAGAGGTATACAGGCTGTGGAAACAGGGGGTAGCTACAAAGGAGGAGTGTACCTCCCTGGCTCACACTTCCAGGGAATCAGTGAGGAAGGCCAAAGCAGAATTAGAACTTAGGCTGGTGACAAAAATTAAGGATAATAAAAAGTCCTTCTTCAGGCATATAGGAAGCAAAAGGAAGGCACAGGATAGCATAGGACCCCTACAGGACAAACTAAGGTAATTGGTGACAGAGAGGGGGGACAACGCTGAGCTCTTCAATGAGTTATTTGCATCTGTATTCCTAGACACAGACCAGGACAAATCTCCCAATTGGACCATAGACAGACACAGGAGGGACACCAGCTCACCAACTGTTAGCTCAGGCTTAGTGAAGGGGCGCTTGGAGTGGCTGGATGTGTTCAAATCAGTGAGCCCGAATGAACTTCAACCAAGGGTGCTGAAGGAATTGGCCAGTGTCATAGCAGAGCAGCTGGCATGGCTGTTCGAGCACTCATGGTGCTCCGGTCAGGTCCCAGAGGACTGGAAAACAACCAATGTGGTCCATATTTTCAAGAAGGGGAGGAGGAAGGAACCGGGAAACTATAGGCCAGTTAGTCTCAGCGCTATCCTTGGGAAAACTCTGGAAAAAATAATTAAGGATCACATTTGTGAGAGCTCAGCAGGGGAAATAAAGCTGAAAGGAAATCAGCATGGGTTCACTGCAGGTAGATCCTGCCTGACTACCCTTGGTTCTTTTTATGACCAGGTCACAAAATGATTAGATGCAGAAGTCAGGGTAGATGTCATCTACCTGAACTTTAAGAAGGCCTTTGATATGGTATCGCATTCTGTTCTCGTAAATAAACTGACAGTCTGTGATACAGATGATTACACAGTCAGGTGGGTAGCAAATTGGCTTAGGGGGTCACCCCCAGAGAGTAGTGGGGGATGGGTTGGTATCAACCTGGAAAGATGTGGGCAGTGGAGTCCCACAAGTGTTGGTCCTTGGACCAGTGCTATTCAGTATCTTCATCAGTGACCGGGATGACGGTTTAGAGAGCACGCTGTCCAAGTTCACAGATGATACCAAATTATGGGGCACAGTTAACACACCAGAGGGTAGGGAATGGATCCAGGTGGATCTGGACAGATTGGAAAAATGGGCAGAACGAAATAGGATGCAGTTCAACAAAGACAAGTGCAAAGTGCTGCACCTGGGCAAAAAGAACCACCAACACACTTACAGGCTGGGAACACATCCAGCCACTCCACACTTACATCATGCTGACGCCAAAATGAACATGAGTCATCAATGTGACGAAGTGATCAACAAGGCTAACTGCACTTTATCATGCATTAGCAGGTGCATGACAAACAGGTCCAGGGAGGTGATGCCTCCCTTCTGTGCAGCACTGGTAAGGCCACAATTGGAGTACTGCATCCAGTTTTGGGTACCGCGCTTCAAGAGAGATACGGAGAATCTTGAGAGGGTTCAGAGGACGGCCACTCGTATGGTCAGAGGCCTGCAGGCAAGGCCCTACGAGGAGAGACTGAGGGACCTAGATCTCTTCAGCCTTCGCAAGAGAAGGCTGAGAGGTGATCTTGTGGCTGCCTATAAATTCATCAGGGAAGGGCAGCAGGGAATAGGAAATGCTCTATTTACTAGGGCACCCCCAGGAGTAATTAGGAACAATGGCTACAAATTGATGGAGAGCAGATTTAGGCTGGACATTAGAAAGAACTTCTTCACAGTAAGGGGTGCCAGAATCTGGAATAGGCTTTCATGGGAGGTGGTGCTCTCCCCTACCTTGGGGGTCTTCAGGAGGAGACTGAACAAGCACATAGCTGGGGTCATCTGACCCCAGCACTCTTTCCTGCCTAGGGCAGGGGGTTGGATTCGATGATCTACCAAGGTCCCTTCCAACACTAACATCTATGAATCTATGCAGTGCCATGATATCCCTCTTAGGGCACTGCATATGTTATAACACACGCTTAACACATCTCACTTCCCACTGACTGTGCCTGCCAGGTCTCAAGGAGGAACTCATGTGCTGCCTTAGCACATGCTTCTAATGCTGCTCACTGCGTAAGCTCCAGTGGTCTCAGAGAGATCCCATGATCTTCTCAAAAGAAGCCCAGAGACTCACCTGCCATGACTTTGACTTTTCTTTCAGTGGTGGGCTCCCCTCTCGCGATCCCCCTTAGATCAGCTGCGCCCCCTGACAGGCATCTATGGGGCTCCACCTCCTCTACACCCCAGCCATGTGCCAGATTCATAGATTCATAGAAGTAGGGTCAGAAGGGACCTTGAAGATCATCAGGTCCGACCCCCTGCCCTAGGCAGGAGAGAAAACCGGGCTCAAATGACCCCAGCCAAGTAGATATCAAGTCTCCTCTTAAAGACCCCCAGGCTAGGAGCCATCACCATTTCCCTTGGAAGTTGGGTCCAGATCCTACCTGCCCTGACTGTGAAGTAGTGCCTTTGGATGTCTAGTCTAAACCTACTCTCTAACAACTTGTGGCCGTTATTCCTTGTTACCCTGGGGGGCGCTAGGGGGAACAAGGTCTCTCCCAAACCCTGCTGGTCCCCCCTAGTGAGTTTATAGACAGCTACCAGGTCCCCCCTCAGCTTTATCTTGAGAAGGCTGAACAGGTTAAGGTCCCGTAGCCTGTCCTCGTAGGGTCTGCCCTGCTGTCCCCAGATCATGCGGGTGGCCCTCCTCTGGACCCTCACAATGCTGTCCACATCCCTCCTGAAGTGCAGCGCCCAGAACTGAACACAGTACTCCAGCTGCGGCGTGACCAGTGTCGCATAGAGTGGGAGAATCACCTCCTTGGCCCTGCTTGAGATGCATCTGTGGATGCACGACAAGGTACGGTTAGCCCTGCCGACCATGACCTCGCATTGTCAGCCCGTGTTCATCTTGGAGTCAATGGAAGATCTCTTTCTGCCACCGTGCTCCTGAGAAGGGAGTTTCCCAGCTTCTAAGTGTGCTGCTGGTTCCTACTGCCCAAGTGCAGCACCCTGCACTTATCAGTATTGAAACCCATCCTATTTTCGTTACCCCTGTAACCTGTCCAGGTCCTGCTGTAATCTGTCCTTCCCTACTAGCATGCCCACCTCACCCCAAATCTTGGTAACATCAGCAAATTTAAACAGGCTGCTTTCCACCCCATCATCCAAGTCACTAATAAAGAAATTGAACAGTGTGGGACAAGGATCAGCTTTCAGGACGGTCTGTTAGAGTTGGTGTGACCCGTCCTCCAGTGATGATTTTCCCTGCTCTCTTCATCGGCTGGGCTACCATTGACTCCATCCAGCTGTGGAATCAGAAAAAATATATGCCTTAAACTTTGATTATTTTAGTTATAAGATGACATAACCGCTTTGTGTAGAATTGCTGGCTCTGTACAGTAGAACAGATAAGGGCAAGTGTTTGTTCTTTGTAACTCTTCTGCAAATGCTTCGCTCACCGCGGCCTTGAAGGTAGGAAAAAAAAGTATGTACAAAGTAGATTTCCAGGTGCAAGAAGGAGGTTTGTGAACTAACCCCACCTCCCCCATAATTCCCATCCTGATTACAGCAAAGAAATAATGAAGTAATATTATAGCCGCTTTTCATGCTAATTTCACTATATGATCACGTGAGTTGTAAGCGCCTGTTAAAAAGTATATAAGCCTCCTGATTTTGCTCTTGGAGGGGGACCCCTTCCAAGTGCTTGGGAAATCCATGTCACTTTGGAACTCCCCCTACAGCTGTAGTTTCTTTTGAATAAAAGCTTCTGCTGACCTGACCCAAAAGTACTCTGTGTGTGTTTCCACGACACAGCTCTTGATTCTGCTTCGGGACTTTTGGGCTGTCCCTTCTCTTCTTTCGGGTCTTTGGCTCTAACCCAGCTGCCTGCAGGGTCTCCAGGCCTCCTCCCTTGGAGTGTCGGTCACAGTCCCAACCCTCACCTCAGGGTCTCTTCAGATAGTCCCCAGTAGCAACGAAAAAGAGAAGGAAGAAATTAACAGAAGAACGGGGTGGTGGGGGCAGGGGAGGACACAGTTCACTCACTGTCCCGGAGCTGGTCATCCCAGCTGTCCCCCAGCGTCATCCTGGCTCCTTTCTCTCCTCACGGACCTCTCCAGTGGGTCCATCTCTGCATCCCTTTTAGGTCACCAGTACTACCTATGTCCAGGGTGGGAAGCACTTCCATCCTCCACTCCCTGCAGTGCTCCCCCAGCATTCTTCCCAGTGCCGGTTTTTATCCTGGCTGGACAGCAGGGTGATGCCACCTGCCCGTGCTGGCTCCAGCTGGAAATAAGTGCAGCTCATGAACCATGCAGATGCTTTGTGCCGGCACGGCTCATCTGCCTCTCCCTGGCCTGACATCAGTAAGTTTGCCCTGGTTTCAGGGCTATTCTTGTAGGGGCGGGCTGTCCCTGCCCAAAGTCCTACCATGGGAGGGGTCTCTTGTCTCCCGGTGACGGTCCCCATGGGACACTGACAAAGAGCTTAGACACAGAAATCTGTGACAGATCAATGCCACCATGTTTAAAGTGGGCCTGAGATCCCATCACTTTTTCTGGCAGACAGCCACAGTAGCACAGGAAGTCACTCAAAAATGATAAGATGTTTCTGAAAGCCTTGTCCTATGTGGCTTGCCCAAAATCTTATCAAGTGTCAAGAAGTTATGGGTATTGGAATTGGTTATTGTAGTGCTAAATAGAGGGGAATAATCACTTTCCTTGACCTACTGGCAACACGCCTACCAATGCAGCCCAGTATGCCATTAGCCTTCTTGGAAACAAGGGCACACTGTTGGCTCATGTTCAGCTTATCATCCATTGTAACCCCCAGGTCCTTTTCTTCAGAGCTGCTGCCCAGCCAGTCAGCCCCCAGGCTGTACTGGTGCATGGGACTGTTCCACCCTAAATGCAGGTGTTTGCACTTGTCCTTGTTGAACCTCATGAGATTCCTTTTGGCCCAATCCTCCAATTTGTCTAAGTCACTCTGCATCCTAGCCTCCAGTGTATCTACTACTTTCTCCAGTTTGGTGTTATCTGGAAACTTGCTGAGGCCTCAGGACAAGTTTTTAAACAAGAACAATATTTTGAATTGAATCTTGAAAGCAAACACAGCATTGAGGTAGAGCCAGAGCATTCAGTGTAACAGAGGTGATAGTAGGTACCAAGGAATGATAGTGAAAAGGATGGTAGTTGAGTAATATTTGTAGAGACAGCCATTGATGGGTGGAAGATAAGATTAGGAGCATAGAAATGAAACAAGATAGTGCAGCAGCTAAACCAGCTTGATGAAACAAACAGAATGCAAAACATGCTAGTGAAGGTGTATGTGTAATGTCTGTCCCTAGCCTTGAAGGGAAAGCTGAATACCATATTTAGGAAAGGGGTGCCAATAACCCTGCCCAAAATGCTTGGGCCAGCCTCGACGGTGCTGTGCTCATGACAGAATACAGATGGTTGTTTGGAGGGATACAGTGAAAAAGGCAGTAAACTTCTGTAGGAAGGCACTGCAGAGCGCAGGAACTGCAGAAGTAACCCAGCTGTATCAGGAGAACAACTGAAAGTTTTTTCCCATCCTAACTAAACATATTCTCTGACTTGATGGAAAGTTCTGACCTAAGGCAAACAACAGGCTAAGTGCCTGGAATGAAAGTTTAGCCAAAGTTCCTAAAGGAAACTTAAGAAAATGTTTAAGAATGAGAGAGCAAAAAAAACCCACCAAGTGCTTGGTTTCATTTTGAATCTACTGACCTATTGATGTCCAAGCTATCCTGAAGATCTGATGAAAATAACAAACTAGAATGGTGAACCACTTCTCAGGATACATCTGCTTTGTAAAGAATCACAAGTTTAGAAAGCGTGGTTAAAAAACAAAGCACAAGCTACTGTAAACTCTAGTTCCAAAGCTAAACTGGGTGAACATAGCTGCTAGATGAGAAAGGGTTCATTTATCCTCCTCTTTATAGATAAGCTTAATTTTTGTCACATTTTAAAATTGTCTAATACATGCTGATTTTTTTTTATTGGAAAGTCTCATAACGTATTTCCTGTAGAACTCATGTAATGGTTTCCAGGTGAACAATTCAATCTGGTTCTGATCATCAGAAGTATAAAACCAGGGAATCTTTTTTCATGATAAAGTTAGTACTGTATTTGGATACTGGACATTTAAAAAAAATTTTGTGCATTTACCTAATGCATGCAAATATATCATTGTGTCAACTCAGGGTCAATGATGCAGGAAAAAAAGTGTGTCATTACAGGAATGAACCACCTTTTGGCTAATACTCATTCCTCTCAGTCTGAACCCGATTCTGGTTTCACTTACACTAATATCATGCCAGTGTGGGCCTCCAGATGTCAGCCCATATACTCATGATTTATATCAATCTAAAAGTAAGAAGAAGAACAAGCTCTGTATCTGTTACTTATATGCAAGGTTCAGAACCTAAGCAAAATAGCCAAATGGAAGTACTGATATGCTATAAAAAGGGTTCCTGACTTTTATATACAGATCTGTGTCTCCGTTTAGACTTTCAAGAAGCTACTCCAGTTCAGCAGTGTTTGGTTCCATCAATGACCAATGTTAAGAGAGTTTTTTCCGATGTCTATTGTCTAGCCGTAATATATTTTATCAGCTCATATAATTAATTGGCTTATGTTTATTAGGGCAACTTAACAGGGGTGGTCAGAAATCCAACAAAATGACAGATCCAGTGTTTCAACCACCTTACCATTTTTAATAGTTACTAGTCTCCTTTTTGGTAAAATTATGTCTTGTACTCTTTGAAGTACAACAAAACATCAACATGTGATGACCCTAATCTGTAAAGGGGTTTTTGAAAGATATTTTTCTGGGACATTCCACACCATGACTTGCCTTTTGCCTTCTTTGGCTAAAAGTCTAAAAATCTTTGTCTGATCATTAACTCCAGGACAGAAAGAAGGGGATGATTCCTAAAGAACCAACCAAACAAGAACAGAAATAAAAACTTCACAAGAAAATGTCCTGAAGTTACATTAAGCTTTCCTGTATACAATATTGTCTTCTTCACGGGCACATTTTCTCTCCAAATCATCCCTCTTGTGACTCTAAAACAAGAAAAGAAAAGTAGTGCTTTGTGTATAATCAGAAAGTTTGTTTTCCATTATACTTAGAAATGCAATAAAATTACACCATGTGGCTCCCATCCTACAATTGCAGACTGAGGAAATGTGTACATCCGAGTTGCTCCACTGAGTTGAAGGAGAACACTTAACGTGTGAGTGCAGGCAGGACTGGGGCTTCTGTAATTACATGTCATAAAAGCAAAAGTACAGAGTTTGAAAATCGTAGTAGAATTACTGTACACACAGTAGACTTGAAATACTGAGGATGACACTGTGCTGTGCTGCTAAGATGCACAGAACTCCCAGCCCAGAATGCAATGGGGCTTAGATCGTGCTAAGTCACCAATTTACTAACCTAATCCTGAGCTGCTCAGGAAAGCTGGACATGCCTGTAGCCTAATGTTTACAGCCCTTAGGACCTGTCTAAGATATGGCAGTTACTTTTGACTGCCCCAGAGGCAGCTACCCTACCTAGTATCTCTGACTGCTGAGCACTGTAGACATACCACCTGCACCAGGGCTTACAAAAGAGTCTTCATGAACCAGTCTTAAGGCTGTTTCTTATAATGCCTGTGCCCGCCTGGTCTCGAACATCCGGTCACGTGCAGCCTTGGCCCGAGTGGCTGGTAGTGATCACCCTTTGGTCTTCTGTAGGCCGGTGAGTAGATGTTTATCCCCAGAGTGGCCTTCCCCAGTCTTTCCTGCCACGACTTTGAATGTTATACCAGTGGAGGGGGGCTGACCACCCGAGATTCCTCTGTGGCGGGGAGTCCATCTGGCAGTCATCTGTGGGGCTCCACCTCCCCTACACTCCAGCCTCATGCCAACCTTTGGCGGGTCACTAAATCTTCTTGGCCGTACTCTCGATACTGTCATACTCCCGGGCTTGGTAGCCTTCGTAGCCCTCTCCCGTCCTGGGTATTACTCCCCAAGGATAACTCAGTTAGCCATGAGTTCCCCGCAGTCCCTCACTCTGGTCCTGAGGCAGACTCCGCCTGGGTCACAACACCTAACCCATGCCCCCAAGACAAAGATGGAGTACAAAGGAGCTCTGATGCAGCTATCCAGTCCGCATCACCTTGCCCTACTCCTCAACCCCTCCAAAAGGGGGAAACAAAAGAAACACAATACAACTACATCGCAAAGAACCCGTACAGTCCCCTCCCTGGTCCTTACACTAGGGTAACTGAGCGCCTTTGTTCTCTATGAACCCCCTTGGGGTTAGACCCTATGTGTGGCTGGGGTAGCCTGTGACCTCTCACCCCGAGTCGTCTCCCCCTTCACTCTGCCCTGTGACGTCTGCGGCACTGGTCCTCTTCCCCACTGTTAGGGATGTCCCTCTTCCAGTGCCTCGCAGTACCTCCCCAAGAGCCTGGCTGCTTCTTATATTAAGAGTTAGGACCCAGCCTCTTGCTGTCTTGCTTCACAGCCCCTCTCACTGCTCCCGTCTGGTACATCCCAGAGGGAGAGCCTCCTCCACCTTCCGGGTGTCCCCAATGCTCCCAACTTCGATGGTGTAGACAGCCTCTTCCAGCTCTCCTGTCCCTCCGGCGCTGCTGCCTTTGCCAGCACCGAGAGCCTCTCCTGACTCCTCAACTCTATTGTCGAGCTGTCCTCTGCTGGAGCAGACAGCCCCTGACGGCTCTCTCTCCCAGGGAATATCCCGGGGAGCGTCCAGCATCGGTGTCTTCCCTGGTTCTGCTCTCTCTCCTCCTCCACCTTCCCCGGTGGTCCGCTTTATCCCTGCTGGCCCATGATTGCCGATGACGTCACCAGCCGGCTTCAGCTGGATGAAGGTGCAGCTTACATCCCGCATGGGTTTCTTTCCTCGCTCCAGCTGCACCACGGGTCCTGTTGCCAGTAAGTATTTTTCTTGTGTTATTTTTATGTTTACTTCTCTTTTTATGTATGGTTCCTGTCCCAGGGGGTCCCTGTTTATTGTTTGGGGTTGTTTCCACTGCTTTCCCCTGGGACAGTGCCTGTACTGGAAGAGTCACAAATTCACAGAAGTTTAGGACTGGAAGGGACCTCGTGAGATCATTGGGTCCAGCCCCCCTGCTCTGAGCAGGAGAGGCTGCTGGGGTCAAATAACCATGAAGAAGTTTTTCCTTATAACCAGTCTGAAACCTTCTAGGAATTTATGACTGTTGCTCCTGGTTTTCCCCTGGGGCGCCTTGGTGAATAGTTGTTCGCCTAGCACCTGATGCTCTCCCCTGATATATTTGTAAGATACCACCAAATCCCCACAAAGTCTTCTCTTTTCTAGGCTGAACAGTCCCATATCTGCCAGCCTTTCCTCTTATGGCTTGCTCTTCAGGCCTTTAATCATATGAGTGCTTATTCTCTGGACTCTTTCAAATTTCTCCACGTCCTTCTTGAAGTGCAGCACCCAGAACTGGATGCAGTACTCCAGCTGCAGCCCCACCAATGCTGAGCAGAGCAGGCAAATAACTTCCTTAGTTTTGCTTGAGTTGCAGTCCTTCCCTCATAGGATGCAAAGTTTTCTTCTACAGGGTGTACAGGATATGAGATTAGACTTTTATTCTAAACATGCAGGATGTATAACTCCTAGGAAAGGAATAATAATTACTGATCTTAATACTGATCCTTACTTTCCCCCGAATCTACTCTGAGGAGACATAATGAGAAGGAAGGCAATATTTTCATCAGGCCAGAACTCATACTTCTGAATATCTTACCCTGGATGGCTGGTACACCCATACCTGGAAGCAGGCATTCAGCAAATGGAGTGTGGTTTCCCCCAAAATATCAACTTTCAGCCCTGAAGTGCTTAGACATTCTGACGAGCACAGTATAATTGCATAGGTCCAGGCACATTAGATGCACACATTCAACATTCGTATGCAGCCTTTGATAACAAATGTAACTAACACCACATTTCATAAGCACAAGATATTTCTCACACTGACTGTAATCAAGCAACATGCTGAGGCCTTCTCGCACACAGTCAGTAGCTCTCTGCAATTCTACACAGCTGTCAGCTAGCTCAGAGGTCTAAGTGTAAAATCTACCCCACAGGGACATCATACAGTACAATGACACTCTGAGGAGGCATTGAATACATAAAAATGGAATGAATTATACTTCTTGTTGTATGTCTATAACCCTTTCATCCCTGACATATACAATATTGATTATATTCTCCACCCTGTCATCCAAGTATAATTCTACAAAAATTACAAACATAGGATGATATATAATGTAGGTTGGCAGTCTGTGAACTGCACATATACGGTATTTGTAATTATGGCTGGGAAGTATATTGGAGATCTGAGCCTTACATTCAGGAATAACCCACATAGGGGAACCATTTGTCACTAACTGTTTTGGAAAAAGAAATGCAAAATATACTTTTACTCCACACAACATGCTACATTTACATACAGTGTATGACACAGCTGTATTATAAATCACTTTTCCAAACAGACCCAGCAGTGAAACTTTAGATGCAATCCTTTGGTGATATTTCTAGCACACAGTAGCATTTGGCCTGTATTTTTTCCCTGTTTGAAAGATTAAGTTACTATTCAATTTAGTTTCATTGATATTCTAAACACATTCAATTCTTTGAAGGATGCTTAAATAAATCAGCTGCTCTGGTTCTCAAAAAAAAGAAAATCAAGAGGCTAGCCATATTGTTTATATGTGCTACAATATGCTATAGGACCATGGACTTGTCAACTCATCCACCCAAACACAGGCCAATTTACAGTTTTGTGCTTGAAATACTAACTTTAAATATACTTTTCCATTAGATACATTCTGGGAAAAGTGTTAAAAACACACTCTTAGCACACAAGAATGGTTTCATCTCTAGATCATAAAGAAAGAGGAAAGGAGGCATTTAGCTGCATACACCACTTACAAAACGAATTGTTCATTACTGTACAGCATCATCCTTCATTGGAAATATCACTAAGTGATTTACAGAGAGAGACAGAGAGAATGTAATCTAATGATCCTTTGCACAGCCCTAACACCTTTCATCAGAGCATTTCAAAGCAATTTGCAAACATTATTTTTCTAATCCACACACCACCCTAGCATTATTAGACCAATTTTACAGATGGATGAAAGAGGCACAGAGAGCTAGTGTGGTTCTGCTCTGAGCAATGACTTTAAAAATGGCTCTGTAGGGCTCAATTTTCATTGCATCTCAGTGACTTCTAACATAAATGTTCACAGGCTGCAGATAAAAATATGGGGTGAACTCTTGGCCTTGCTTAAATCAATGGCAAACTTCCATTGACCTCAATAGGGCTAAAATGTCACATATGGTTTTTCTAACTGCCAGCTCAGTAAATTTAGCTTAAGTTCTACAAGTCCTTTCTGATTCATGCACCATCATTAGTAATGCAGGTTCTGCGATCCAAATTATGTCCTCAGTTATGGAGTCAATGAGGGATCAAGACTGTCTAAGTAGGAGCAAAGAAGAAGGTTCTGACACCAGTAGTAGGGGAGGTCAGCATTAAATAGAGAAGCTGGGGTGGGGAGCAGACAGAGACAAGCCTCATGACACAAGTGAGTTTTAGAAATAAGGACAGCAGTTTTGAACTGGATGAGAAAATTTATATGAGATAAGCAAAATTGTCTGAGAACAAAGGTAATATCCTGGTACCTCTGTATGTGTAGCAGAAGTCAGTGCTGTTCTGGGTGTAGTACATTCTGGAGAGCAGATACTTGTACTTGAAGGTAGATACAAGATACTTGTACTTTTGAAGGTAGCTGCAAAAGTAAATTGTGGAGGCCTAGGAGAGGATGCTAACCAGAACTGAGGCCAGGTGCTCCCTGACTCAGTGCCCCTGCAATGATGATTGTAAAACTGCCAAATTAATCAATTTAACAAAAGGATGTGGGTAAAACAGATTAAATGATTAATGTAACTATTCCAGCTTCAAGATTAGATTTATTAATAGTAACAAACACTAAAATACAATTGGAACAGAAGAAGGTATGTTTACATAAGGCTTTTTTGTGTAATGTCCTCTGGGCACTGGATGGGTAGTCTCTCTTCAGGTGTTTTCTCTGCTGTCTTCCTAGGTGTCTTCTTTCTTCAGAGATTCCTGAAATTACATTCTTCACACAGATACCCTGCACACTATGGCTAAGTACAGACAGTCAAAAAGCCCGAGGCTGAATCAATTCAATCTTTGCAGGTTAGTCTACACTGCAGAAACAACTGGACACACATTTACTTTTAATTCAGGAAATGCAGCCACATACCTGCAGTGGCTCAAGCCAGAAGCAGGACCAGGAGGGCCCTAGAGCACGCCTCTCTGGCACATAGCTAACATGGGCTGTGTGTTCGCTTCCTCTTCCTGCTGCCTCTGAGGTCTCTGGCATTTGCAGTCCAGAATCACAGCAGCAGGATTCTCCAGGGCTGCTCATCACATCCTCTTCCTGCTTCCAGGTGCCTCTAGGATTTCTAGTCCACAGTTGCAGCTAGCAGTAAGTTTAAGTAAGTTTAGCATCAGGGCAGCTCTGTACTCAGGGGAAGGTGAGTTTAACCCCCCTCCCTGGCCCCAGACCCCAGCTGGGGCTTGCCGGGTGGTGGGGCAGTCCTTGTCTCTCCCCTCTCCCACAACCCTTCTCTGCTGGAGCAGACAGTACAGCCCAGGGCTGCAAAGCATGCTGGGATGCTGGGAGACTGATTTAACGTGAACCAGGAAGGGGTCTGGAACAGAATTTTCATAAACTGGTTTGAAACAAATCAGTTAGGTCTGATACTACATTCAACCAGGTTTATCTTAAACCAGTTTCAACCATTTGGAAACTACTTTATGTGCACTGAACTTCTGTTCTGTTACAGGTTTAAACAAGTTTCTGATGATTTAAACCAGTTTATGTGTAACTTCTGTCCTCAGCCTATAGCACTTACATTGCAACCTTTTATGCCTCTTGGGTGATAGACAACATGCATATGATGAGCTCATGGATTATTCACCAGTCACCTTTGACTGGTAACAGCTCCTAACCAATCATTCTCCTTCAGTAACCATTCTTGCCACTCATCCTGTTTTGTAACTTCTTTACGACTCATCTCTCACATAAGTAATCATGTCTTCACCTGCATCTCACACCTCAATACTTTTGCTGTCAATCATTTCACAAATCAGCTTGAAACCAAACAAATGATTATGTAAGCCTTTTTCTTTCTAAGTAGGCCCATAAGTCAACCAGACGACATTCATTCATTCTGAAGCTCTATAGTAGCCACAGGCTTCTGAGTTATGGACCTTCTTGGGTTTGCAGGGACCTACAAAACAGCCTCTAAATTCACCTCTAGTTTGGATTTCCATTGCAAAGTCTTTTCAGCATTAATACATTCTACCATGCCTCGGTTTTACACTTAGATTAATAGAGAGGGGTCAAGTGGCATATAGAACACCTGCTTCCTAATTGTCAGTCTATGACAGGAGCAAACTTTCATGCCCAATGCAAGCATTGGCCCGCCTCCTGTCTATGGGCCAGCCACCCACCTCACTTGCCTGCCACACCTTGATGTAATAGTATTGTGATGTTAATTAGGCAGGAGGCTGCCCATTTTGAACCCCAATGTTTAGGGAAATATCCGCAGCTCCATTCCACCCCTACACTGCAGCCCAAGCCTCACAAATGGCATTCCAGGCAGCTAAATTCAGCTGCACCCTTCACTCCCTTAGTGTGGTCCCGTCTCTGGGGCCTTTGGCTCCTCCTTAGGCCCTAGCCCTGTCTCAGGCCAGTCGGGATCCTGAGACTCTCTGCTCTTGGCATCCGTCACAGTGGGCCACCTTGGCCCTTTGACCCCTCTTGGGGTCCTGGCCCCAGCCTGGGCCAGTCAGGGGTCCCTCAGGACAAGTCTAAGCAGCTTGCCCACTCACAGAGTTCAGGGTCTCTCATTTCCAGCTCAGGTGCTTCACAAAGCATGCCTGGCTCTGCAGGATCACTCACCCCAGCAGGCTCAGGTGCTTCAAGAAGCTTACCTGGCTTTCCCTGCATTATATAACCCACCTGAAGGTGAGCTGAGGTTAAGGTGACCCAACCCACCTTATACCAGGGAGGTGCTCACTTCTGGCATTTACCTGGGGGCTGCCACACCAGCAGCAGCCCCATCAGGCATTCCTGCCCCGGCAGGGTGCAGTTTTAGGTCATGCTCAGGACCTATGAGGCCTCCAAGCCATACCCATAGCCTCACCCTGACCTCCAAGGTGTTCCTGGCAGAGCTCAGTAAAGAGATGTTTCTCCTCTGCTGGCTGATCGTGAACTGCCCTCAGCTTAGGGAGCTGGGCCTTAACATGGCTGCCCTCATCAGGCACCTGCCCCTCCCTGGCCCAGTCCTTAAAGTGGCTGGCACTACCAGTACCCTGCTACACAGTCCCAGGCTCAAACCTACAGGCAGCACCATTTATAAATGGGGTTAACTTTATCTATATGGAGTTTCCCCCTGGTTGGCCTGCAGACATGAGAGATGAAAGAGAAGGAGGATAGGGTGAGACAATGGGCAATGCCAAGGTTATGAAGATGAGGGATCTCTGGTGAAAAAGAAGACTGAGAAGATGGAAATATGTTTTGTTCTCTCTTGCCTCTTAGAAAAAACACAAACCTCCCTATCTTCCTGGAAGACATGTCACTTATCATCCTCCAGGCTTGATTTGCAGGGGTCTTGAAACTCCCTGCTCATTGTATTTTTGGCAGCCCAACTCAGCCTGGACACATTCAGGAAGAGAGAAGGGAGAATCTGGTTGGAAGCTGAGACCTTAAACTAAGGAAAAACAGAAGTGAAGGGAGAGGAAGGCTTGCTAGAAGCTGAGGCCTTGGTGAGCAAAGTTTTTGTTCAAGCCTTAGCAAGAGAGTGTCAGCAGCACAGTAACTCTAGTCTATCCAATAAGAAAAAGCTTTTTCAACAGATGGAAGGAGACTGTTAACTACACGAGTGAGAGTCAGTGGTATCCATGCCCTGACCAGATTGAAAATCATCAAGGGTATTTGTGAGGTATGTGGGGCCGTGTCTTCTGGAGTCGAGTCATGTCCATTGTAACCATTAAGTCCTGTCCCCTATAACTCATCTGCCACATCTTTGATGATTAGAGAGGCATCAAACTTTGAGACACAATTCAGGTTAGAGGCTCAGGATGTCCACTTATCTTCGCAGGGCTCCACCCATCTTCATACCCTGCCCTTACTACACCTGGTGTTCCAGGCTTGATGTTCTTAACCTACTAGGTAGAGGGTCCGCTCTTAGCCCCATGTAATTACTACTCAGGGTCCCCTGCTATGTTGGCCGCTTGCCCTGTTCTTCCCTGTACGGGTCCAAAGACAGCCATCCTCAGTGTCTATTCCCTCCCTTAACTTCAGGGTCAGGATGACCCCTTTCTCCTGAAGTGATAAACCTGTTTGGGTTTCTTTTCCCCCTTAGAGTCCTGGGGCAGTTCCCTCCACTCCCCGAGACTGGACTCACAGACAAAGGAACCTCCTTCACATCACCGGTTCCTCTCAGATATGTCCAGGGTCAAGGCTTCCTCCTCAGCTTCGGGGTCAGCTCCTCCTCTCTTCTGCCTTTGGTGCCTCTGCCTCTGTTTCTTTGGGCTGATGCCGGATGCTTCCCCAGCATCTCCTTAAATCCCTCTCTTTTCCCTGCTGTGTCCCCTGTAGCAGCATCTGATTTGCTGTCCTCAGGGCATAGCTGTCTTCCCTTTTCTTCTTCAGCATGGTTCTTCTTTTTTCTCCCTGCCACACCATTCTTCTTTTCCCAGCCTTGAATTCCAGCAGCTGGGCTTGCCATGGCAGCCTTTGATCTGCCACAGCCCCACCTGACTCCTTTAATTAGTTTGAGCATGGCATCCCCATTCCTTCAGCTCAGCACAGTTTCCCCGGTGTTGTACAGTAAGTTTTGTTTCTTTTCCTTACTGTGACAGAGTGTTTTGGCCACCCTGCCACAGTATTGTTGCATGGAAAGGATCAGATGAATTGAGAAGACTTTTATTTTTTCCAAGCACTTTGCTAAAAAAAGGAAGTATATCAGGGCTAGGAAAAGATGGACATGGCTAACTCAGCTGGAAAGGTTCCTAGGAAAAAAAGGAAAAAAATAACAAGGGCAGCAATAAGGGAGAAAGAAAAACTTCTGCTCTGTAATATCACAGTTAGTGAAACAGAGGACATCAGTATGTTGAATACTCATTTTTCCTGAAATATTTTGTCCTTTTTTTTAATGTATATGCCAAGAACACAACAAAACACCCTGAATAATTTAGTGTTTACATTTCTGCTACAGAATGAGCTTCCAATGAAGATTCATGCTCTAAGAGCAGTGGCTTTCAAACTTCCTAAAGTTATGGAACCCTTTGATATCACTTCTTCTACTGTGGAACCCCTACCCAAATCCATGGAGCCAGGTGATCAAGCCCAGGAATTGCGACATACTGGCTCCCAGCCCATTTGGCCATTACTCCAACCTCTTTGCGGAACCCCTGAAGACCTTGTGACAGGGTCATACCCTGGAGGTGGCCGTGAAACCCCTTGGTGGCCATGTGACTCCTGCCCAGCTCAATCTCTATTACAGCCCTCCCCTTAATTGTTCACCCATCATGCCTTGTTCTTACTAGAGGTTGAAAAAGGGAGGCTGCCCACGGGCCTTAAAGAATGAGCTTGAGTCCACTTGTGGTACCACTGAGTCTCTCCTGGACCCCAAACACTTTGATTCAACCCTTAAGTTCAATAAACCCACTCAGCTGACCTTTACCCCTGCAGGGCTCCTGTAACTTGAAGGCTACAATGCGTATCTCTGCTGCTCCAGGGCACCCCAGCCTTAAGGGCTCAATGCGTGGCTCCATTTCATCCCCTACACCATGTCCCAAGCCTCACAGATATTACAATAATATTGTTCCCTCTGTCAGAGGCTCAGTCTCCACCTTTTTGATCCCACTAGGCCTTTTAACCTAGGCCCACTGCATTGGACCTGGCTTTGAGGCACTAGCTTCAATCCATCACCTTCGGTCACCGGGCCTCTGGTCCCTGTCTACTGGGTCCCAGGCCCCTGTATGGCTGCACTCCTCTGCTGCTGGACCCCTGGCCCCTGTCTCACTGCGCTCCTCTTGAGCACTGGACCCCTGGACCCTATGTGCTCTGTTGCCTTGTATTCTGCCCCAGTCTGGGTCTTGAGCCTGTCCCCAGCAAGGCTCAGGGCAATCACGTGCCTCTCTGGCACTAGTGGAATCTCTGTAACTGCCCCTTACAGTCCCAGCCCAAACCACCAGAATAAACAGTAACTTAAGCCATAAGCCCCTGGGCTATAACAGAAACACAAACAACAGCAGAAGCAGCCCTTTGCCCCTTTAAGAAGGCAAACTTTCCTCATCTCCCAGCAGGCACACCTTCCAGCCCAGAGCTATACACTAGCCTATTCACTCATCCCCCTTGGGCTCTCAGACCCGCTGGTCCCGCACACCCTTCCCTGAGCACATGGACCCTCCAACAGGCACCTCAAACCCTCTAGGGGTTAACATAAAACAAAGGCCACTTGTCTGTAAACCCAGCCTTTCTCACCCCAGGGAACTTGCCTCTGCTCCCAGGCCTACAGAGTTGTCCAGCAACATCCAGGTTCTTTCAGGAGCCCTGCAGCCAGAAGCTTCTCACTTCATGGTTGCTGCGAAGACACTACCTGACCCATGCAGGCTCTTGGCTTATATAGCTCCCGCCTGAGCCCTCTTCTGGTCAGGTGAGTCCCTTATTAGCTCCCCCCGGCATCTGCAAACAGCCTCTCAGGCTGCTTGTCCTCTTAAAGGAGCAGGCACATCCCTGTGCCCTTCAACAGACCTATCATAGAATCATAGAAAATTAGGGTTGGAAAGTTCAACCCCCTGCTCAAAGCAGGCCCATCCCCAATTATATCATCCAAGCCAAGTCTTTATCTAGCTGGGTCTTAAAAACCTCCAAGGATGAAGACTCCACAACCTCCCCGAGTACCCTGTTCTAACACTTTACTACCTTTGTAATAAGAAAGTGGGTGGTTCTACACCAGTCACTAACTGTGCACTACCCTGATAATATTGTGCAGTAGTGCGTCACAGTACAAACAGTGCTCATACAGTACTGTCAGGTATTATTAGGCTACTGTGCAGTAGCATCACTAAAAAGGCCTTTGCTGGCAGAACTATGCAGTAACTGTGGTTACTGTGCATTTATTTAGTACTTGATTATACAAGTACTAAATTAAACATACAGTAACCACTGAGAATTAATGAATGTGTAGATGCACCCAGTTTTTCATAATATCTAACCTAAATTTCCCTTGCTGCAACTTGAGACCACTGATCCTTGTTCTGTCATCTGCCACCACTGAAATCGATGGGGCTCCATCCTCTAGCTCCATCCTCTTTGGAACCACCCTTCAGGTAGTTGAAGGCTGTTATTAAATCCCCCTTCAGTCTTCTCTTCTCCAGGCTAATCCTAGTTCCCTCAGCCTCTCCTCAGAAGTCATATCCCTCAGCACCCTAACCATTTTTTTTGCCTTCCACTGGACTCTCTCCAACTTTTCCCCATCCTTTCTGTAGTGGGAGGCCCAAAACTGGACACAGTACTGCAGATGTGGCCTCAGCCAATCCTGAAGAGAAGATAATAATCACTTACCTCAATCTGCTGGCAGCACTCCTACTAATACAGCCCAGTATGCCATTAGCCTCTTGGCAATAAGGGGACACCGTTGTCTCATGTTCAGCTTATTGCCTACTGTAACCCCTGTGTCCTTTTCTGCAGAGCTGCTATTTAGCCAATTGGTCCCAAACCTGTAGTAGTGCATGGGATTGTTCCATCCTAAGTGCAGGACTTTGCACTTTTCTTTATTGAACATCATGAGATTTTTTTTATGATCCAATCCTCCAATTTGTCAAGGGCTCTGAATCCTTGCCCTACCCTCCAGTGTATCTACTAGTCCACCCATCCTGGCGTCATTTACAAACTTGGTGAGGGTTCACTCCATCCCATCTTCCAGATCATTGATGAAGCATTTGAACAAAACCAACCGCAGAACCGACCCCTGGGGCACTCCATTTGATACCAGTTACCAGGTAGACATCAAGCCATTGAATACTACCCTTTGAGCCAATCCAGCCAATTTTCTATCCACCTTACAGTCCACTGGTCTTCCTGCATTTACAGAGCCAGTCATCTCATCATAGGAGGCAAACAGATTGGTCAGGCATGACTTGCCCTTGGTGAATTCATGTAAACTGTTTCTAATCACCTTCTTTTTTTCCAAGTGCTTAGAAATGGATTCCTTGAGGACCTGCTCCATGATTTTTCCAGGGACTGAGGCTGACTGGTCTGTAGTTCCCTGGATCTTCCTTCTTCGTTTTCTAAAAGATGAGCACTATATTTGCCCTTTTCCAATCATCCAGGACATCTCCCAATTGCCATGAGTTTTCACAGATAATGGCCAGCAGCTCTGCAATCACATCGGTCAACTCCCTTATCACTCTTGGCTGCAGCGCATCCAGCCCCATGGACTTGTACATGTCCAGCTTTTCTAAATAGTCCCTAACCTGTTCTTTCACCACTGTTGACTGCTCACCTCCTCCCCAAACTGTTGTTAGGTTCACTAGTCTGGGAGGTGACCCTGCCTGTAAAGACTGAGGTAAAAAGGCATTGAGTACTTCAGCCTTTTCTGCATCATCTCTCACTGGGTTGCCTCCCACTTAGTAAGGGACCCACACTTTCCCAGATTTTTCTCTTGTTGCTGAACATTGATATTGTGGAACCCTGGGGTTTCACAGAACACAGTATGATCCCCATCACTGGGGGTTCTTCACTGGGCATGGTGCACCCCTGTGGCTGGGAGCCCCATCAATTGACAGGGCTCCCAGAAGCAGGAGAGATCCTGCTACATGGGCAAATTAAAGCTCAATAGCAACCAGCTATAAAGTTAGTACACATTTTCAAGGTCTAACTTTATAGCTCTTTTTATTGTGTGATAGCTACTTTGCACATGTAACTGGTGTCCAGTTAATTGTGCAATACCTGTAACATGTAGAGCGGACCTTGGTGTTAGATTGCCTAAAGCAAATCTTTTTTTTTAATGAGCCTGATGACCCCTGTGAGCATTTGTACACATGCTTGTGCCAAGCGCTTTTAAAAGTGTCTGGTGCTGCAGCGCATACATTTGTATACACAGCGAAATGCATGTCAGCGCTGAGAAAATGGCGGCAGCGCACTTTTTAACTAAAACACATTAACGGTGCTATAGTTCATAAGCGCACCACTGCCATTTTCTCAGCACTGATGCACATTTCACCATTTATACAAATGCATGCGATGCAGTGCCAAATGCATCAGCTTGCGTGTGGAGCAGATTCAGTTAATCTCTGGTGCATCAGAGCAGACATATGTATGTATATAAATGCTCAGTTCTAAGCAGGCAAATGGCACACTGAAGTTACTGGCTATCTTGCTTATGTCAACACTGCAGGGTCTATCCCAATTGTATTTGTGATGTACATCTTTCTCTATTTCATAGGTGTCAGCTACAGTCAGCAAGGAGAAAAGGAAATTCTGCTACTAACCAATTTGAAATGAGCAAAGTCAACTGAGATGTGGGAGTAACCCCACATCCCACAAACACTTTCTGATTCCTTTTCAGCTGACTCAAATTTTGGCATTTCTACTACATCTTGTATTATCAACTGCTTGCAAATCTTTTTATCTGATCATTCTTGCATAGGGAAAACAATATGTGGGAGTTGGTGGGTTTCTTGCTAGTAAACTCATTTTACATGACTCAGATTTAAATAATAAAAAGGCTTAACTCCAGCCTGAGAAGAGCTTATTGTCCACAATGATAGCCTAGAGACAAACACTAACACCTCTGGGACTCAGCAAAGGCAACAATTAGGCAGCATTTTATTGTGATTCAGCGAGCGCGCAAAGGATGAAGTTGGACTACTCTCAAGAGCTTAGAAACCAAATTGGCTTCCTGGAGAGAGAACATAAGAAATCTGGCAACCTAAAAATATTTAAAGAGCTTAGGACTCCCAGGGGAGAATTTCAGGCTATTGAAGTGGAAAAGACTGAGCATTTGCTAAGATTGAAAAAAGGCTTTTAAATGAAAAACAGCTAAGTGTACAGATTTTTTTCTTTCCCCCTTTTTTTTATTGGTATGGGATATTTCAAGGGGGAAGAAAAAAATAACTGAAATCAATCTGTAGTAATGGATTGAAGGTGGAGGCTCCAAATCAAACAGCCTTAACCTAAAAATAGAAGTCAAAAGATATAAAAAAAAAATTCCGTGTAAACATTTCAGAACACAGAATCGAGGGCAAGACAATGTTAAGGAGTATGAAGGGTCTTGGTGTGAGAACATTTCAGTCTAGTTTAATAGGGGGAGGTGTTTGTTCTTGTGGCCCAGCCTCCAAAGGGTTCTGCTCAGCTTTGTCTAAGTTTTGGTAGGTCTCTGTGGGCCTTGTTACACGTTAATTTTATGTGGCTCCTAGAGCTCTTAACCCCTGGATTATCCACACATTAACACCTGAAATTTGTTTTAAGCACACTTTAGCAAATCATTATGGTGCGCCGTGAGCAGTGGCGTCCCCCAAGGCTCTGTCCTTGGACCAGTTCTCTTTAACATCTTTATCAACAATGTGGACATTGGTGTCAGAAGCACACTGGCCAAGTTAGCTGATGACACTAAACTTTGGGGCATAGCGTCCACACCTGAGGACAGGCTAGTGATCCAGGCTGACTTGGATAAACTTAGTAAGTGGGCCAATACAAACCTGATGATGTTTAATACCAATAAATGTAAGGTATTACACCTCAGGGGAAAAAACCTGGAGCATACTTATAGGCTTGGCAGTGCTATGCTTGCTAGCACTACTGCTGAAAGAGACGTGGGGGTCATGACTGACCACAAGATGAACATGAGCCACCAATGCGATGTTGCAGCTGGTAAAGCAAACAAAACATCTGTTCACTAGAGCACCCCAAGGAAAAACTAGAATCAACAGTCATAAACTCCTCCAAGACCAATTTAGCTGGACATAAGAAAAAATTTCTTTATTGTCTGAGACCCCAAGAGCTGGAATAGACTCCCTCCCGAAGTGGTGCAGGCACTTACTGTGGACTCATTCAGGAAAAATTTGGATGTTTATATTGCTGGGATCCTTTGACCCAGCTGACTTCCTGCCCCTGGGGCAGGAGGTTGGACTTGATGATCTTTGAGGTCCCTTCCAGCCTAATGTCTATGAAATCTATTAAATCTATGAAATGTAGTATGCCTGATCCATGTTACCTCTGATCCATGTAACGCAGCTCGTGTCTGTTAATGTGTGGCCACTCCCCACAGATTGGCTGCCCAAGTTGCAGTCTTCCAGAATTGCAGGATACAGTGTTCCCTCCCCCACCCTCCTGTTCTGTGTGCAGGCAAACTTTCCACCCCTGAACTGTGCTGCCCGGGGGCAGTTCTGACACCAAGCCAACTCTTCCTCCTACTCACCCCTGCCGGGGATGTGACCTTTCCACCCCCAAGGGTGCAACCCCATGCAAACACCCTGCAGAGCACATGCCATCTAGCTAGTTCGCAGGGCATGAACAGGTCCAGGAGTGGGGTTTGGGGGAGTGGGAGGGAACAAAGTAGTGGGACAGCTCAAGTCGCCTTGAGCAAGGCTTCGTTCCCAGGACAGGGGCAGTAGCTCCAACAAAAGCACCTTCCCTTACTGCTCCCAGCCCCCTCCCCCCACACCGGAAACACAACCAGCACCCCCCACATCCCAATCCCAAATTCCAATTTTATTAAAACACAAGATTTTCATTAATTTACTTCCTCTTTATTTCTTTTTAAATTATTTTTCTTTTTACTTTTTTTTATTTTATCCTTCAGTGGCTGACTTCCTTCATTTCATCACCCTTCCTCCACCCGCATTTCCTTTCTAACTCCCATTTCATTACCCACCCCTGTTCCATTTAATCTCCACCTCCCAGCATCATGTTCCCATCCCTCCCCCCGCCCCCTCTCTCTCACCCCACACCTGGAGCTTGGATGAAAACCTGTCCTGGCTCACGAGCCCTGTAGCGGTAACTCACAGCTGTAGATTCTAGTCAAGCCCCTGCTCGCAGCTGTACAGATTAGTAACAGTTAGAGAAAGTTTTTAGCCTCAAGATGTAATTGTTCCAAATGAGCTAGCACTAACACCAATCAACTTATGGGCTGCTCAACGCGTAACGTTTAACAAGGCCCTGTGTTTCTCCTTTGAATCTCTCTGCTTTCTCTCCTTCACCATGACTAATTAGAGCATATAGAATGGGAGTCAGGTCCTCACCCTGCTCTTAGCAGTGCTATGGTGTTCAAAAGCAAGACCAAGACAAAGGGCCAAGTAACTAATATTTCTTCAGTGCAATGTGAAGGTTGCAAACTTTTCTGTTGCCCAGGCTCAGGTCTTCTATTCCAGTTAGGGGCATGACTTTCACTGACAAAATTCTACTAGTACAGTTAAATTGATATTCAAAGTTTTATACCTTTTGTACCTTCTGAAGCCAATTATGCCATTATAAGCATGCTTATCCCAGTATAACTGCCTCCACACTAAGGGAGTTGTATCAGTAGAATTACACTAGACTTGTTAGAGTGCAACTATCTGTATGTATAGATAAGCTGTAATTAAAGCCTTCCAAATGTCATTTTACCCCTTTGCAGCTCATGAATACATCAGATCCTGTGCCGACTTAAAGACCTTTCTCTTAGTGAGGCTTAGCTGGGCCCCAGTCATGAAAAAAACTCTGCATGGATGAACTCCTGTGGGTATATAGAACCCAAAAGGGCTGCGCTCTGGTGCAGGAGACTGCTCTCATTAGCCATTTCAGACGAGTGAGGACATTTGGTTTTTTGGAGACAAACAGCAGCAGCACACCTTATGCCTCTGCTAGTTGTCCCTATGGAACACCTGTGCCATGCACCCTCTGGCATGTGGCAGATTAGCCCAGGTAGGCTAGAGGAGGCTGGGGCCAGCAACTGTGCTGGCCCGCGCAGCCTGACCTGGGGTTCTGGGAGCCAGGGAAACCATAACCACATCACTCCTGCAGCTAGGAGCCTATCTGGCACCTGGAGCATGGCTCTGACTGGCCGGGCTCCAGATTTGGGCGGCACGTGCTGCCTCCACATACACTACCCTGCTTTTTTCTGCATGGGTTGTTTGACCTTGGGATCTCCCGGGGTAGCAATGAAGGAAATGCCTGAATGTGTGGTGTATGGTGCCATAGATGGGTCTGCAGCAGCACATACCGCATAGCTGCACTTGTCTGGACATGGCATTTTGAGCTCAGGGTCTTAGTTTTTTCCACTATAATAAGTATCATTGGCTTCCATGGGACTCTTCATAGTAATAAGCAGTAGGGTAACTAGGGTTAGATGAACCAGTCACCAGCCTCGGGAGCCAAAATAACAGACCCCAATGAGCCTGCAACATGGCACCAGCACCAGCTTGTGTGCAGGAAGCCTATGCTGCAGCTGCAGTAGCTGGGCTTTTTTAGTCTCTGGGGTCAGGTAATACTCCTTAGTGCTCAAGTGTCCCCTCATCCTTGCTTTCCACCATCTCTGCCCAAAATTGTTAAGTGCACCTCTGGTAATAAGGGCTTTAACATGATTAGGCCCTTAATTGAAACTGAAACTGAAACTTGCCATTGACTTAAATGGTAATGTATATGTTTTAAGAGATTGTTAGTTTGGACTCACCATCTTAAATTTTAGTGGGAAAAAAGCCTCCTGAGGCCTAGTACACATGGAAACAGTTTTGTTACTATAAAAAAAAACCAGCCTGATGAGTGTCAGAACAAAAAATAATTCTTTGTCCATATCAAAACTTTTCCTTGTGGGATTTTTCAGCCTACACATTGCATCATGTGCCAGTGCAGAGAGAGACCCAGGAGAGACCTTGACTTGTGAAGCAAGCAGCACTCCTATTATTTATGTAAGGATGACATCCAGCACACGTGCTGTGTCAGGTGCTGTACAACCTGAGACAGAGCCCTTGCACTGAAGAGCCTACAGCACTGTATAGTGTGAGCTAACAACATTTTTAGAAAGGTAATGTGACTTTTCATATTTTTTACATGTTATCATTCTAGAAATGTTACTGTCAGGGAGCCCACATCTCTGCATGAGGAAGCAGTGCCTGCTTCCAGGAAAAGCTCCATTCTCTCCACAGGCAGTACAGCAGCTGAGTCCCTCTGCATCTGAATGACTGATGAGTCTAAGCCTGGCTGGCTCTTCCTACCTGTTCCCCTTGCTGCCCTCCTAAATGGGACAGTGAACCAGCAGTGCAAAGGCATGTGCTGCTTCTAATGGCAAGCCCCATACTTCCTGCTGCACCTGAGCAAACTTCCTCTAAGGCAGAGCTATACAACTTCTCAGTTGCCAGGGCCACACCTCACAAAGCTACACCAGTGGGGGCTGCATGCCATGCAGGCACCAATCATGCAAGCTAAAGGCTCCTTCCAGACTTTCCCCCACCTTGCAACACACACATGCGTGTGCACTGTGACGGCAGGAAATGCCCACAGGGGTCGGAAGAACCGGGGGCAGACCCTGACGCTCCCATCACCAGTGCCATGAAAAACTTACTTTCTAAGCAGGCTGGGGCAGAAAACGAGCCATGCAAGCCGTCATTTCATCAGCACTTCAAGCGGCTGTTGATCAAGCTGGGTGGCAGCCAGCTGATGACGTCAGCTGGGGCCACCGCTGCAGGAGATTTAAAAACCCCACTGGAAACCAGGCCGGGAAGCCAGCTGGGAAGTCTCTGGGCATGCTGAGATCTGGTGCACCATCATGAACAGGCCTGAGACCCTGGTCTGCAGCAGAGGGGTGAGGGCTAGAGCTGGTACCCAGCCAGGAACTTGCAAACCCTGGCCCTGGAGCACTAGAGGCTCAAGGATGACAATTCGCCCTAAGAGAATCGGCTGACTTTATATACCCTAGCCCTGAAGCCAGCATTTTAGGCCTCAGGGTCGGCATAGGAATCGGGACAGTCAGGCTGATTGCCTAAGCCTGCACCCCACCCACAGCTTTGGAGGCAGATGCCACTCAGGGCAGCACATGAGCCGTAACTCTGAGTCGGTGTGGCAGCATGAAGATCTATGCAGCTGGTGAGTGGACAGGGTGTAGGGGATGTAGAGCCCCGAGAACAACCACGGCGAACCCATGAGTATCCCATCTTTGGGTCCGGGGAGAAGGAATACCACTGAACCCCTTTTTCTTTACAATTCCATCAAGTCGTGGCAGGAAAGTTGGGAACCCAGACCACAGAGTGGAAACATACTCACAGCACCAACTGGGTGCACCACACACATGCACACACAGCCCCCACCTTCCCCCTTTCCACTGCACATGTAGGGTTGCCAGCTCTGTTTGAATCTATTCTCGGAGGTTTCACCACATGATGTAATGACATTAGTGACTTTACATCAGGAAGGCAAATGCACATTACTGTTACATTTTAAAAACCCAGTGGACAACTGTATAATTCAGATTTAACATTTAATATTTATTTTAATTAATGCCGTCATTTATCTTCCCTGTGACTCTCAGCAGTCTCCTGGGCTAGGGACAGACATTACACCTAAACCGGTTTAAGTGAACAAAATTGGTTTAAACCTGTAATAGAACAGATGTTCAGTGCACATAAACCAGTTTGAGAATGGCTGAAACCAGTTTGAGATGAACCTGGTTAAATGTAGTATCAGACTTAACTGATTTGGCTCAAACCAGTTTATGCTTTTCCAGGAGCTGGCAGGAGTCATAGCCCAGCCACTGGCAAAGATATCCAAAAACTCCTGACGCTCAGATGAAGCACCTGAAGACTGGAAGAAGGTCAATGTGGTGCCCATCTTCAAGAAAGGGAGGAAAGTAGATCCATGGAACTACAGGCCAATCAGCTTGACCTCAATCCTCAGTAAGATTCTGGAAAAAATTATCAAAGAGACCATTATTGACAAGCTGGCTGATGGCAACATCCTGAGGGACAGTCAGCATGGGTTTGTTGCGGGTAGGTCTTGCCTGACAAATCTCATCTCCTTCTATGACCAGGTAACACATCACCTGGACAAGGGAGAAGAGATTGACATTGTATATCTAGACTTTAAAAAAGCCTTTGGTCTAGTGTCCCACGACCTCCTCTTGGAAAAATTGGCCAACTGTGGCTTCAGCTTCATCACAGTCCAATGGCTGGGGAATTGGCTCTGAGGCCAGCCTCAGAGAGTGGTGGTCAATGGAAGTGAACCACCATGGCACCCCATGACCAGTGGCGTGCCCCAGGGCTCCATCCTTGGACCTGTTCTCTTTAACGTCTTTATCAACAATGTGGAAACTGATGTCAGAAATGGACTGGCCAAGTTTGCCAATGCCACCAAACTTTGAGGTAAAGCATGCACACCCGAAGATAGGCTGGTGATCCAGGCTGACTTGTATACGCTCAAAAAGTGGGCAGATATAAGCCTGATGACATTCAATACCGACAAATGTAAGGTACTCCACCTTGAGGAAAAAAACCCCACAGCATGCTTATAGGCTTAGCAGTGCTACACTCACTAGCACCATGGCTGAAAGAGACTCAGAGGTCATGACTGACCACAAGATGAATACGAGCCACCAATGTGATGTTGCAGCTGGTAAAGAAAACCAAATTCTGGCTTGCATCCATAGATGCTTCTCAAGTAAATCTCAGGATGTCATCCTCTTGCTGTACTTGGCCTTAGTGAGCTGGAGTACTGCATCCAATTCTGGGCTCCACAGTTCAAGAAGGATGTGGAGAAGCTTGAGAGAGTCCAGAGGAGAGCCACATGCATGATCAGAGAACAAGAGAATAGGCCTTATAAAGACAGGCTGAGAGCCATGGGACTCTTCAGCCTGGAAAAGCACAGGCTCATGGATGACCTGGTGGCAGCCTACAAGTACATCAGGGGGTAGATCAGGATCTGGGGGAATGCCAGTTCACCAGAGCGCCCCAAGGGATGACAAGGACCAACGGTCACAAACTCCTCCAAGACTGTTTTAGGCTGGACATAAGGAAAAACTTCTTTATTGTCCAAGCCCCCAAGGCCTGGAATAGACTCCCTCCAGAGGTGGTGCAAGCACCTGCTCTGGACTCCTTTAAGAAGTGTTTGGACACTTATCTTGATGGGATCCTTTGACCCTAGCTGACTTCCTGCCTTTGGAGCAGGGGGCTAGACTCAATGATCTCCTGAGAACCCTTCCAGCCTAATGTCCATGAAGTCTATGTAATGTCTGTGCCAGACCGCTTGCTGGTTTAAATTAAATCACACTCTGCCAGCATCCCAGCATGTTCTCTGGGCTGGGCAGGGCTCTCTGCTCCACAGCAGGGCTGTCTCCTCCCCTCTGCTCCCTGGCTGCATCTCCCGCAGTCTCTGTAGGCATCTGCCTGGCTTCTGTTCCCCGCCTCCCCTCTCCTAAGCAGGCATTCCCCCGTCCCTCACAGGCATCTCTCAGCATTAGCTAGCAGACCACATGCCAGCTACCTCCAAGCTGTGGCAAACAGGACAAAGGCAGAATTAACAGATAGCTGGTAATGTCCCTCTGTTTTGTTAATGGGGTGATAAGCACTGAGTATGGGGTGATAAACATCCCCTGCTGGGCTGTTCAAGAGAGAGGGACCCTTCTCTAATCAGAGCATTCTGGTAGGCCCTGGCTGTGCCCCCCTCAGCTCAGCACTGCAGAAAGGTAGGGAGGGCTGCTCTAGCAACCCCGCTCCCCCAGCTTCTAGCCTGAGCCACTGCAGGCATATGCCTGCATTTCTGGGATGTCTATCTGGTTACAAAACTGATTTACCCTAGCCAGGTTAGACTGACCTGCAAAGATTGAATCGATTCAGGCTCAGGCTTTTTGAATGCTTGTTCCTAGCCATGGAGATTTATCTCTAATTCCTGGAGATTCCAGGACAATCCTGGTGGGTTGGCAGTCTACCATCCACGGCTTCTCCCTACCATCCACTGTTTATAGGGGAAGGTGGACTTCCCTACCACCCCACCAGATGTCTGAGCAGCTACTTCACTTTGTACGTGTTCAGGTACCCCCACAACTCACCAGCCAAGGGCTACCTTGCTGTACTAAGCTACAGGTTCCCATGCATCTCCCTGCTCCCTGGAGTAGGTGCAGGAAGCTGAAGCTGGAGGGAAAGCCCAGAGACCCTGGCTGCTGCTACAGCCAGAACAATAGGGAGGTGGTGGCTGCGTAGAAGGGGTGGGTGCCCAGGGCAGGGGGGCTGCAGATTAACTCTTTGCAAGCCACATACAGCCTGTGGACCACCAGTTGGGTAGCTCTGCTCTAGTGTATTAATAAGTTTTGGTGTCACTACATTCCATTAGCTTCCATGTAGTCACACTAGGGATTGAAATAATTGATTTTTTTTAATTGGCAGTGTTTCTTTAAGAATCCCTACAGTATCCTATGCACTTTAACTATCCTATGAGCATAAATTGCCCCTTTATGTCTTTAAGATTTCCCTGTTAAGAAATGGGCATCTCATTATGTAGTCCTTCTGCTAGATTGGAGGTGTTCTCACTCTCTGGCTGTGACATGCATGGTAGACAAGGTTCCCTGCTGGGGACTTCAGTGTGGCATGATAAAAAGGGCCAAATGCCAGAAAGCCCAGGGTTTTTGTTGCACGCTTGGCAGTGACTGCATACACACAGCCCTTTTATTCTGCAAGGCCCTTTCTCCTGGTAAATCTGCAGTGGATTATTTCAAAATCTCCCTTTTCATATAGCACTTCACAGACCATAGCTATCTCTGGCCTAAGGGTGTCACAGTAAAATAAAGAAGCAAAGTGAATATGAGCTCAGGAAAGAGCAACGTCCCAGATCTAAGTTTATGATTGATCTCATTTACTGAGCAACAAACAAGGCACTGGAGGCTACACAAAATGTGGAGGGAAACACTGGCCAGCCTAAGAGCTGTGATGTTTGAAAAAGCAGACAGCGCAACAGACACAACATACTGGATGAGCTCCACCAGGGGGGTTCATCTCAGTGTGCTGAAAGAGTCTGATCGTTTGTCACTGTGGCCAGCTGTATACGTAAAGCATTTCCCAGCAGCACCACTCATAGGAACTTTCAGACCTGGCAAGAGTTCTCAAGTCACCACCCTCTCCTTGCCCAACTCCCCTCATACTTCTTTGTGGCTAATGAATTTACGATCAGAGCTCTTCTTAACTGTTTCTGTATTGTAAGCAAAAGTATGGTGGCCCTACCACAGATTTAAGTTACATAAAAGAGAGAATAGTAAGTTTTAAGTAAAGAAATACTTGTGACCCATTAAAACATTTGGACTGCCTAGGCTTAGGACAAAATAACCTCAGTAGGTGATATCGCTTCCCTGTAGAGCAGGAGTGTCAAGCATACAGCCCACAGGAGATGTGGCATGCAGCCTGTGGGACTCCTAGAAGGGCTTGGAATTGGGATCAGGGCGATCATCAGGTATATTAACCCCTGTAGCACAGGCACTGCCTCTTGCCCCGCTATTGGGATGTGGGTCTGGAAAAGGCCTGCAAGGAGCCCCCTGGCATAGTCAGTGGAAGGGGGGATAACGAGGCTCAAACACAGGGCAGCAGGTATAAGCACGCCACCACAGGATGCTGCGGTGTGTGTGGGGGGGGTGCACATGCTAAGATACCCTCCGCAGCCAGAATTGCAGCCAGCGGGGGGGGGGGCATGGTTCCCCCCCCCCAATTTTTGCACTGGGCAAGGGTTGGCTGCAGCTGTGCGCTGGGCTCTGCCTGCTCCCTGGCTCAGCACTTTGCTGCCGCCTTTGAAAGCAATGCAGCACAGTACCATGTGCATCCCACCACCGGGTGGGCTGGGCAGCAAGGCACATGGCGCTATGCAAAAGTGGCAGCGAGGCATGGAGGCAGAGCGCAGGCAGAACCCAGCCTCCAGCTGCAGCCTGCCTTTGCCCTCTGCAAAGTTTGGGGGGCCATGTGCCTCCCACCCTTGGCTCTCCAGTGCCTCGCCTCTGAAGGAGCCACCGGGCTGCGCTGGACTCTTCCTGGGGATGACCTGGAGTGGGGCAGGACAGGCACAGGAGTCCAGGCAATGACCCTGGGCATGAGGCATGAGTGACTGATACATCCTGAATCTGGGGGGGCACCTGCAGAAGCCACCAACGGCGGCAGCTATGTCAGGGGGGGCACCAGCCCTACTGACAGCATCAGTGTCAGCCACCAGGGGGGACACTGGCCCTGTCAGGTGGGGCACGTGCATCCCTATGCACCCCCTACCAGTTGCCTATAGTGTGGGGGAAGGGTTGACACTTCTTTATGCACAGAAGCCTTAGTGTAGAGCAGTAGCTCTCAACTGAGGATGCTGTAAGCCCCTTCAAAGGGTGCTGCAACATGGGCATTGCCACAGCCCAATTTAAATGCCCTGTATGCCTCCTCTGGAGGCAGATTGGGAAGCAGCCATGGCCAGAGTGCATGCTCTGGCCACAGCCCTTCCTGGTCTGACCGCACACACTTCTGTTGATTTTAAAATGTCGAAGTTCCCCTTGGAATGACATGAAGGATGCTTTCTTTGACGTGGTATCAGCCCTGCCAATAGTTTTAGTTTCCCCCTCTTTTTATGGACATAAGGTAAAGTCCTAAACACATCGTATTCTGGTCAAACACTTGTTACATTAGACCAGTGGTTTTCAACTGGGGTGACACAAAAATCAGAAAAGTTATGGAGGGTGCCTTGAGACTGAAAAGGTTGAGAACCGCTGGTATAGAAGCATTTTGATCAGCCAAAAGTATTCACTGATATGGCTTATTCCACACAAGCTATGCTGGCAAAGCTACTCCTTTGCCAGGATGAACTCTGTTTACAGCAGAGGGCTTGCTTGCACTAGACCTGACTTGGGCCCTTTTGGGCTGCCATTGGAAAGGTCCATAGCATAAGCAAGAATGGGCACTTTGACATTTTAAAATCAACATAGAGCAACAGTTCAATTCATAACGCCTTTCACTGATGGAAGGCTTCAGATTAGTAGTGATCTTAGCTTCCAAAACAGACTTGAAACAGGAGAATGGTCACTTTTCAAACCACTGGAGGATAAGAAAAAACTAAGGGCACATCTACACTACATTGGAGAGGGCGGTGGCATGCTGCTGTGAAAACATGCTCCAGCCACTCACTCCCATTTCCATTCTGGAAAAATGTCATGTATCTGATTTATGACTCACACCCAGCCCTAGTTCCTGTGAGGCTGGCATTAGGGCTAGGTAGAGACAGTCAAAGAGGCTGAATTGATTCAGTTTTTGCAGGTTAGTTTAAACTGCAAAGATTAAATTGAAACAGAAGTGAACGGACATTTACCTTTGTGTGTGTGTGTGTGCGCGCACATACACATGCAGGATCTGTGTGAGCAGCAGGGCTGCGGGGCAGGAGGCTGCATATGGAAAGTAAGGGGCACTGGCAGGGTTGGGGGTCAGGAGTGAGGGGCACTGACAGTGCTGGGGGGGCAGGGCTGCGAGTTGGGGGTGAGGGGCACCAGCAGCGCTGGGGTGGGGAGGGTAGAGAACTGCAGGTTGGGAGTGAGGGGCACCGGAAGAGCTGGGGACGCAGGGGCTTAGGAGTGAGGGGTAGAGGCAGGACACAGGAATATCACTGCCCCCCCAGTCTTATATCCCACCCTCTCTCCTCCCTCCCCACCCCACAGGTGTCCTTTTTTTCATCCTGGACATATGGTAACCCTAGTTTAACCCCCCACCCTGGCCCCAGCCCCCAACCAGGGTTTGCTTGGGGGGGTACCCCCCAGCCCCATTGACTGGGCTACATCCCCCACTGGGCTTCTTCCCCCCACCCTTCCTTGTTAGCCAGCCCTCACTGCTTCATCTAGGGAGCAGAGCGGCGGGGCCAGCCCTGCTCACTGGAGCAGACAGCACAGCCAGCCCAGGGCTGGAAAGCATCCCAGGATGCTGTGGGTCTGTGATTTAACTTGAACCAGGAAGGGGTCTGGGACAGAAGTTTCATAAACTGGTTTGACCCAGATCAGTGAAGTCTAATACTACATTCAGCCAGGTTTATCTTAAACCAGCTTCAGCCATTTTGAAACTGGTTTATGTGCGCCGAGCTTCTGTTGTTACAGGTTTAAATCAGGTTCTGATCACTTAAACCAGTTTATGTGTAATGTCTGTCCCTAGCCTAGGTGGGTCTAGCACTGACTCTAACAGTGGCTTCATGACTTCTATTCTGTGCATGTGCAGAGAAGAAGTTTGTGGGTGGGGTGTATGCTTCTGGCTGCATTCCATAGCTCTGTCTGACACAGTGCAGACATGTCCTACATGATACAATCCTTGCAGAAATTCACTGGTGATTGAGATCTCAGTTACCCATCCAATGTAGCTCAATGCTACTGTAAGCATTATTGTTTGCTTGTATAACAGCACTCCCTAGAGAAACTACTAAGGATTGGGGCTCCCCTCTATTAGGTACTGCACTTCTAAGAATGCTTCCCCTGAACTCTATTATATTCCACACATTTGAGGTCCTCAGGTCAATCCAAATTTGAGCTGTGCCATGAAAAAAAGAAAAAATCATCAGACTTTTCCACCTATGAAATCCAAAACTTCTTTGATGTTGCTTATCTTATAAATCAGCAGTCTAAGCCTCTTCATACTTTGCACAAATGTTCATCCTCTGACAGGCAGACTGCATATGTACAGAGTCAGAGTGGAAAGTGCTTGTGTATACATCACTTTAGTAGTTTGTTCTAAGTATCTCCCAAATGATTTGCCAAATTTGATGAGCTAGACCTCTAACTCTTCTTGGAGAGAGGTCAGATTTACTGCCTCCATTTTACAGAAGGGGGAGCTGAAAAAAACAGAAAGTGACTCACAGTTAGCTAGTGGCAGTCCCAGGTATGGAATCAGTGGTCCTGACTGCCAGACTTTTGTTCTAGTCCAGGGATGGGCAAAATATGGCCCATGGCAGTTCTTTGTCCAGCCCCCAGCAGGTCCTTCAGTCCCCTGGCTCAGGCACAGTCCAGCTGTGGCACGTCCTGTGCCCCTGGGCACGCAGTGGGGCTAGGGTGGCTTCACAACTGGACTGCAGTTGGCCCCAGCCCCAGGGTACCAGCAGGTACCTGTGCTGCACAGCCCCGACCCTGCACACCCCATGCCTGCTCTGGGCTCACCTGCCAAGGCTCAGCAGTGGCAGCGCGGGACAAAAGCTGTTGCTCAGTGCGGACAGAAAAGCAGCCCCTCCACCTCCCGCTGCCAGCAGTTCCCTGCTGCAGCCCCAAGCCCCCATGGGGCCGCCCTTCATCTGCTCTGCTCTGCCACTGCTGCCCCATGGGGAAGCCCAGAGGTGGCAGTGACAGCAGCACAGATGCAGGGCAGCCCAGCACGGACTCTGGGCCACTGGAGCAGGTGCAGGGTGTGCATAGTTGAGGCAGGGGTTTAGGTTGTAGCCGTGTTGGTCTAAGGACATAGGCAGACAAGGTTCCTTGGGTGAATTTGATATCTTTTATTAGACCAACCCAAATAGTTGGAGAAAAGTTATTAAGCAAGCTTTTGGGTTCAAAAACCCTTCGTCAAGCTAAGGAAGTGTCAGCAGTTGGTGTGTGCTCTTCCTGGATGGGCACAGGAAGAGCATAGTTGAGGCTGCATTCATAGATTCATAGATTCATAGATGCTAGGGTCGGAAGGGACCTCAATAGATCATCGAGTCCGACCCCCTGCATAAGCAGGAAAGAGTGCTGGGTCTAGATGACCCCAGCTAGATGCTCATCTAACCTCCTCTTGAAGACCCCCAGGGTAGGGGAGAGCACCACCTCCCTTGGGAGCCCGTTCCAGACCCTGGCCACTCGAACTGCGAAGAAGTTCTTCCTAATGTCCAATCTAAATCTGCTCTCTGCTAGCTTGTGACCATTATTTCTTGTAACCCCCAGAGGCGCCTTGGTGAATAAATACTCACCAATTCCCTTCTGTGCTCCCGTGATGAACTTATAGGCAGCCACAAGGTCGCCTCTCAACCTTCTCTTGCGGAGGCTGAAAAGGTCCAGTTTCTCTAGTCTCTCCTCGTACGGCTTGGTCTGCAGGCCCTTAACCATACGAGTGGCCCTTCTCTGGACCCTCTCCAGGTTATCCACATCCTTCTTGAAGTGTGGTGCCCAGAATTGCACGCAGTACTCCAACTGCGGTCTGACCAGCGCCCGATAGAGGGGAAGTATCACCTCCCTGGACCTATTCGTCATGCATCTGCTGATGCACGATAAAGTGCCATTGGCTTTTTTGATGGCTTCGTCACACTGCCGACTCATGTTCATCTTGGAGTCCACTAGGACTCCAAGATCCCTTTCCACCTCTGTGCCACCCAGCAGGTCATTCCCTAGGCTGTAGGTGTGCTGGACATTTTTCCTCCCTAGGTGCAGCACTTTGCATTTCTCCTTGTTGAACTGCATTCTGTTGTTTTCTGCCCACTTGTCCAACCTGTCCAGGTCTGCCTGCAACTGTTCCCTGCCCTCCGGCGTGTCCACATCTCCCCATAGCTTTGTGTCATCTGCAAACTTGGACAGAGTACATTTCACTCCCTCGTCCAAGTCGCTGATGAAGACATTAAAGAGTATCGGTCCAAGGAACGAGCCCTGCGGGACCCCACTGCCCACACCCTTCCAGGTCGAAACCGACCCATCTACCACGATTCTCTGGGTGCAACCCTCCAGCCAATTCGCCACCCACCGGACTGTGTAGTCATCCACGTCACAGCCTCTTAACTTGTTCACCAGTATGGGGTGGGATACCGTATCGAAGGCCTTCCTGAAGTCTAAGTATACGACATCCACCCCTCCTCCTGTGTCCAGGCGTTTCGTAACCTGGTCATAAAAAGAGACTAGATTGGTCAGGCACGATTTGCCTGCCACGAACCCGTGCTGGTTTCCCCTCAGCATAATTTGTCCTGCTGGGCTCTCACAAATGTGAGCCTTGATAATTCATGGGTCCCAGCCAGGGCCAGGGCTAGGGGTCATTGGCAGCAGCACCCTGAAGGAGCCGCCTGCCACCTAGGCTGCCTAGAAGGGTAATCAAGCTTTGGAGCTGCCCCAGCCCCGCTGCATGTCCAGGGGGTAGCAGGACACACTACGGGCAAGCAGTTCGGAGCGGGTCGGGTCAGAGCTACGTGCAGGTTCCAGCTGATCTGCTCCAGCAAAAGTGAATCCGGAGAAGGTGCAGGGTGCCCTGGGGCTGTGCGCTGCTGGCGGTGGCAGGGAGGCACCACAGGATGCACGGGCTCAAAGCTGTTGCAGGGCAGGGGCAGATGCTGACCAGCTCAGGGGGGTGCGCACAGGGGGGTCCCATACACACCCCACCATACCCACAAACTGTCCCCTGCAAACCCTACAACCACACCCTCCCCCACACACAATCACACACCCCACAAACACTGCACCCGCTCACACCCTCCCTCACACCCCACACAAACCCCATACCCTCCCCCACACATACCCCCCCGACACACACAGCTGCACACTTCTGGGGGAGCCCCACTCACTGCTTTGTGCACATAGCCCACCACACATGTACCCCCAGCCCCTATGCACACCCCACCCCCTCACACACACCCCCAGCCACCCTTCCCCTCCACACACCCCACAAACTCCATACCCACCCATACATACACACACCCATTCCCACAAACACTCCCCCCACAGATCTCCTATACCTACCCACCCACATCCACACACATACCCACACCCCACATACACACACATCCACACACACCCCCATATTCCCCCACAAACTCCATACCCACACCTCCACCCCTTCACACTCCCCTATAATATACAAGAGTAAGACCTCATTTTGAGCTATTATGCAATCACTGTATACACCACAGAAACGCATGTAAATCAGGCCAAAATATTTTTTTTTAATGAAATTAAAATATGTTATTGTCAATGTTTGATTCTTAGCATATACTTTTTTTGGCTTGTTTTTTTCTGGTTCCAAGATGGCAAACCCCCTTTCCAAAAGGAGTGCTTCTGGGGGCCAGGGAAGGGACTTCCAGTGGCAAAGGTTAGGGGTTAAGGGTGAGACTTCCAGTCCCAAGATGGTGACCAGGGGGCAGGGCACCCATCAAGGGCCGGGGCTACCCTTGCAGCCCTCGACATCTCGCCAAAATTCGTTAAGCAGCCCTCCACCCAAAATCATTGCCCACCTCTGTTCTACTCACTAGGGACACTCAACCACTCATTCAGCCGGCCTTTACCTGACAAACTGAAGATTGGGGTGGTACAAAAAAACCTTGTCACCCTGGTTTAATACTATTGAAACTCCACTGATGACTATGAAGTTACTGCAAAATCCCACACCAGTGGAAAGGAGAGTAGAATCCATCTCTGCATGTTTTTGGAAAGAAAAAGATCCTCTAGTCTAGCAAAAGTGCAGCAAACTGAAACTGAATTGTAGCAGGATGTCTGAAGACCTGATTCTGACCTCAGTTACACATGTTACATCTGCGTATCTTTGATGACTTTGCTAAATGATATATGACTGCAAGCTTGTTGTCTGGACTAACTGTTTCCAGAGATCCCAACCCCATCGTGTTAGGTGCTGCACAAGGAGAGCACATCCCATTGGAAGCTACGTTCTAAGCAGATGGGACAAACACAGGCTGGGAAGGGAAAGAGAAGGCCAGAGAGGTGAGGTGATTTATCCAAAGTCACATGCAACAAGTCCATTTCACAGCAAGAAACAGAACTGAGGTCTCCTGACACCCAAACCGTTGGTTTTTCCACTAGACTGCAGCACTTCCCTACTAACATCTGTGCTTGGATAAATGAGAGAACAGTCCATCTTTAGGCCTATAGATTCCAAGATATGGACTCAGACACAAAAGAAATAAAAATGAGGACCTTTTCCAGACTAAAAGGAGCCCAGTATCAAGTGTCTCGGAGTATTGTTCTGGGGGGAATTGCTTTGCCTGTTTTCTGCCACATTCCACTGCTGGAATGAACTTTGAGCCTGTTGTTCTTGCTGTGTGCCCCTCCCCCTCCTTCGCCCCCCTCCCTTCCCGTTCTCCCTACACAGACCAAGAGGACATGTATTCTGAAAAATAAACTTCTCTTCGATACTGTGTACTATGAACTCCCTATTGAGAAAGAGAGGATAGCGATTATAATCCTTGGAAGGAAAGTAATAGCTATTTATCCATGGTGAGAAAATGTTATTTTTGGGCACAAGTTAACTGTAAGGTTTTCCTGGTACTCTAGTTGGCAACATTTCTCTATATCCATATCTCAACAGGATCTCTTGTTGCTCTAACTTTAAGAAAGGGGGGAAAGTATATGAACTGGGGTTGAGATTCAAAGAAAATACTGTTCAAATAAGATGGTTTAAACCTGAGGAGGCCTGCGGCAAGGGAGTGAGAACAGCAGTACTCTCAGTATGCAGGCCCTCTGTTTTGGGGCAGGGAAGCATTGGTATTTGTAGTTAGCACTGTTCAGAGGAATAGTAATGAGAGGAACATTAACTTGTAACTTGCTCTTCATCCCTCTGAGTGCTAGGGCTCTGAGAAGAGATCTGGGAGAGTTAGAGGAGGCAACTGTACTGACTGGGCAGAAGAAAAAAGTTGAAGGGGTAGATTTCCTAGAGGTAGATAATAAATCTGGTAATGAGCATCCTCTCTGTTACAGAAGTGATTTTAGGCCCAAGCTCAAGAGTCCATTTCTTGACTTCAAGAACCTTGCCCCTTATCATTTTATTTCTGCTCTTCCTTTTGTCAGGGAGGATTATTGTGACAGTAGTAGCAACTCAAAGTGTGCAGTGGCAGAGAGGTTAAGAGTGTCTTGCTACAACTCCAGATATGAGTTTAAGCCTTAATATGGACCCGTCTAAAAGCTGCTATAAATTGGTGAACCAGCTGTAAATTGGTACTTGGTCATTTGGCCTGAGGAATTAATAGCAACTTGATGCAATGCTAGTTATGTGTCATGTTGTGCCGTGTTTTCCACTGGCTACAGAAAAAGTTATAGTGCCTTGACTATGCTAGGGTAAGAGACCACTAGGTTTAGGCTTACCTTTGACTTTAATTAACTCCAGCAGTACCTGCCATCTTATGCAGCTTGATTTTTGTGGTGGCTGGTTAACTGGGCACCTGACACAAGTGAGGTCTTCCTGAAATAAGTTATCAGTCACAGAGTAAATTACAGTAGCATTGCTGATACAGTGATTTGAGTTGCCTTGGCATGAGAGAGCTTTCATCATCTAAAGCAGCAAGTCTCAACTCTGGAGTGTCTTGAGATCTTTTCACAGATGCTGTGAGATGCCACACAATGTTAGCACTGCTAGGTATGCAAATGTGAAATCAAATGGGGGCTGTTCACCTGACCAGAGGCCCAGGGAACATGGGGAAGACAACAGACTATATGACATCAGTCCTGAACAGGTGAGGAATTTCCATCAACACCTGGACATTTTCAAGTCTGCTGGGCCAGACGACCTGCACCTGAGAGTCCTGAAAGAACTGGCTGAGCTTATAGCAGCACCACTGGCCAAGTTGTTTGAAAGTCATGGAACTTGGGAGTGGTCCTGGATGCCTGGAAGAAGGCCAATGTGGTGCCCATCTTTAAGAAAGGGAAGAGGGATGACCCTGCAAACTGCAGATCAGTCAGTCTGACCTCAGTCCTGGGTAAAATCTTTGAAAATTTTGTTAAGGAGGCCACCAATTACAAGCTGGTAACTGATGGTAACTAAGAAGCAACCAGCATGGCTTTGTCAAGGGTAGATCATGCCTGACAAACCTTGTGTCCTTCTACGACCAGGTAACTAGCCATCTGGATGAGGGACACGAGGTTGACATCATTTACTTAAGACTTCAGTAAAGCCTTTGATTCTGTTTCCCATGGGATTCTCTCAAACAAACTGGAGGGTACTGGGCTGGACCAGTGTACAGTGAGGTGGGTGGGAAACGGGCTTAGAGGCCGCTCCCAGAGGGTTGTAATTAATGGGATGACCTCATCCTGGAGGGCCATCTCCAGTGGGGTTTCCCAGAGATTGGTGCTCGGACCCGTGCTCTTTAATATATTTATTAATGATTTGGATGACGGGGTGGAAAGCTCAGTGATGAAGTTCACGGACAATACCAAACTGTGGGGAAACGTGGGCACATCAGAAGATAGGGTAAAGATCCAGGATGATCTTGACAGACTGGATTCGTGGGCAGCAGAGAATCAGATGGGGTAACAGGGAGAAGTGCAAGGTCCTTCATTTAGGTAGGAAGAACCCTCACCATAAGTACACAATGGGTGGTAGTCCACTGGCTGGCACAGTATCTGAACAAGACCTGGGGGTGGTCACAATTGACTGGAAGATAAATATGAGCCAATAGTGCGATGAAGTTACCAGAAGGGCAAACAGACCTCTGGCATGCATCAGCCGATGTGTGGCCAATAGATTCAGGGATGTGTTCCTCCATCTCTATTCGACCATAGTGAGGCCTCTGCTGGAGTACTAGGTCCAGTTCTAGGCACTGCACTGCAAGAAGGATATGGATAAGCTTGAGAGGGTACAAAGAAGGGCCATCCATAGGGTTAAGGGCATGGAGGATAGGCCCTATGGGGAGAGACTCTGGGAACTGAGCCTGTTCATTATGAGTAAGAGAAGGTTGAGAGGTGACTTGATAGCTGCAGACAAATATATCAGGGGTGAACATCAAGATCTAGAGAAGCAACTCTTCAGGAAGGCACCTCGAAGGAGTATGAGGACCAATAGACATAAGCTAGTACAGCAGTGGTTTCCAAACTTTTTAGGTTGGAGATCACTTTTGGAATTTAAGAGGAAACAAAAATCTACCCCCCCGCTCCCCCTGCCCCGCACCCAGCAGGTAAGCCTGTGCATAAGGGAGAAGGGAGCAGAAAAGGCCACCCTAGCCCCACTCCCTCCTTCACCACTGGAGCCTCAATTGCCCCCCCGTCCCCCTCCCCATGGCAGTGAGTGAGCGGTAGGCCCTGCACAGCCTGGGCAGGGCAGAGGATGGAGCCGCACATGGCTTGTCTGGGGGGCACAGGGGGATCAGGGAGGGATGCAGCTCTTCCTGCAGTAGATAACAATTACACTGTAGTAAGCACTATAACTGGCATGTATTTTGCACTTAATAAAGTTCCCTAGTAGCAAAGATACAGGCCATATTACTCATGTGGTAAGATATTAAAAATCTTTGGTGCCAGTACTATGGCAAAATGACTCAGTTAAATGATTCAAGCTTGCATGCCCCAAAACATCATTCACCAGCAGATGGCTGTGAAAAAAACTGCTATTTGTCATTTCAAAGGAATTATAGGAGCTTCTGTATAATTACTCAGGACAAGATTCTGCCCCAAGTTCCCATACGCATGCTGGTGGGGTGACAATGGGCCATGCTACCATGGCCTTGGGAACTCTCTTAGTCAGAGCTGCCCTAAGGGGGTTTACAAGGAAGGCACACCACAGTCTCAGTACCATCAGCCCTTGAGTGAGTCTAGTATACTGTCTGCATAGCTGCAGTAGATAGGATTTGGATAGCGTCCCTTTACATAGTCTGTGACCCTCCAGTGGTTCGCACTGTGCACTAATGTTTCAGAACACAACAGAACCCAGCCAGAGCAGCAGCTAGGTCTGGTAGGTTATATATTTAGTCAACATAGGCCATCTGGCCCCCATTGTGCTTGTGGTTTCTTTTATGTTTAGTGTGCAAATGAGCCATGATTCCCCCCACCTGTCAGACAGCTACTACTACCATAGACACTGGCTGAGAGCAAGGAGTGCATTTCTGAATGAGACTCCAGTGGTGCATGGGAGATACAGCTCCCTAGACTATCCATGTATATTGTGAAGGCATGTAGGGCACAGCTTGAATTTGGCCTCTTGATGGTAGGTCCTCAGGGTGGGGCCCCTGTTGTGCTCAGTTGCAAAGCAGCAGGCACACCCACACTTTGCATAAGGAGTTAAAAGAATAAAAAGGGAGAGAATCAGCCAGTAGTGGATCTTCACCCATGTAAGTGTGTTTGGACTGTGGACCAAAAACCCTACTCTTTCAAAAAGGCCTTGTGGTTTTCATAGGCTTTAAAAGCACCTAGTCTTCAGAGTGTGCTGTGCGTTCACCTCTGGAGATGCTGGACACCAAAATGGCAACAGGCAAAGTTATGTTTCACTTTTGGCAATTAAGGCCCCATCTTCCTGTTAATATATGTTAGGGACCTAATTGCAACATAGCCGGTACTGACTGAATTCAAGCTTTCAGTTGATTTTCCACTACAGTTCATAGTCTTGTGCCACCTAGTGATGAAAGACAGAATTGCGGCTTACTCATTAAACGTGCTTGTACTCTACATGGAAAACAAGAAAGAGGAGCACAAGGCTGCAGTACTGAATGTATAAGGCATTCCTTATCTTTTAAATAGTTGTACAATCTAACTTCCCAATGAAAGAGGCCTTCCCAAGCCCAATGCTTAGTGTAAGTTGCTTAATGTGACAACACCAACAACCTTGAAAACATTTGCAAGGGAGAAAGTAAAGTCTTTCTGCAAAGGCAGCTGTGGTTAGGAAAACAGTACTATCATTGGTTTCTCCTTATTAAGTCTTCATCAATGACTTCTAGATCAAACTGAGAAATCGTATGAGTCAAAACCTCTCCAGCCTGCGCTGGGTAGCTGAATAAGTCATCTAAATTCTTCCTACTTCGTACACCAATTACACCAATGCAAATGTTAACTGAGACTGTGGCTGAGAACTGTGTTGATATGGCAGGGGGCAAGATTGCATACAGTTAGTTCCCTCTTCCTGTGCTTTATTGACCTTGCAACCTTGCCAGTGGTAAACCCTGTCTTTTTGTCAGTGAATTAAGCAGATTGTGTAAGACTCGAGACACTTCAAGGTGTAACATCTAAAGACTGCTTACTTTGCTTTACACTCAGCTCTGCTTCCGTTTATTTTAATAGGAGTTGTCCAGCTAAACCCCTGTGTGACACTTTGAATATTTACCCCATAGGGAGGGGATAATAAGTGAAGTAAGAAGGCACCATTTTCTATAGAGTGTGGTTTCAGACCATAGCCACATTTTAATGGTACTGTTTAAGGCCACACTGGGCTCTGCTATCTATTTACCTCTTACTCAAACACCAAATCAGTTAAATTATTCAACCAAACTATCTGGAAAGTCTCCATTTTCAGTGACACTCATGGATGTCAGATGGAAAATGTAGAACAATAAGATACTAAATCTAAAACAACAAATATTACAATGGGTTTTTTAACTGGTTAAATATGAAACAGACTCAAAAGTACATTAGATTTCAGTTGAGCAGTGCTCCACATAAGTAACCAGAGCCAGGTGACACTACAGCTTCAGAGACTACATTAGGCATGACAGGATGCTTCATGTCATGACAGAAATTCCATCCTCTCTTTAGGGAATTGCATAACGCTACCTAAGACCTTCATTTTCTCTGGAGTTGCCCACACTGGCATGGATGTCAGAGGACTAAAATCATCTTTGGTAAACATAAATCAGCAAAGATTTTTAACTGAGTAAAACATCAGCAAGGAGAGGAGCTGAATTCTATCCCTGTCTAACAGACCGCATTCCTTAGCTCTGTTACCTAGCTCCAAAAAGTAAAAGGAATGATAAAATATACCATTTAAAAACCTTGGAACATGACAAAGCAATTCTCTTGGTACCTATCTCTGTAATTCTTGTCTTCCCTTTTCCTAATCCAAGCTACCTGTATACCAACTCTGCTGTCATTTGTCACTGTATTTGGTCCAGTTGTCTGCTACCTCACACTCCGAGACATTTTCTACATCCATTCAAACTGTAAGTGCAAAATGCCACCGCTCCACTTGTTAGAATTTTGCACGCAGGTTGCACAGATGTACAAGAATCCACAAGATGCAAGGGGATGAGAATCAGCCTCACTTTGTCTAATGGCCTCATCCTGCATCCATTCAAATAAATGGCAAAAGCCACAGATTTAATAGAACAGAAACAAGTTTTCAGTATTGTGATTTCCTCAGGGCAGGGACTGCATCTTCTAATATTTCTATAAAGCACAATGCACAGCTCAGTTGCTATGTGTGTAACAATAACAGTATAATGGTAATGGGATCCTTCAAACTCAATGCAGGACTTCATTAATGCTGCGTTAGCATCCAGCTGACAGAAGCAGTTCGTTCAGATCACTAACAGGATTAGTACAGTGCTACTCAAATCACTAGAAATAGTATACTGCGATTACAAACAATATTTTTATTCACTATGTCTAGTAGCAACTGACCCATTCTAATATGGTAAATTGTAAGGTCTGTATGTGGAGCTTAGTATGTACGTTATCTTTCATCCATTTTGTATTCTTTCTCATCCATTTTGTGGCTGCCAACACAGCAGCAGAAACCTCTGTATAATGCAAAAAATGAACAGCTGCATGAAACAGTCACTGGTTCACAGGAAGGAGTTCTCTCACTCTAAAACCCTTCTGTACAATTATGACAATGCAAAGCCTTAAAGTGCAGCTTGAGCGAGCTGACAGCATGGAGGCATCACTTCTTCAGGAACCCAGCACTCTTCCTGTTATGACACAGTGGGGGGATGGAAAGGGGGGACAGTGTTTCCCTCACCCTAGCCTCATCCACAGGCCCATAGCTACCACTTAAAACAGATGGCTATGTATAAAGGCCTCACACCTGCCAAACCACCAGCCTCAGGCTTCCTTCCTTGTTTCTTTAGGCCACAGAATAAGAAGAGCATTTGAGCAACGTGCAGTGTGCTCTGTGGTTTTCTCTTTTCCCTGAAGACATGCTATCTAATCTCCCCAGCGCAAGATATCAGACAGCAAGCCTTCTGAGATAGGAGAACAGAGCTGACTGTGAAGCAATGTGCACTTTGCTCAAAGGGTTTCACTTTTTAACTAAAAAAGCTTAGTAAAAGAGAAGTGTAGGTCAGTGTCCCTTGCAGTAGGGGAATTTAAACTCAAACCAAGGTGGGCTCCTCATCTGTGTTATTCTGTACAGTGACACTAAGATAGAAAACTCTGATAGTTGAAAACTGGTCATGAGGCAGACTTTAATTGTTTAAGCCATAACGTGCATTTAGAATGCTATTGCTGGGTTTTGTTGCTGAGGGTTTTTTTTTACTTTTAGTTCCTTTTTTTTGTTAATACTGACAAACGAGGTGTTTCAGAAAGCTGAGCAGTGTGCAACAGACAGTTTTAGCTTGTGTACAAAGGAAGGAAAATGATGTAGCAGCACATTGTTGAGAAAAGATCCTGTTTGTACAATGAGCTGAAGAATTTGTAAACCAGAGCAGAGCAGAGATGCAGAGAAGAGAAAGGAAATAAAGTACAAATTACAGTGAGCACTGATTACCCACAAGGGTGCAATTGGTCAGTGGAAATAATATTCCGCAGGGGAAGTGCAAGGGGTTTAAACACCCTCAGCCCTTTTTACTCTTCTTATTTATAAATACTCAAGTCTGCAGTTATTGAAGACACAAATCTCCCTGCGACTCCGGCAGTAGTTGCATCTGCATCAAGGATGTCAGAGCTGAAATGTTTTTTTCGAGAACGATTCCTGATGACTTTTTATCCCACAGCCACTGAATTTCAGAACATTTTTCTAATTAAACTCCTCCTCCATATAGGATTATTGGAGATATGTAGAACACCTATTTATTTGTCCTAGAAAAATTGCATGATTTGATAAATTCCAGTGGCAAATATTTTATTCCCCCCAAACACAGTGACATTCTTTCCTTTATATATCTGTATATTTCAGAATATGCCTAGTTGTGTTGGATTATTTCAAATTAAACCATTTAAATAGGTCTCTACTGAAATTTTAGTAATTTAAGACATATAGGAAACAAGGTTGTAATGGAGTGCTCTGTCCCTTTCTGAAGAATAATGCACTATGTAATCTGGGTGATGCTGCAGAGAGTGGTTTCTTGTAAACTGATTCAAGTGGTTTAGGGTCAAATTTAGCCAACATGCAAATGAGGAGGAAACATCTTACAGCCAAATACCAGCACTCATAGGTTTTTTTTATTTGCACAGTGTTATGGAGTTGGTGTGAGGGGCCTTAATACTGTAGCCAACCTCTCTGGAGCAGCAGAGCATCAGGTCCACACCTAACTGTAGCTCTTGAGAGATGACTACTCAGTTGAGCCAGAAGGGCTAGGTACAGATATTCAAAAAGCCCAAGGCAGAATCAGTCTAAGTTATGCAGTTTTCTGTAAGCAGCATAGTTTAGAAAGGTAGCAAACAGAATACACACTCATCCTTGGGGGTGGGAGGGGAGAGAGGGGAAATCTTAGACCAGGTTCTGCCATTTTTAAACTAGTCTATGTATGCCGAACATCTGTCCTGTTATGGGTATAGACAAGTTTCTGCTCATTTAAATTTGACTGTAAATTCTTAGCACTTGTAGGCTAAGTACTAGAGGTGCACTGATACATTGGCCTGATATCGGATCAGCACCAATGTAAAGAAAATTGACTATATTGGAAATCAATTTTTTTTGGCTGATGTGGCTGATAACGTGGCTGATAAATGTCCCATGCATGTGCACAGCCACAGCATACATGGGGCCAAGAGTGCAGCCCAGCAGCATTCAGCTGGTAAGTCTGTTGTGGTAGAAGGGGAGGTGAGGGAGGGAAGGTGTTGGGGGGGGTGCAGATTGAGGCCCCCTCAGGGAGGGAGGGAGTGGGGCTGGGGCTGGAGCTGGGGCTGGGGCAGGGGCTGGGGCAGGCGCTGCCCAGATGGGGCAGGGCACAGGAGGGAGCTGTGGCTCATCTGGGGGGCGCAGGGAGGAGGTGGTGACAGGAGGGCATGGGGAGCATGTGCCCCCAGGTCTGCATGGGATGGGGTGGCTGCCACTGCAGGCTGAGGCCAGAGCTGTGCTGGGCTCTTCCCAGTGGGGACTGGGCCGGGCTGCACTTGAGGCAGGTGGTGGTGGTGCTGGGAGATGGCTATGTGGGGGGCTGCAGCCACCCCAAAATTTGCCGTAACCCTCCAACTCCCCTCCCAGCGCTGCCACCACCCACCCTGAGCGCAGCCCTACTCAGCCCCCACCAAGAAGAGCCTGACACAGACCCTGGACCCAGCCTGCAGCAGGAGCCCGCCCGACTCTGTACATAGATCAGGGGGCACATGCCCCAGTGCCCTCCCAGGGTGCATACCCCTCCCCCCCAAAGCCCCTGGCTCCATCCTGCACCCCACCCTGGCTGGGCAGTACCTGCTCCAGCACCTGCCCCAGCTTCATCCCCTGCCCCACTCCCTCCCTCACCACAGGGGACTCAATTTGCCCCCACCCCAATGCCCCTTTCCTTCACCTTCCACTTCCACCACAACAGACTTACCAACCGGGCACTGCTTTTCAAGCTGCCGGGCTGCATATCGAAAATCAAATCAGTATCAACTGATATTCTTCCTTAAAAATCAGCTATTGGTATCAGCCCAAAAAGTCTCTATTGGTGCACCCCTAATAAGTACAGACAGTCAAAAAGCCCAAGGCTGAATCAATTCAATTTTCACTAGTTAATGTAAGCTACATAGATTGAACTGATAGACATTCACTTTTGATTCTGGAAATGCAGCCACATGCCTGCAGTGGCCCAGGCCAAAAGTTGGCAGGGGGTGCGGGGTGCTAGAGCATGCCTCCTTGCTCAGCTGGAGCAGATAGCTTGGGCCAAGGCTAGCCCGCCCACACTGTGAAGGTGGGGCAGGGGTGTTCAGGTAAGGTGCAAAGCATCCTGGGATGCTGGGGGATTCTGAGTTAACTTGAATCTGGAGGGAATCTGGGACAGAAGTTCAATTAACTAATTTAACCTAAATCAGTTAAGTGCGATACTACATCCATCCAGGTTAATCCTAAACCAGTTTCAGCCATTTTGAAAATGGTTTAGATGCACTGGACTTCTGTTGTGTTACAGATTTGAACTAGTTTCCAATCACTTAAACTGGTTTATATGTAATTTCTGTCCCTAGCCACACTGGTGAAAGTTTAATATCTGTACCTGGCCAAGAAGTCCTATCTGTCTGTAGTTTCTTTGTATTCTGGAGAGCAGTGTCACATTGATTATCCCAAATTAACTCAATTTTTGTTTCAGCAACTGTTCCAATGGCCCACTAATTTTAAAACTTAAAATGTTTAATTTTAATATTTGATGCAAATGTGGGACAGAGAGCTAATCATGCTAAAGACTATATTTATATTCCTCAAGTATTTTAAATGGACCTACTTGGATGCTATCTAGAGACAGGAGTTGTACAAAATATCTTGCCTCTAGAATTACTATTATCAGTATTACAAAAGCACCCAGTTGTTCTGACTGAGATTAAGGCCCCAGCACAGTTGTGCATACCTACAGCAAGAGACAGTCCCAGCCACAGAGAGGAAATAGTCCAAAAATGACAACACTAACAAGAAAGCAGCTGGGAAACAGAGAAGAGAAATGACTCACACAAGGTGCTTTTCTAAACACTGAGGCAGACCTGTTTCCTTGTGTGACTTTCTGGAGGACAGCATGAACTTTTGAACATGTTCTTCCTTTGAACATGAGCAAAGATGCCATCCACAATAGCTGCAGTTCCACAGAGTCCCTCATGTCATACCTAGGAGAGGTAGAGTTCCCTGCGATATGAGCAGACAATAGACAGACATGTATCATAAATATTGCATTGGAATTCATCTTGTGCTGAGATAAGCAAAACCAGTAAATTAATTTGTATCAGCCAACATCTGTTTTAAAAAAAAGCCATAGATTCATAGACATCAGGGCTGGAAGGGACCTTGTGAGATTATTGGGTCCAGCCTCCTGCCCACGGAGCAAGAAGTCAGCTGGGGTCAGATCACCCCAGCAAAATAAGCATCCAAGTGTTTCTTAAAGGTATGCAGAGTAGGCGCTTGCACCACTTCTAGGGGGAGTCTATTCCAGACTCTGGAGACTCAGATGGTAAAGACATTTTTCCTTATGTCTAGCCTAAAACTGTCTTCCAGCAGTTTGTGACGATTAGACCTTGTCTTCCCTTGGGGTGCCCTGGTGAACTGACATCCTCCCAGTTCCTGGTGCACACCCCATATATACTTATAGGCTGCCACCAAGTCACCCCTGAGCCTTCGCTTCACCAGGCTGAAGAGTCCCATGCCTCTCAGCCTCTCTTCATAAGGCCTGTTCTGTTGACCTCTAATCATATGAGTGGCTCTCCTCCAGACTCTCTCTTGCTTCTCCACATTCTTTTTAAAGTGTTGAGCCCAGAATTGGATGCAGTACTCCAGCTGCGGCCTCACCAAGGCCGAGTAAAGCGGGAGGATGACTTCTTGGGTCTTGCTTGAGATGCATTGGTAGATGCAAGCCAGTTGTATTTGCTTTGCCAGCTGTGGCATCACATTGGTGGCTCATGTTCATCCTGTGGTCAATCATGACTCCCAAGTCTCTTTCAGTCATGGTGCTAGTAAGTGTAGCACTGCTGAACCTTAAGTATGATGTGGGTTTTTTCTCCCAAGGTGGAGCACCTTGCATTTCTCTGTATTGAATATCATCAGGTTTTGATCCGCCCACCTTGCGAACCTGTCCAGGTCAGCCTGAATTGCCAGTTTATCCTTTACTGTGATCGCACTTCCCCATAGTTTGGCGTTGTCTGTGAACTTAGTCATGACTGTTGAGGCTTTATCCATTATTATGACCTTTCACCTAATCTACTGAAATTTAGCACTATGGAGCTTCAGTATAGTCTTCAGAGGCTGGTATAGGAAAATACAGATATTATCACTTGGTTAAGGGTTCATGTGCCCAGAGACTCTGAATTTGCCTGTTTGGGAATCTTCTATTCCTAATAAAGTCACCTAATCAAAAGTATTGATAACTTGAGTGGTGATTCCTTTTCAAGAGTCTGCTTTCATTTCAGGAATATGTTGCAGCGCATTCTATCATGAAATGGAATCATCCTTTGTTCACTGACAATAAAAGGACCTGATGAGTCAATGGAAAATAAGGTTTCCCTGGATATAATCTAACTTTTCTGCATATCTTGTGAGAACATCTGATGTTGTAGTCTCAACTGGATCCATAAAATAGTACCAAATTAAAAAAAAAGAAGAGGACAAAATCCAATCATGTTTCCCAAGCCCAAACTACTAAAGCATAAATATCTACCATATGAAATTTTAAGTACAATAGGAATTTGGGTACAAATTTATAGAATATGATCTCTGAGATAATATTTACTGGACTTTGTTACCAAATTCAAAATCTACAGCATAAGAAACAGGGACTAACAATATATGAGTAAATGTCTGGCTTAGACATACTCTATTTGTTTCAGTGCTAACAGTGTTCATTAAAAAGCTCATTCTGGTCAGAAACATTTTCCCCTGTCACCTTTTGGTAAATTTGTACAGGTCTCTTTGGGTCAGTATTATGCAGGGCTTATAAAACAGATGAGAGCACTTTAAATTAATATTTTTAAGAGTCAACAATGGAACAAAATCCAACCAGGGGCCCCACCCACAGCCACACAATCTAGGTTATTTTTAATTAATTTAAAAATTGTTAATTAAATATACTGAATTCCACCTAAATTATTTAGCTATGGCCTTTCTGAAGACAACAAATATTGGAATACCAACAGTCCGAGACTGGGCATGTTGTGTCAAATTTATCCTTTGGCTTATTAGAAATGCATCTGGGAAGGCTTTGTCCTGTGGTCTACTATGCCCATACAGCCACCATGGCTAGGTATAAATAAACTAGATATAAATGTGTATAATATACACATAAATCAGTATAAGTGATCAGAAACTGGTTCAAATCTGTAACACAACAGAAGTTCAGTGTGCATAAACCACTTTCAAAATGGCCAAAACTGGATTAAGATAAACTTGGAAGTAGTATCAGACTTAACTGATTTAGGTTAAATCAGTTTATTGAACTTCTGTCCCGGATCTCCTCCAGATTCAAGTTAACTCATGATCCCCCAGCATACCAGGACGAGTTGCACCTCCCCTGCAAACCCCCTCCTTGCAGGGTGGGCGGGCGGGCTAGCTTTGGCCCCAGCTGTCTGCTCCAGCTAAACAGGCAGGCATGCTCTTGTGCCCTCAGCTTCTGGCCTGGGCCACTGCAGGCATGTGGCTGCATTTCCAGAATCAAAAATAAATGTCTGTTCACTTGCTTATCAGTTCAATCTACGCCGCTTAGCCTAACCTGTGAAGATTGAATTGATTCAGCCTCAGGCTTTTTGACTGTCTGTACTTTGCCCATGACAGCAGGTAGATTTATGGATGAAACAGCAGGGGAAAAAATATCCAGATATGATGGTTTAATGCTGTTATAGCCTAAAGCTTTTAAACAGTGTCACACCCAATCAAGAAATAGCTACCATGAGCACAATGCTGGTTAGGAAGAAAATACTGTTAGTTTTGTATCAAGGCAATGTTTACCTACAGTTCATTAGTTTCTTCTCCATGGACAGTTCAGATCACACCCTTAGTCTGTTCTCAGGAACAAAACACTCTTATCTCCTTTATATTTTACTAGGACAAGCTACCCACAACTGCAAGTCTGCAAAACACACTTAACATCAGCAGTACCATTATCTGATAATGAAGGAAGGTTTTCGGGCAAACTAGAGCAGCCTGTTATAGTTCTGAACAAAGTGGAGAGATAACACAGAATAAGTATTTGGGTGTGTATGCAGACTGATATAGATGCATATGGTACAAATGGGATTTACCAAAAATCAGGATCTAACACCAGAATATCCCCAGCCTTTAGAAGTATTATAGCCAGGCTCTGAAGTTTTCAGCTCAGGTGCTTCTGTAAGAAGCAGATAGATTTAATGAATGAGTGAATATATCATTGTTCATAGGCTGTACTGTAGCAAGGATGGTGCCAGTGGTTCACTGGCACTGGAAGCCCTCACATTGCGGGGGGGCACTACATACACTGGAAGTAATTATGTCATAGCACATAGAGGAGTGCTCTGCAGTTGATCTGCACCAGGCACAGAAATGCCTGACTATGCCTCTGTTCATGGATTAAATCCATTTAAAACCTGGATTCCTAGTTCTTCACCATTTTCTGCAGTTTCACTTTGTACCTATTGTATGTTAGCATTATTGCCTCTTGGGTTTTTTGGGGGAGCCTACCTATAACTAAACATATTTATTTATGTATTTGATTTAAACGTGTGTTAGAACAGTGAAGCAGTGGAGTAGACTGCCTAGGGAAGTTGTGAAATCTCAAGAAGAGGTTGGACAAAGCATTGGTAAGGGATGATGTAGAAGTCTATCCTCTACTATAGGTATTTCTTATGCTTCTGGACTTTGCTGGTTGCCATATTTAGTCGGGGAGATTTTTTTTTCCCCTTTTGTGTATCAGGAGATTTGGGGGGGGGAGGGGTTGGGGGGGGTTGTTTGTTTGTTTTTTACTTCCTCAGAAGCATTTGGGGATTTTGACTGGGCGCACCAATGCTCTTGCAGAGGCTTAAACCCAGAGCTTCCTGGCTAGAGGGTCTTACCCCTCAACTCAGGGTCAGATGTATTACCACATTTGGAGTCAAAAAGGAATTTTACCCCATGGTCAGATTGGTATGGACAGTGGTGGGGGTTTGCCTTCTTCCTTGGTTCTCTTGAGTGTATTTTAACAACCCTCGTACCAGCAGGACATTGCCTGCTTCCCCCGCCCCCTTGCTTTACCTGTGGCAATTTAGGGTGTTACACCTTGTAATTGTGTCAGGGTTGTCTGTGTAGTTTTAGTAATAGGCAAGACAATGGATTTGCATAGGACAGTTTGGATAGGGATGGTCCCACCTTTGGCAGTGGGTGCGGGTTGGACTAAATAACCTCCAGAGGTCCCTTCCAGACCTATTTATCTGTTATTCGATGCATTTACATATATATTTGGATACGCAAATAATATTTTCTAGACTGTTAAATTAAGCTGCTATAGCTTTGATGGGTTCCCACTCTCCCCAGGAGGCCACAGAGAATAGGCAGTTGAATACATGCTTGCCACAACAGGCTGAGCAGTGGGGAACTGGGGTGCCCATCAGCAGAACACTCCACATACGGAGAGCTCAGGCATCTCTTCCCCAACCTAAGATACATACAGATGTGAAAGGTGCCCACAAGGTGATGCAAGGTGCTGAATATGGCCCTGCTACTAGATCTGTTGCTGTTGTGATAGTTCTGTGTTAGCAGCAATGAAAGGTACAGGACTATTATGAGACGCTGAGATTATCTTCTTCAATTTATTACTGATGCCCTGATGATGTTCAAAATGAGGTTTCTTTCCCCAGCAGTCACTGCTGTGACAGACCACTACATTTCACAATAGTTGAAAGGTTTCTCTAGCTGAATAGATCTAAAGCTATTGAAGTTACACATAGATATGTCATGTTAATGGGTTCAGGCACTCAGCTTTTCACATCTGAATCCCATTTTTTATGTTAATTCCTCTTTTTCAATCTTTACTTCAGCTGTGTGGAATGCTCAGTCCTTTCTGATCCTGACTTGAATGTCCTGTTGTCCCATGCAGTGATCCAGGTTTCAAGTAAGCTGACATTTTTTAAACTTGTACAATTTTGAGATTGTATGAATGGCCAAAATTTCAGCTTGTGCTTTACACAGGCCCTGACTAGAACATTATAATCAGAATGCTGCATGCTCTGAATTCTCATGGCTATGGGCACACCTTTTTTACCCCAGCAAGTCTCCCTTACCATTTGTCTAGTATTTAAGATTTTTCAGACTCAGTCTCTCTGTAGTCATAAGCCTTGATTTGTGCTTATAACTCCCCTAACTCATTTGTATGTAAAATTCCCATAACTCATACTTGGGTTCTGTCAGTTCCCTCTCTTCTTCTCATTTACCTCATTCAAGTTACATCTGGCTTATACACTTTACAATATACAGTTGTGCCCACACACGTTTGAACATGTGGCTGTAAGGACATAGGTGTATACAGGGGCAGATACAGGAGGGGTGCAGTAGTACACTTGCACCCTTCTTTGATTCCTGCTCCACTCACAGTTTAAAACTGACCACCGGCAGTGGCTTCTAGTCAGGGAGTGCTGAGGAAGTCAATTGACTTCATGGCTCATTATAATCTTCCTGATCTCTTCTAAAATCATTCCACAGGTGTTAACAACCCACTTTTCTTTTTAATGGGCTTGATGTTCCACCAGTCAAGCTAGCCTTTGTTCTGCAATGCTATCTATTAGCTGCTCCTGGTAAGGAAGATCCTATATCACAGCCCTGTGGATTGTTTTTAATTCATTCCAATTAAGTTATTTTTACTTCTGCTTCAATCTTAAACTGAATAATACAGCCCAAGGCCCCTGGCATATCAGGAAACTTCTGGTTTATTTTTAGCTGGAGAAGAATGTGTTATTTTATATGGGATGATGAAACTCACCATCTTCACCCCTTTTTCAGAAGTCTAGATCTGCCCATAAGTGTATAGCAGGGGCAGGTGATCATTTCAGGTGGAGGGCCACTTAATTAGGTTTGGTGAGCTTTCTTAGGCTGCATGGGTAGCCATACCCCTTGACAGTTGCCCCACCCCCTGGTCTCCATCTGGGGATGGGAAGTCCCACCCCCTAACCCCTGACCTTTGCCACTGGACATCACTCCCCTTGCCCCCCAAAAATACTTCTTTTGAGAGATGGGGGCTGACATCTTAGAACCAGATATAAACCAAATCATACACTAAAAGTCAAATCATACACTAAAAGTAAAAAATATATTACAACATATTTTTTATTACAAAAAATATTTTGTCATGATCTGTGTTTGCATACTTTATATAGCGGTGACTGCATAATAACTCAAAAATTAATTTTTAGTCTTGCATATTGGGGTGTGTGGTTGGGGGGTGTATGTTGCATGTGGGAGGACATAGGATATGTCAGGGGGTGTATATGTGGGGGGTTGTGGGGGCAGGGTGCCGGTGTGTGGCATTTGTGGGGTGTGAGGGAAGGTGTGGGGGTGTGAGGACCACCCCACACTCCCCCCATTGCACAGCAGCAGCAGCACCAGGGTGGGGTGCTCAGGGTGCTTGTGCCCAACTCAGGCACTGGTGCCTGGAGGTGCGTGACTCCAGCTGGTGCTTCACATCTTGGTGAACGCAGCGTGGTTGGGCTGCCTCTATCGCTGGCACTCCCCACCACACACACGCAGCCCCTGCACTCACGCACCTCTGGAGGGAAGCTCCCCATCCTGGAGCCGACTGCCTTCACTGCCCCCTGCCACACAGGTCCTGGGACTCTGATGGAAGTGGAGAGGAGTCCCAGGACCTATATGGCAGGGAGTGATGAAGGCAGCCAGCTCCAGTGCAGGGAGATTCCCTCCAGTGGTATACAAGTGCAGGGGCTGTGTGTGTGTGGCAGGGAGTGATGGCAATAGAGGCAGCCCAGCTGAGCTGCACTCGCTGCAATGTGCAGTACCAACTGGAGTCGCGCGCTGCTGGGCACCAGAGCCTGTGCTGGGCACCAGTGCCCCAAGCATCCCTGTCTGCTGCAGCTGCTGCTGCACCATGGAGGGTGAGCGTGGGAGGGTCCCTATCACCCCCACCCTCCCTCACACCCATATCCTGCCCACCCAAGCTCCGCACTGCTGCCAGCCCCAGCTCCATGCTCTGCACTCCCACCCAGCTGCAGCTCCCACCCCCCACCGCTTCCCTACCTGCTGTCTGGGGAGAGTGGGATGTTGGGGAAGCCAAGCAGGTCCCCTAGTGGCTGCAGCAGCGGCAGTAGTGGCCCCGCCTGGATGCTGCTGCTGTTTGGGCTAGGCCCTTTCACCCATGAGGGTGGGAGTGAGATGCAGTAGGGTATGTTGGCAGGGGAGCCATATAAATGGGTGCCTCATTCCCATGCCTCATGAGCAGAAAGGCTGGGCAGGGTACAATTAGCTGGTGGGCACTGAGGGCCAGATGAAAGTGTCTGGTAGGTTGGATTCAGCCTGCAGGCCACATTTTGCCTGCCCCTGGTGTGTAGACACTAAACTTCCCATAAGCTGTTCTATGGTAATGGTCTATCTACATGCTCTAATCCTGCAGTATGGGGCAAGATACCTCACCTTTAATGGGATCAGAGCATACACACCAGTGTGTGCCATGGAGTACCTGATTCCACATAAGTGCCTTGCTTACCTCATGGCAAGCTGATTTTTGTCCCCTTACCCTCACTGGTTTATTGTTCCCTAATGCCTCCTGCTTATGACAATTTTATTTGTAGTGATGTTGTTGTTTTCTGTCCTGTGTTGCAGAAATAAAACAGGGTACATGTTGGATCCTGCACTGCACCAATTCTACACTACATACCACCCCAATCCCCACCCACCCCAATCTCATGATTGTTATGGAAGGAGCTGGTCCACCCTTAGCTGACAGGGCCATCCTACACTGTGCTAGCTGGAGTGATTGTATAGGGACTATGCACTCTATTCTTGCCACCAAGACACCCCAAGAGGAGACAGGGAGAAGAAAGGCACATCAGGCAATGCTGCTTTATGGCCACAGATTTCTTTGCATCAGGAGCATCCTCAGCTGCCCCTGAGTATCAGCTTTCCAGTTGCCCTGCAGTGCATGCCCATAGTTGATCTAGCATATTACCCAGGTCTGAATTCAGCCACTGGAGCCAAGATGCTCTCCCCCTTACCTAGTCCAGGTAACTGGGCTCAGCACTGGGGAATCCATGGATCCTGGGCCATGAAGGCAGTATAAGGTCTTCAGCTTTAGAGTGGAAGCAGACACCAGTCTGAAATTATAGGGAAGGCATCAGCAAGCAACTTTGCAGGGCAGATTCTCTGGAGCCATTTCAGATCTTTTTCTATTAACCCCTGAAATGTCTCTGAAGTGAGACACCAGCAGGCCATGGGCAGTGATGTCCAGGGATCCTGGTTTTCTCATTTAAAAATCACAAATTTGCTGATTAAAAATATACATATTATACATATCAGTTGAGCACAATATTTTATTGATATATTTACAACTTTAAAGCAATTTGGAAGCCTACCAGTGCCTCAATCACAACAATAAAATAAATTCTAAATACCTATAAATTTTGGTATTTGATTTTGTGGTTTTTAGCGTGGAAAATAAGGGCTACCCCTGCCCTCTTTGCTCACCACTGCTTTGTGGTACTGAGCAGCCCTGCACAATGCTGTAGCAATTGGGCGGAGGGAGGGAAGCGGGGTGACTGCCCTGAGCACCAAAGCAAAGGGGTGCCAACAGGTGCTGCCCAGCTGGGGCGGGATATGGGAAGGAATCATGAGCAGCTCATTTGTGGGGAGTGCGGGTTGGGGGAAGGGTGGCTCCTGCCACTGTGTACACTCCCAGGCAAGCATGGGGGGTCATGTGCCCCCCAGATCTTTGTGCAGGACAAGGTAGGCTGCCGCTTAGGGCTTTGCCCCAGGCACCAAACTTTGTTGCTACAGCACTGGCTCAGCCCATGCCATTGCCTCTCACTCCCAAACCACAGCCCCCTAGCCCTGCTGGTGCTCCTCACTCCTCACCCACAGCCCCCTGCTTCCCCCAGCCCTGCCCACATCCACAGCCCCCTGCTGCCCACAACAGGCCTGAGCCCCAACTGCCACCTGTGTGAGGCAGCAGTGGAGCAGAGCCTGACTCTCCCTCCCCCACAAGTGGCATGGCCAGAAAGGAGCCCGTTGAGGGGCACAGAAGCAGGCTGCCTGTTGCAGGCTCGGGCTTCCTGCCCTGCTGCCCTTTGGGGCCTCTGCGGCCCAGTGGGTGGGACCCAGTACAGCAGGGCAGAGTGAGCCTGGGTAGGGAAGAATGTTGCTGCCACTGGGAGCTCTGCACCACCATGGTGAGGCACCCCCTGCCCACCCAGCAGCAACAAAGGGCACAACTCTGTGCCAGCACCCCCGTTCCTGCCAGGGGGTGCCTCACCATGGTGGCACAGAGCTCCCAGTGTCGGCAATGAACTTTCCCACCCGCCACGCTCTACCCTGCTGCGCCAGATCCTGTCCATTCGGCCGTAGAGGCCCTGGGAGGAGAGCAGCAGGGCTGGGAGCCAGCCCCACACACAAGTCTGGGGGGCACATTCCCACTATGTCCCTCCTGAGAGTGCATGCAGTGATGAGAAGCCAGGCCTCCCCCACCGTCTGTCCTCCCTGGACGAGCTGCCCGTCTTGCTCCCTGCCCAGGCCCTGCAGCCGCACATTCCAGCCCCAGGCTCCAAGCCCCACGCACTGTCCAGGCTGGGCAGCAGCCTCAGTCCCAGCCTTGACCACCTCCCCGCCACTCTGCCAGACTTACCCGTGGGAGCTGCTCTCCAGACTACCTGATGGACATGTGAAATTGTATGTGCGCACATGCACGTGGCACCCCCACCTGATCGCTCTCCTTCCGCTCCCTCCAGCCCCTTGCAGGCTGGAACTCTGCTAGCCTGAAAGGGGAAACCCACCATTTCCTGTGTTTTTCTCCTTAAAAAGAGAAAATCCAGAGTAAGAGGGGCTTCCAGCATGCTTCCTTTAGTAGACATCTCTAAAGAGGATAGTGTGCGGCTAGTTACATTGGTTACATGCTGCATGTAAGGGGAAATCCCCAGCTAGTCAGAGTCCCTGATTTTCCAGCTTCAGAAGCCAAGGATGTTATCAATTGAATTGGTAGTCCTGTCAGATCAGACGCAAGTGGCTCAAGGGCAAAGTGATTGGCAGCAAGCTGAATATCCCTCAGCAGTTAATTAGGAGAAAGACTACTCCTTCTCAAGAAGTGTGCCTGCCCTTCAACAACTGATACTGCAATCTGTCAAAACTGTTCCCTTGCCTCTGTTCCTAGGAAAGAGCTATACAGTACAACTGGCACACACCATTCACAGCCAAATTGATGTTTGCCAGCCACAGCCTCATGGAGTGATTCTGGGTACATCCTTGCTAACTGACAGGCAGCCAAGGAAGAGATGCTGTAGGTGCTGTCCAGCCAGAAAACAGAATGTCTGCCAAGCTGTAAGCTTTATTCCAGAGCTCAGCCAAAGCGAAGACAAGAGCCCATAAGGTCAAAGACTTCCTTACAACGTCTCTTCCTCCAGAAATGGTAGGCAAGATTCAAGGACTGGGCTCCATAAAAGCAGTTGTGCAGTGGTGAGATATAGCCATTCTTTCATTCTTTGAAAACCTTTTCTGAAATTTTGGGTCACAGGGAAGAAGCAAAGCTGGGGGAAGGGATTTGAAAGAGGAGGTTGGGAAGGATCGGTGGATAGACAAACTGCACTAAGTTACAACCCAAGGGACTCGAGACCAAGTTCAACTCCCTGTTCTGCCACAGACTGCAAGGGCAACCCTGTACCGCCTCTACACCTCAGCTCCTCATTTCTAGAATAAGGATCATAATTCCTCCTTACCTCACTCAGGTGCTGGAAGAGTACAGATGTGGGGCCCATGCAAGTACCTAAAAGTTAGATGGAAACAGACGTGACAGAGGTCCCTAGATGAGCACACAAAACCATCTCTCTCTCTGGTTCCTAAACTTCATGCTGTCTCATGTCATGCTCTACACTTTTTTGACTGAAAAAATACTTCTCAACTGTGCCTCTATGGAAGAAATCAACTAAACCATGATCTGCTATAGAAGGGCTGGCTGTCTATGACATCAGGAAAAAATTCTTTACGGTGAGGGTTGCCAAAATATGGAATGAGCTTCCAAGGGAGGTGGTGCTTTCCCCTTTCTTGGAGGTATTCAAGATGAGATTAGACAAGCACCTAGCTGGGGTTACTTAACCCCAGTGCTGTTTCCTGCCTAAAGCAGGGGATCAGACTCGAAGTGCTTAAAATGATGTTTAATAATCTTGTCTACTTTCTTCTGTGTTCTATTTAACAGTGTTTGTTAGACATGAAAGAAAAAAGGGATTTAAATGGAGAGCTCATACTGTAAAAACATCCCTGCAGAGTAGGCCAGAAAACAGAAACCTACTGAAATAGCACACAGTAAATTGTAGGGCATGTGTAGATGAAATGGGGGCCCTAAATTGAAGTGGTGGGTTTTAAAAAGCACCGCTTCAGTTTAGGGCTGATTACACCCCCATGTTGTGCACACACCCCGCTGACTTACCTGCCTCTCCGGCAGGGTGGGGAGGGTGAGCTCCCGGTAGGTGGAGCAGCCCCTGGGCTGTAGGCAGGGGCTGGTGCTTCCCTCTGCGGCAGCAGCGCCCCCTCCCCAGCGGTACCCACCCACAGGCACCCGGCTTGCGTGGTCCCAGGGGGCACCGCAGCCACAGAGGGAAGCACCAGGCCCCCGCACACCTCAGGCAAGCAGGCAGGCTCTGGGGGTGGAGGGAAGATCAGGTTTGCCGCTTTCCTTGGGCGGAGCCTGCTTTCCTGGGCTGCTGCTGGGCTGCCTGCATGGGCTTTCTGTAGAGCCCCTGACCTGCATGGAGACCGGTGCTTTGCTCCACGGCTGTAGGGGCAGCAAACAAACTTCTCGGAGGAGTTTTAATTTACTGCACCCCAAGTCATTTAAGGCGCGTTATGCTGCCGAATTTCCTACAGCAGCTGGATTTGGCCTGCGAGCAGATCTTTGACACCCCTGGCATGCGCAATATGCTGCCGAGGCATGCAAACACCAACACTATAAAAGCGGTGCAAAAGCATTTAGCCTGCTTTAAAGTGTGATGCACACACACCTCTCGTTTCATCTACACATGGCCTTAGCCACTACTTTAAAGACAAACACTGTCAACTTCTAAAGTCTCCTTGTCCCTTGTCTACTGGGATGTATCCCTCAAGAGGGCATTATATATAAATGGAAAATAGACAAACCATTAGTTTTGGACACAGAACCAGAAGCCTCTGATATGGTGACCATATTTTGTCTCTTTCCACCTCCATTTTTAATTTAATTACAGGGTCTCTTGCAGCCTTCTCTACACTGGTGTATTGCATCACCTGAACTTTAGTCCCTTTGCCTTCCAGTGTCTCACCACCACCCAAGCTTTTTTCCCCACATTTCTAACAAGTGTTTCTGGCCATCTAACTACTTTGCTTGCTGCAGTGCTTCCCACCTGGATCAGGTTGTACATTTATCTGTGTGCCTTCCCACTGTGCTAGGGTCATCTTGACTGTATATCACCTTGACATTTAGACATTTGCAGGTATCCAGGAATACCTTTTCAATATCAGACAGCAGCACCCCCATGTGACTCCACAGCCATGTCCTTCTTGTCTCCTCTACTCCCACATGGGTTTCTTCAGAAGCCTGGCATTTGACTGATCTTGGACTGGACTGCAAGTCCAGAAGTACCTGCAGACAAAAGAGCAGGTTGAAACCTCTGATAACAGTGCTGTTACCTTCCTGCTATAAAGAACTGGATTTGATCTTTTAAGCACTGCATTCCAAGATGACAAGATGGAGGGTTTTCCAAGCTCCAAGACAATGTGACAAGCACACTTGATCCCAGATATACTGTGGGGTCTGACCAGGACATTTTCTTTGGCACACAAGTATGTTTATAGATTACATGAGAGCCTCATACAGACAGTTACATTCAAACCTCTGAGGACAGCCAGCCTAAAAATGCTGTGGAGAGCAGCTGTACTATTCTGTAGTACAATACAATTGTCTACAGCTTTTTTCCAGGTACCAGCCTGTTGGGAAGAGCTAGGAGTCTCACCACCAATTTGCCTTTAACCCACTACCTCCATAACATAATCAAAATGGCATTTGTGTCAGAGTCCTATAATTATATTTCCCTGCAGTATCAAATCCTACAATTGGATGTATTTGCTGCCTCCATAGACCACTTCCTAGGCTGCTTCTTATTTCACCTCCATTCAGTTCCATCCATTCCATCCCCCTTATTCCCCTCTGCTCAAGATGTAGGCACCATGAGGGTTAAAAACCCCAAACACTGCATGAAAGGCATGTACGTTGTAGAGGCAGACAGAAGGGAAAAAAGATCAATAGAAAATATACTTCAGCTCCCATTTTCATTAATGCATTTCAGCTTCAGATTTCTCAAGGTAAATGGCTCAAGTCAGACTACAGCCATGGTTCAAAATGCATAGACATTACGAGGCTTCCCTAAAGATTTGATACCAGGTTGGGGGGAGGGGTCTGAATAATTGCTACAAAATGCTATTAATTTTGAAGCGTACTTTATGCCACGGGTGTCAAAAGATCTCCTCGCAGGCCAAATCCAGCCTGTGAAGACTTATCATGTGGCCTGCTGGGCTCTTAGAGGAGCTGGGAATTTGGGGGCAGAGACCCAAACTAAATTTGAACCTACAGAGCCTTGCTGGGGACTCATTTCAGTGGCAAAGGTGCAAGTGATGGGTGTGTTAATCCTCACAGCTCAGGAAACCTCAGCAGTTAACTGTTGGGACAGTAGGTATTTGTACTCTTTCAGGTTTCTTTTAGCACCTGTACAAGGACAGGCGTTATAATTTTCAAGAAGACTGACAGTGTGTCAATCCAGTGGGCTACGATCTGTTCCAAGAGTCATTGAACATGTCTCAGAGAACCACATGGGCAGAAGCAGAGAACAGATGTTTCCTGAAACACATGGCCCTAGAAAGGAGAGGATGCATACAACATAGAGGGCACCCCCACGGGCTGTGAGGCCAGGCTGCAGGAGCCTTGAGGACCACTGGCTCCCATTTTTATTTTTAGGGTGGGTTTTTTTCCTGATGATTCCATGGTAAAATTGCGGAGCTTGCCATTTTTTGTGGGTTTGCTTTTTTTTTTTGTGGTTTCCACAAGAAAATGTGAAATTGCAAATAGGGTAGATCCCTACCTATACAAGTTTGTGAGCACTGGTATTTGGCCAGGCCTCGGTGCCACTGGCCACAAGTTTGTACTATATTTTTAGGCAACTGTTTTTGTTAAGAAAATGTGGGTTTTTCAGGTGACATGAGTTGTTTGCTATCCCAAAAGATTCATTTTGAAATAATTTTCCTGAAGAGTTTTAAGGTACAGCTCACCCCATAAACTGCTCATCCTACGTTGTGCCAATGCCTAAGAAAAGTCAGGGTACAAACGATTCCTTCATTCCCTTGTGTCCAGCATGCTCAGTGCTCTTAACTACTTCCTTACCACAGTGCAAGAGGACAGTGCATCCCTGATTCTTCTTTCCTCACCACAACAAGGAAATTCCCTCCAGCTGCCATAGTGTTCACAAGTTTCTTCACCTTCTAAACCCACCGATTCCCACCATTGCTCTCACAAATGGTGTTCTAAATACAGCAAGCACTTATCACACAGGTATGTAAGAAGAAATGAATCTCTTTTGCAAGACACTACCCCTACCTGCCCCTCAGGCTTCTGAAGCACTGATACTTCACCCATGCTCTCTCTTGCCCAAGTAAAAGGACTCAGAAGCCAGGGAAGCAGAGGCCAAGCTAGGCCTCTAAGAGGGACAAAAGGAACTGTGACTCCACTAGCATCCACTGCAGTCCATGAAGCAAATGGTCCCTTGCTCATTTTAAGAAAGTCTGATTTTTTTTAAGGAAGCCCTGGCACTGCTGACCTTACCAGATGACCCCACATTGATACTAAGACCTTTCCACAGTGATCAGCTGCTTGTTTCTGTTGATATAGTCTCTGGCCTAATGTGGGGCAGCTCCTCTCCACCCCTCACAACAGTCACATATTCCATGAATAGCCCCATCCAGTTCAGGAACACTGTCCATTCACAGAACCATTAGTAACCTCCTATATATATGGCCACGCTCTGTGAGACAGCACAGTGGCACTCTCTTCGTGGCATTACATACCTCCATAACTATAGCCCTGACTGTCACGATCACAGTATTCAGCGGTAGGTCCCCCATCTGCCTAGTACAATTCTGATATAGCATTAGCAAAATGGATGGATGCCAATAAAGGAATCAAAGAAGACTGGCAGTTTGAACCCATGTTCCAAATTCCCTGTCCTTTTCATTGTGCATTGTGAGATGCCTTGTGGAAAGAGACCACAGAGCTGTGTAGCAGAGCATTGTACCATCGTATGACAACCCCATATTTTGAGCAGGTAAGTCAAACGTGTTAATTCAACAGTTAACAAGGTACCATCCGTTAAATAGGTAACATCAAGGCTGCTAAGCTTGCACAAGAGCTGCATTCGAGTCCATTTCTCATCTAGTTGCCAGTGCCATGCTGGGCATTAACAAGCCCCTTACTATTTTCGGTACCTAGCACCTCTCCTTTTGTAAGGAAAGAGAAGATGTGCCAGAGACCAGAGCATGGGTAGCTTATCCCAACGATAAAGGCAGCAGTCTGAAAGCAAACCAATTTGGGCTGCCCACACTGCCATCCTAAGACCAAGTCAGGAGCCCAGGGCAGTAACCAACATGGTAGTTGGATCTCTGAACTCAAGGCTAACAGGCAGGATACACAGTTCATGAGCCAGAAACAAAAACCAGGAAGCAGTCAATAACCAGAAGACCAGCAATCAGAACATCTGTTTCTGGTAGTCTATAAGGTACAAATCTACCCTGCTTTCCGCCAAAATAAGTGGCAGGAACCAAAGACAGAAGCAATGGAGCCAGACAGAGATCCATGACCACAGGCCACCAGTCAGAATGAAATTTGAGAACAGGGGTTTGTGGGACTGGTTCAGGCCCATGGATGTAATGTTCAGCACTTATCAGATGTTTGTGCTGTCCTCATTTGGGTGCCATAGTCTATCAGATAGGCTAGTTAGCAGGCAGGTTGCTTGACCTCAGCTGGAACCAACTAGCTCAAAGTGCCTGTTGCTGCACTGATTGATCTCCACGTCTGCAGAAGAGATTTAATACATAAAAGGGGAAAGTTGAAGAACAAGTTCTGTGAAGAAATGTGGGCTGCTTCCATTTGTCTGTGTTTCAGTCTCATCCCACCAAATAAAAAAAAACAGCAAACATAACAGATCCCAGATAACCTCTGAAGCTAGCATGGCTCTGGCCATCAGAGAAGGAACTCTGGGTTTTATCTGGCCAATAGGAGCAGGTAGTTGTGAAGAAACTAGAAATACTAGTGCTGCTTGAGAGCTCAGCTAAGCCCCAGGCAAGAATCCTTAATCAGATTGTCCCCTCAAACAGAAAGCAAGCCAAGAAGTGGATGAGAAAACTGTGAAAGGCCATGCAGTTGTTGCAATTCCTGTACTTCAGAAGAAATGGAATGTAAAGAATTGTAAACCCTTAGGCAAATTCCTTAAGGCTCCCTCCAATCCCTCCCCCTCCAGCAATCCCAGGTGGGAGGCACTGAGAGCTGGAACTGTGCATGGCAAAGCGAAGGCAGGCTATGGAAATTCATGAAAGTCCAATCTAGCCAAATGGGTAAGTCAAAGCACTTGGATACTTTATGGGTGGGCACCATAGAAAGACAGGAAGATAAGAACAGGCAAAGGAATGATGTTGATAACTGCAGGCACCTAGCTAGACAAAGAAGATTTAGTAGCTCAATAGTGCAGCAGCAAGCATCTGAGAAATAGAGCTTAAAGAGGACTAGAAAAAATAGAAATTCTCCTAGCAGCAGTCATGGTGGAATCCATTAATTTTCCATTAGCTCAAACATGACACACTAGTTCTATGTTTTGTAATATGAACCCAAGCAACCTTCCTGTAAGAGGTCCCCAGTGATAAGAGCTGGGTTTCTGAGTTCAGCTATGGCTCAATGGCACCGAGCACTGTCAGCACCAGCACTGAAGTTAGAACAGTGAGCTGGGTGAACGGGGGGGGATAATACATGAACCTGTTGGAATTGTAGCAAACCCCCCAGGTTTTACTTTTTTTTTTAACTTAAAAATACATTCCCTCCCCTTCCCCAACCATTTCTGACTTTCTCTCTGCCCTCTCTATCCCTTATAATTGATTACAAGTAATACTAGGTAAACTAAGATAAGTTCTTATACTTCTTTATAGTAACAAGCCCCTTTTATATTGTAAATAGTGTTCTATTATGTTTGTATTGATTTTTACTGTTTTATATTGTATTACATTATGTTCCTATTATGTTTGTATTGATTTTTACTGTTTTATCTTGAATGTATATGATTTAGGCCTGTGTTTGTAAAGTAATGTCAAATTTCCATTTTGTATGTCAAGTCTCCATTTTGTGTTCTCTGCCTGGGTATAACCTATTGTATAGTATGCTGTAACTGTGACTCATGTCTAACCAGTCTCATGTAAATTGGTTCCTGGATGAATGGGAATGAATGAGGGTGCTTGAGGTTCAATGGTAGCAGACCTCTAGCAGAACGATCAACTCAACAACTGGACCATCAACTCAACAACCAGACCCTTGCGTTGCATTGACTCACCCAGGAACCACAGACTTCACCCAGGAATAGAGACAAAAGCCACCATTTGAAAGATAAAGAACCTACAGGAACCCAATATTTGGAAGACAAAGACCCTACAGAAACCAGCAACCCCACCATTGTGTCCCACCAGACAACGAGGACAACTGGATCTGCACGTATGTATCTGAGCAGGGCTGTCTTTGCCTGGACATGTCCTTCCAATAGGAGACACAGGTAGCCCACTCCTATAAAGGGGTGGTAGAGTGTAATCTCTTTGGGATGCCCTCTCCGTCTGAACCAGCACTACGCCACTCCACCTATCTACCCAGAGGCCCTGCTGGCGACCTCCCTCTGGACAACACCTTGCTAGAGAAGACCCCGACTGGCCATCAAGGATCAACTCTCAGCCTGAGATAGGTAGCTATCACCCACCTTCTTCCCCCAAGTAAGGGACCTGAACTGCATACCTAGACCTCATATCCCTCCATTAAGCTTTTCCTCTCCTGCTTCCATTGTATGGTGGGGGGAGGGGAGGGTGAGTGTTTGTGCATGTCTGTGGGAACCAATAACTTCATGGGGCTGTGTAGTGTGTTGCCTGTTTAATACAACTATTATTTTGGAACCCTGAGTTGGGTTTTTGTCTTACTGACCTCCTGGCCCTGCTCCAATCTCTGCTTTCTGCCCCTCTGACCTTCATTCTCTCTCTCTCTCTCTCTCTCTCTCTCTCTCTGCCATCTTCGCTCCCTCTCTGCCACCTCCAAAACCCTGGCTTTTTCCCCCACTTCCATCCCAGCACCAGGTGACCCTGAGTAACCCTCAGGCACCAAGTGATCCTAAGTAACTCTGGGGCACCTTGACCCCAAGTAACACCAGCACCATGACCCTGAGTGACTCTAAGCCTAAATTACCCTAAATGCCCCCTAGTGTTAACACACAGCCACAGAAGTGCATGTTTGTGTATGTGCATGTGTGTATGAACCCATAAAGTGTTTGTGTAGTTCGTGTGTGTATATATAATTTTGTATCATGCCCTCCTGTCTAACAGCACAATATTGAGATCCCGAGTGTTGATCTGGCATGTATCAAGTCAACAGAATCAGCCTTTTTATGTTCACCAAGTTAGATCCAAACATAGTAGATTTCAGTTCAGCAGTGTTCAAATTCAAGAGATCATGATGACACAACCAAGGTACAAGTGGGTGGCCTGTGTTTCCAGCAAAAGGAGGATTTGCTGACACTCCCAATTTTCTTTCTAGGCACAGTTTTAATCTACAGAGGAATTGCCACAACAAAACCTGTTCTTCTACTTGTCCTCAGCCATAACCCTTGAAAGCCCCTACTACAGGAGCCTGCTATAGGAACCCATCTCCCTCCTGCCCTTTTATAGGAACATCTGACCGCTCTGAGCTGCTGTGATAATCATACTGGGTCAGCTGGCTGCAGATTCCTGGATATTAAAGGGCTGTCCACTTTGTTTCACAAGTTTAATGTCATTTCTTCACAAGATGAAAACTCCATGACAGTCTCAGGTGATTTCAAGCATTACAGCAGGGGCCCAACCTCAAGAGAGCTAACTGCAAGAGGTGAGGCGCATAGCCAAGAAAAATGGAAAATGACACAACCATTTCCTGCTTTTTGTGTTTCACAGCAGTCACGCAGGCACTACCAGGCTTCTGCATGGCGCTTATATCTTGATGTTAGCAATATTTCTGTCGGGACCCAGGGCAGCCAGCCAGCAGCTGTCCCTGACTCCCACCCGGGCAGTTAAGGGTCCATCGCCTTAGAAGGCCGTCAGGCGGGTACTTGTGACGCTTGGAGTGGAATTAATTAGGCGGACGCTTATCGGTTGCAAAGCAAGATTATTTACTCACGCCGTCAAGGTGGTGAATAGCAGAGGTCAGAGATACTTGGTTAGTTATAGCTTAAGGTTCGTAGGTCATAGGTCAGTCTGCATAAGAGTTCGTCGGTCGGGCAGATAAATGGAGAAAAAGGTCGGGCTGGCAGGTCGTTGATTTACGTCTGAGAATTGGGTCGAGACGGGGGAGACTGACAAGTGATCAATTTGTCAGTTATTCTCACGCATACGTTCAGAGGTTTTTCAGGTGTGTGCACGGAGGTCTCCCGTTCTTCACGGAAGTGAAGACAGGTTTTATTTGTGTAATAGCCAATTGCTTTTTGCCACGTCATAAATTTAATTAGAATCGCCAATTATCTAGCAGTCTTCGCTAGGGTGTTATCATAGGGTTACTCCTTGTTTTCTTTGACCAATTATAATGACTTATGTACAGCACAGAAGGCTAAGTTCTATTTCATGTTGGTGTCGCAGTTATAAATCTCTTTTTGAAATGCGCAGCAAAAAAGCGGTTACTATCATTATTGTTAACCCTTAGTTAACCTAGTGCAGAAAAAAACTGTTTTGAATGGTTTTACTTGTTTGTGACATGGGCACTACTTAATTTGGTTGTGACATGCCCCCTTGCCCATGGCACAGCAAGTCACATCATGTTTATATACAGACCATTTTGTTCATCATTGTTAGTGTTTGGCAAGCGGGTGTATATAAAAGCAAAAAGCGTGGTTAACTTCATTTTGAGTTATTGTAAAATTCAACAACCAAAACACACAAATACAACAATGGCTATTTTGATCCATGGTAAACACAAGATAATCAAAGACGCCGACACTTGAATTAACTTAAACGCAGTAAACTGTTATCCTTGATTTTATGTAATCTTCTCTAATTCGATTTTTTAAGGTAACTGAGAGTGAGGTATCAGATTAATGCCCCCTATACGGAGGGTTTTTAAAATTGTGGCTTATTATACTTGAGTTAAATTGTAGCTCTGAAAACACCAATTTTACGTACCGTCATTAGCGGCCTTTCTTCATTTCTTCTACTGTTATCTCTGTTCTCAAACCGTTCCTATTTTTTTTTCTTTGAATGTACAGGTTCCTTTAGAACCTTGACTACTTGCCCCCTTCCATCATCATCTCCCTCATCTCTTTCCTCACGTTCCCTTAATCAATGCTTCTGTCCACACCTGACCTTTCTGCGACATCCCCCAAACCTTCAGACTACCAATGCTGTTCTCTCTCAATAATTCAGAGCTTTTCACTCAAAGCATTATGACTTGGCTTCACTGCGTAAAGTCTCAAACAGGCTTTAAAACAAAACAAAACAAAACAAGTATGTATAAGATCATTAACAGGAAAAAGAAAAACCATAAAATGAGTCGTTAGTTATGTCTTTGGCCTAAAATGACAAAAGGTTCAGGACCGAGTTGGAGGTTTTGAAGTCAGCTCCATTTGCCGAGGAACCTGTTGGTAACAGCAGGAATAGAGCGACGACCCTGCTTGCGACATATGAGCAGGCGGCCATTGTGGCGTCGACCCGGGTGTGTTGCAGGTTGGTGCTTGGTGATTCTCGCGATTGGGCAGTCACAGATTGTCGCTTCGTCACCGCTGGGCCTGTAAGGGGACAAAACAAACAAACAAACAGACAAACAAACAAAGAAAACTAAAAAACAATAAAATTGTCTTTTGTATATCTATGAGCATAATGTTGTAGTGGTTGGAATAGTTCATAGATGCCCCCTTCGAGTAGTTGTTTGTTGGGGCAGGCTGCGGTGTTATCCGGAGTGCGCTGTTAGGCGTGGGTGCCTCCAGGGCCTGGACCGGTTGGCGGTATCGGTCGAGGCTGGTAGCCTAGTATATGTGCCAGTTGTCGTTGTCCCGCATCTTTTAGGACGTGCAGCCGTTGCTTGGTAAGCGTCAAGTAGTTTAGGAGGAACCCAAACATGGCTCTTTCCTCCGGTGTCCTCTGGGATGGCAGTCTTGATTTTTTTCATGAGTTGAATTGGGACTGTTCTGGCCCTTGGTGCCCGACCGGGTATGCAGTAAGGTGGCTTGATATGCCAGCTGGGTTTGCAGCTACTGACTTCATAAGGGCTTGCAGTCGTGGAAGTTGACTTAAAAGATTCTCTGCTGGCTGAGTAATGAGCAGGTTGAGGAGAAGGCAAAGGGTGATGGTGTCCTCTTCTCCATAAATCTCCATGCATGTTTCGATGACATCAAGGGTGGTGGTGGTGGTTGCACCCTCTGGGTTGGTTACTTGCTTGGTTATTGTTACAGGATGAGCGGCAGCTGTAGTTGTTACTGTGTCTGGTGGGAGGATCGGATTCTTGCTCGTTGACCCCTCCCTGTGGTACGGAGGTGGGGCCGTTGGGAGTGACGTCATCTCAGGGGGCGGGCTTGCTGGGTGGAGTTCCACCTGTTCTTCTGTGGCTCCGCCCTTCTTTTTCAGGTCCTCCAGGCAGCTCATATTTTTCTCGGTGCCATTTTCTGGTGGCAACGGAGGATTTTGGCACGTTGCCATCTCCGCAGCAGCTTTGCTGACTGTAGCTAACTGGTTTTTTAAGTTTGCATTTTCACGCAGTAGGAGTAACACTACGTTAATCATCTTCCCTTTGTCCCACTTGGAGCTTGTCCACTCCTTTTCGATTCCCTCCTCTCCTTTCAGCGAGAAGTAGCCGCTGACGCACCCTGTCTCTGCTCCGCTCGCTTGGTGATAAGCGATGTGGGCCCATAATTCATCCGCGTTATCTATGCGGCGCCCCCCACTACACCAGGGGCAGTTCTTAATTAATTCCCACTCCATCACATTTCCCCTTAATCCTGTTCGTGACGCCATGTCGGGACCCAGGGCAGCCGGCCAGCAGCTGTCCCTGACTCCCACCCGGGCAGTTAAGGGTCCATCGCCTTAGAAGGCCATCAGGCGGGTACTTGTGACGCTTGGAGTGGAATTAATTAGGCGGACGCTTATCGGTTGCAAAGCAAGATTATTTACTCACGCCGTCAAGGTGGTGAATAGCAGAGGTCAGAGATACTTGGTTAGTTATAGCTTAAGGTTCGTAGGTCATAGGTCGGTCTGCATAAGAGTTCATTGGTCGGGCAGATAAATGGAGAAAAAGGTCGGGCTGGCAGGTTGTTGATTTATGTCTGAGAATTGGGTCGAGACAGGGGAGACTGACAAGTGATCAATTTGTCAGTTATTCTCACGCATACGTTCAGAGGTTTTTCAGGTGTGTGCGCGGAGGTCTCCCGTTCTTCACGGAAGTGAAGACAGGTTTTATTTGTGTAATAGCCAATTGCTTTTTGCCACGTCATAAATTTAATTAGAATCGCCAATTATCTAGCAGTCTTCGCTAGGGTGTTATCATAGGGTTACTCCTTGTTTTCTTTGACCAATTATAATGACTTATGTACGGCACAGAATGCTAAGTTCTATTTCATGTTGGTGTCACAGTTATAAATCTCTTTTTGACATGCGCAGCAAAAAAGCGGTTACTATCATTATTGTTAACCCTTAGTTAACCTAGTGCAGAAAAAAACTGTTTTGAATGGTTTTACTTGTTTGTGACATGGGCACTACTTAATTTGGTTGTGACAATTTCAAGTTTAAAGTAGGACTGGTAAAAACATTTCCATCAAAACTGTTTTCAATGGGTAATTGGGTTTTTGACTAGCTTTGAGAAGGACCTGGTTCTCCTGTCCTGTGATTTGATATAAAATTTCAGAAACTTTCTTGCTGACATTGGGATGAAAGTTTGAACATTCAAGGAGGTTTGAAATTTTTCTTTAAAAACAAGGGAGAGATACTTCTGTACCTCAAACTGCCATTAGCTAAACAAGGCACTAAGCTATTGCTGCCAAAGGCTGAGATTCAAGTCCATGCTCCATCTGAGATTAGACAGGGGACTTGCTTCTTTGACCCCAATGTTCTCCATATGTATCCTAACTGCTGAGGTATACAGTAGGTCTTACTGACTTTCTGGACTATTAAATATTTAATTACCAATACAAAGTCGAACACTTTCAACAGGGGAGATTAAGAGTCTTCCCCAGCCTCCCCACTCTTTCTACCCCTAAATACTGGTTGGTAGTTTAGGCATGCATCTTGTATGTAGCAAACTGAATCTGAAGTTCCTTGCCTAAATAAGGAACTGAGTCTTGGTCTCCTGCATGTCAGTGTGTACTCTAGTCACTGCCTACTCTGCAATGATGGAACATCTCTGTTTTCAGCCAACAGCCTCTATCCTGTTGGAAATTTTCAGTTTTGACAGATAAGTTTTTTCTGACAAAAAACTGTTTGGTTTCAAATTTTCCAAGCGTTTCTATTTTGATGGACTAAACTTTTCCATGAAAAGTATCAGCTTTCCACAGAAATGTTGATACTTCTTTCAAAAAAAGGAAATAAATAAAAAAAGAATGTTCAAACACAGAAATATCTCATTTGCCCCCAGCACAAGCTGCCCTCCTCCCCCCTTACAAATTACCATTGGTGGAGAACCCCTGGAAAACGTTGAGCATTTCCCGTACCTTGGCAGTCATCTCTCCCAGTCATAGAACCATAAAATCATAGAAAGTTAGGGTTGAAAGGGATCTCAGGAGGTTATCTGGTCCAACCCCCTGCTCAAAGTGGGACCAGCCCCAACTAGATCACCCCAGTCAAAGTTTTGTCTAGCCAGGTCTTGAAAATCTCCAAGATGGAGATTCCACCACCTCTCTAGGTAACCTGTTCTAGTGTTTTACTACCCTCCTAGTGAAAAAATTCTTCCTAATATCTAACCTCAACTTCCCTTACTGCAACTAGAGACTGTTGCTGCTTGTTCTGTCATTTGCCACCACTGAGAACAGTCTAGCTCCATCATCTTTCAAACCCCCCTTCAGGTAGTTGAAGGTTGCTATTAAGTCCTCTCTCAGTCTCCTCTTCTCTGGACTAAACAGGCCCAGTTCCCTCAGTCTTTCCTCATAAGTCATGTCCTCCATCCCCCTCACCATTTTTGTCGCCCTTCACTGGACTCTCTCCATTTTGTCCACATCCTTTCTGTAGTGGGGGGTCCAAAATTGAACACAGTATTCCAGATGTGTACTCACCAGTCCTGAATAGAGGGGAATAATCACTTCTCTTGACCTACTGGCAACACACCTACCAATGCAGCCCAGTATGCCATTAGCCTTCTTGGCAACAAGGGCACACTGCTGGCTCATATTCAGCTTATTCATAGATTCATAGATGTTAGGGCCGGAAGGGACCTCAACAGATCATCAAGTCTGACCCCCTGCATAGTCAGGAAAGAGTGCTGGGTTCAGATGACCCCAGCCAGATGCCTATCTAACCTCCTCTTGAAGACCCCCAGGGTAGGGGAGAGCAACACCTCCCTTGGGAGCCCGTTCCAGACCTTGGCCACTCGTACTGTGAAGAAGTTCTTCCTAATGTCTAGTCTAAATCTGCTCTCTGCTACCTTATGACCATTGTTTCTTGTGACCCCCCCAGGGGCGCCTTGGTGAGTAGAGCCTCACCAATTCCCTTCTGCGCCCCCATGATGAACTTATAGGCAGCGACAAGGTCACCTCTCAGCCTTCTCTTGTGGAGGCTGAAGAGGTCCAGGTGCCCTAGTCTCTCCTCATAGGGCTTGGCCTGCAAGCCCTTAACCATAAGAGTGGCCCTTCTCTGGACCCTCTCCAGGTTATCCATATCCCTCTTGAAGTGTGGTGCCCAAAACTGGATGCAGTATTCCAACTGCGGTCTGACCAGTGCCCGATAGAAGGGAAGTATCACCTCCTTGGATCCGTTTGTCATGCATCTGCTGATGCACAATAAAGTGCCATTAGCTTTGCTGATGACATCATCACACTGACGACTCATGTTCATCTTGGAGTCCACTAGGACTCCGAGATCCCTTTCCACTTCCATGCTGCCAAGCAGGACATTTCCTAGGCAGTAGGTGTGCTAGACATTTTTCCTCCCTAGGTGCAGCACTTTGCATTTCTCCTTGTTAAATTGCATTCTGTTGTTTTCTGCCCACTTGTCCAACCTGTCCAGGTCTGCCTGTAGTTGTTCCCTGTCCTCCAGAGTGTCCACTTCTCCCCACAGTTTTGTATCATACGCAAACTTGGACAGAGTACACTTCACTCCCTCGTCCAAGTCACTGATGAAGACATTGGAGAGTATCAGCCCAAGGACCTTATTGTCCTCTGTAACCCCCAGGTTCTTTTCTGCAGAGCTGCTGCCCAGCCAGTCAGCCCCCAGCTTGTACTGCTGCATGGGATTGTTCCATCCTAAGTGCAGGACTTTGCACTTGTCCTTGAGATTTCTTTTGGCCCAATCCTCCGATTTGTCTAGGTCACCATGAATCCTAGCCCTAACCTCCAGTATATCTACTACTCCCCACAGCTTGGTGTCATCTGCAAACTTGCTGAGGGTGCACTCTATGCCATCTTCCAGGTTGTTAATGAAGACACTCAACAAAACCGGCCCCAGGACCAACCCCTGGGGCACTCCACTTGATATTGGCTGCCAACTAGACACTGAGCCATTGATTGCTACTCTCTGATCCCAAAGCTCCAGCCAGTTTTCTATCCATCCTTACAGTCCATTCCTTCAGCCCATACTTCCTTAGCTTGCCTATGAGCATGTTGTGGGAGACCGTATCAAAAGCCTTACTAAAATCAAGGTACACCACATTCACCCGTCTCCCAGCATCCACAGAGCCAGTCATCTCGTCATAGAAGGCAATCAGGTTGATTAGGCATGATTTGCCCTTGGTGAACCCATGCTGACTGTTCCTAATCATCTTTTATTCCTTCAAGTGCTTAGAAATGGATTCCTTGAGGATCTGCTCCATGGTTTTTTCCCAGGGACTGAGGGAGGCTGACTGGTCTGTAGTTCCCAGGTTTATATTCCCCAAGCTACACCTCTTTTGTTCAGTTCCAGGTGTGTTTCCTCAGCTCAAGGAGCAGCCTGCCCTCATCTACCACAGATCTGCTTGTCTAGAGCTCTGCCATAGTGTCTTGCAGCTGGCCACCAAATAGCTACTTTGCAACCCTATAGCCCCTACCTGCTGGCTTTCTCTGGCTGCTTATTCCCCTGCAACTATCCATACCTCAGCTGCCTACACCAAACGGCAGCCTTCTTACTGTCTAGGTAGCAAGAAACACTGTTACAGACCTATTATTCAAAAAGTCCTAAATACCTGGGTACCTCTAACACCATGGAGAGGCATTTGCTCAAGACTGACTGAGGGGGAAAAGACAACTTGTGAACCATTAGCACTGCATCTTAAAGCACTTGAGTATCTGTTGGAAGTCCCTCAGCCAGGCACTGTTGTGGCAAGTCTGTACATTAAGTTTAAATGGGATCCTGCTACCAAATCCATTGTGCAGACCCAATACACCCATATAACCCTTTCTCTTGTACAACATGCTCCACTCCCCTGAAAAGACTTCCCTCCAGAATTCCCTCCCACAATGGGGTTACCATCTTCTCACACCTGACACTGAAATCTTTGTTCCTCAGCAAGGCAAGCTAGCCTACTCCAGAGGTACCTGGGCAGGTGTATTCAGCCATGCTGCAGCCTGCTGCTCACTGTCATGGCAGGCAATGATCCAAAGATCCTGGTCTAATTTGCCTAAACCCAACTCAGATAATGAAATCTGACAAGACCATAAACATAGGTGATTGGCTCCAGCACAATGTCATCTTGTGAGGAGCTAAAGGACTGCAGTGCTAGCAGCTCTGACACAGTTTGAGAAGTCCGTGTGCTCCAAAAAAAACCCCCAACAACAACAAAAAACCTGAAAACAAGGCAGAAATTATTGTGAAGACATTACTTTGCCTTCTGGCAGGTAGTAACAAACCCTACCCCAATTTCACTCACAGCTCTCATCTTACATTACAAAAAACCCACTATCATATGCTGCTCTGCATAGCTGTTTTTACCATGTGACCTGGGCATGTGATTAAGGTGTTGCTACTTGTTAAGTTTTAGAATAGAAGGATCAAATTCCCTGCTGCTGTAAAAGCCTGCATAACTTGTCAGTGCAACTCCCTACCCTGGCTAGTTACACAAGTTGTAGAGCTTGCCACTGCCTCGAGGCACCCTACATTTAATGCACCTTCTCTTTTAGTGGATGACTCTTCTTTCCAGCCCTTTTTAAATGGGTTTTAAAGGGTATTGCCATGGCTTATTTTGTCTAAAAATGAACAGGATTCTATTGAGAACAAGCATATTTAGTCAGAGACATGGAGAGGAAACTACATAAAACTTCCAGGTGTCACTCATTTTGCCCCTTGTTTCTCAATTGTTTCAAAAATCAAACATTAAAGATCCAGTCTACATTGTAAAACCTAACAGGATCCAGTTTCAATGTGATAATCTCCCAAAGTGCTTAACACCTGGTTTGGTCTTGCAGTCTGCCCAGAGTTAACTCCTGTTTAAGCCATGAATCCTCAACTATGTTACATGATTGGACTGCGTAGGGCTGTTCAGTTTGGGAATATCATTCATTCCTAGCTACCCTGAACATGTTAATCATGTTGGGTGACTAGCATGCTGTAACTGGTTCCCCGATTGTAGTATTTGTTTACAGCATGGAGGAGACCTTAAGCAAGCTTGTCAAGGAACTCCTTTTTACTGAAGACTCAACAATAGCTGTAGCCTGTATTAAATGGTGTCTTTCAATGGTCATTGTGACCAGAAGTGGGTTGGACACCATTTATGACACTTCTCTCATCAGTTCCTATAGAATGTAAACTTTAATTAAAAAAAAAATTAAAGTAGGATTCCTTGTTCCAGGTAACCTGCAACTGATACAAGACCTGAGTGAGAAGTAAAAATGACTTTAAACCACTTCCATGGTTCTCCACCCCTACGGTTGGCCAGGAAATACCCAAGGAGGCCTAGTTGCAGCTGGGGATCAGTGAGGTGCAACTGCACTGTGGCTGTGCTTCATCAGCTTTAGCCTCATGGGACAAGGATGGGTGTTGGCATAAGAGCTTTTCAATATTGGCAAAAGAACTGCTATGTCATCTCTATCCCATTTGAGTATTTCTCTATAGGCAGAAGAACCTCAGGCAGATGAAGGGAATCCTCAGGTAAACCAAAAGACTTTTCCAGCTGCTTTGCAATCTGACTAAAGCAGTTTCTAGATGTCACAGTTGCAAAACAATGAAACACTGCCTTGTTTTTCAATGTGTAGTATGGGAGGCAAGGGAAGTGTATTTAGTATTCATACTGTATTCATCCTAACAGTATTCATCTCAGTAGAGAATTAAGACTAATGTCTAAAGATGTGGTGTGACTGCTGTTAATCTCTGATCACTGCCACAGAAATATCCAGCGAATGAGGTTAGCCATTGTATTAGGATATCACAGAAATTATTAATGGGAGAGATTAGGTCACCAATCCATCTACCTGTCAATGCAATTGTTTCCTACCAGGTATTATCCAGTGCTCTGCTCAGGCAGTTTTAAGCAACTCAACTGCACAGGTACCCAACACTTCACTTCAGGACTATTCTCAAGACTAATAAAGCTCATTTCTAATCTTCATGATTAAACACAATATTTTAGTTCACTAATTGCTGCTTATAACCCATGGTCCCACTGAGCAATCCAGAAAAGGCAAAGAGGGAGGCAGTCAGTAAGGGACCCCAAGAAGGGCAATACAGAAGGTAACAATTCACCTTACTAAAGTCCAGAGATCTATAGAACTGCTCTGTGCACCCATTCTGCAGCTTGACTTCATTCACAAAGAAGCAGATACTATAATAACAATTGTGAGCTTAAAACTTCTTCTAGGACTCACACAGATGTTCCTTGAGTACCCTTGCTCCCCACCTCCTTTGTTAACTGGTGCTAACATTATTCACAGGCTGCAAGGATCCATTTGTAGTTCTGGCTGGGCTTCAGTATCTACTAACACCATTAGTCCACATAAGTCCCAGACTCTCCACTACAGAGAATAGGGTTTACAGCAGGGGTGGGCAAAATACGGCCTGCAGGCCGGATCCAGCCCACAAGGCCATTTTATCTGGCCAAAAAATTTAGAAAATTAATATTTATTTGCTCTTGGTTCCTGTCAATAATGACAGAAGCCAGGGGCGGTAGGACCTAAGGGAAGCCCTGGTGGGCTCCTACAACAGCAGGGCCCACCCAGCCCTGCCCCCCCAGCCGGAAGCCCCCCCAGGGGCTTCTAGCCTGGGACCATGTATGTGGCTCCCTGGCTGCACCAGCACGGGAAACTCAGGTAAGCGGGGAGCCCAGGGAAAAGCTGAGCATGGAGAAAAGTGGCCCTCCCCCATCCCATGGCTGGCACTCCCTGCTGCAGCTGCTCGCAGCCTGCACGGGGCTGTCCTCAGCAGGCACAGGCAGCCCCACACGGGCTGCGAGCAGCTGCAGCATGGGGCACCAGCCACAGGGTGGGTGAGAGGCCACTTTTCCCTTGGCACTCAGCACCAGCTTGTAACCCGCCCCCAATGCCAGCCTGGGCCCCGTGCTGGCTCTGGGATCCCCTGTTGGGGCTGCGCACAGCACAGCAGCTGCTTGGCACAGAGGAAAGCAGCCCCCTCACTTGCCATGCAGGGCAGTATTTGCTGTTGCTGCCCACCCTGAGCTCCACGCTAGGCAGCACAGAAGCAGTGGTGGCAAACCCTACCCTGCGCAGCAAGCAGGGGGGCCACTTTCCTTTGCACCAAGCAGCTGCTGCACCATGCGCAGCCCCGATGGGTGAGCCTGGAGCTGGTGTGGAGGCCAGGCTGTCTGTGGGGGGTGGGTTACAAGCTGGTGCCAAATGCTGGGGAAAAGCGGCTCCTCCCCTACCCCATGGCCGGTGCTTCCTGCTGCAGCCGCTCACAGCCCGCGTGGGGCTGCCTGTGCCTGTACAGGACAGCCCCGCATGGGCTGTGAGTGGCTGTAGCAGGGAGCACTGGCCATGGGGCAAGGGAGGAGCTGCTTTTCCCCTGCATTCAGCACCAATTCCTTCCCTGCCAGCAAGCAGGGGGTCGGGGCTGCACGCTGCCCCCCGCCTGTACTACGGGGCTGGGGAGGCACTGGGAATGAGTGGGTGTGGGAGTCAGTGGGAGCATGGGGCCTGCACCGGTGTCCCAGGGCCAGTGCCAGCGGGGCCCAGAGCAGGGCGGCAGGAGTACAGGGTTCTGGCTGGCAGGGGCTCTATGGAGCCAGGCCAGCTCCCCACTTCTCCCTGCTGGTGCAGCCCAGCACAGCTCCACAGACCCCTACCAGACTGCACCCCACTCTGGGTCCTGCTGGCGCTGGCCCTGAGACACTGGTCCCAACACATTGGGACATTGGTCCCAAGATGGTGACCAGGGGGCGGGGGCTACCCATGCAGCCCTTGACAGCTTGCCAAAACTGGGTAAGTGGCCCTCCACCCAAAATAATTGACCCCCCCTGCCAGTTTACAACAATAAACCATTTTTCCACTGCCAGCACAAAATCTGAATCCCTGGCTAAGCCAATATCACTGAACCATTAGCCACTGCAGTCAGCAAATACTGCACTTGCTATCTGACAGTGATAGATTTTTTTTGTAATGCTGGCCCCAGATCATATGACACTGAGGACAGAACATGAGGATAAATATTTCTAACTAGAAACAACATGTTCTCATCTTAAGGATATTCTGTTTTGTTTCTTTCCAACCTAAACCTAAAGCTCTGAGGTAATAGATGGCAAGGACCTTGCCAAGCCATCAATGTTTTCACTTTGCTCTGATCTGTATATCTCTATTTGAGAAGGCAGCAACTTGACAACCATTTCCCTTGATGTGCTTATAAGCATACAGGCTAACACTAAGATGGCAGTAACTTTTGATCAGTACCAATATGGACTGGATGTGATTCAGAAAACTGTGAGCACTGACAAATGTGCAGCTCCCTGCTGTAACTTATGGCACTTCACAGGAGCACCATGAGTTATAGTGCCCCCTGCCCAAACCCCCCCCCCCCAACAGATGTTCTCTGTTGGGTCTGGGGGGATCAAGCTCCACTTTGGAGCCAGCTGCATGTTTACAGCCTCTCTTCCCTAACCCTGGCCCCCGCCACAGCCCCAGTGTTGTCTTCAGGTTGGGAGGGGGGAAGGGAGAGGAGGGGAGGGAGCTCAGTCTGGGGTTTGCCCAGCCTGCACTGGAGAGGGGGCATGGACTGGAGGCCCCATCTTCGGGGAGCTCCAATCCACACCCAAGACCAAGCTCCCCCTCCACCCCCTTTCTTCCCCCCTTCCCGTTCTGAAGATAGCACCAGGGGTGGAACTGAGCTGCATGAGCCCAGCCCCACTCCCAGGCAGGCACTATTACAAGTTAATGAAGGTGCTCCACTTTGGAGCACCTTCACCTGAACCCTCATGTAAAGAGGATACAGTTGTGCGATTGGGCACTTTTAAAGTGTTCTGAAGCTATACACTTCTGTTAGAACATGACTATAGAGCGCTTTCAGGGGGATGATTGTGCAACAAAATGTCAATGCTCTATAGGCACTAAAGCCCAGTGCCAATCTTCTGAGCTATTCCATTCTTCTACAATTACTCACTGTAGTTCTGAAGCTAATCTTTTTCCTTTCAAAAAACTACAAATATTTTTTAAAAGACATTGGCTTCAGTACTAGTAGCAAATGTTCAGCACCTCTGAAATGCAGGCTTCTTATTTAATATGATTCTAAGAGCTTAATTTGGGAGACAAAAGTTTGCCAGTTTTGGCTTCAGTACACGAAACTGCAAAAAAATTACTTCTGCATCTACAGGCTGCTTGATTTTATTGTGTTCTTGTGTCAGTCATGCTCTATAGGAGGAAGAGCCTGCTGCTTTAGAATGTGAGACCCCCTTCTCTCCCTAAAATCAAGAGAAAATGTAACTAAGTCACATGCAATTATCTATGCATGTTCCTCTGCTTTACACATGATGACTTTAGGTTTGAATTAAGGAGACTGAAATGACATAATGGATGATAATTTTCTGCAGACAAAACCTTCTTTTTCAGCTTTTCTAACCTCTTAAAACTTCCTAAGGCTGAACTTATTTGAAACTCCCTCTCCTTACCTGAAGGCCTCAAACACAGCTCTGGTTTGGCTTGCTTCTTAACACTTGCATCTTACAACCTACCTCCTATTCCTCCTCCAGGGAGCCTTATCTCCACACCCTTGTCTCCTTTTCCAAAACATGGGTTTATGCACATTTTTAAAAATCCCATCCCTGCAACTGGAACAAGTTTTATACTCTAGTTCATTAAGCCACTACCATAGAAGTGCTATGTATTTGTGTATATGTAAATAGTTAGCTAATAGATAAAATTCCAGCAGATGGTGCTCAAGAATATGTAGTGTCGTTTCTGGGTTTTCTAGAACCAATAAAACTTGTTGCACATGGCAGTTCTACATATCAGCTCTTAATAGCCACCATTCTCCCTTCTTTAAATAGCTGCTTAGCTGCCTGCCTGTAATGATACCTACAAGTCATTTATAATATTCCATATAAATAGGAAAAATTGAGCTGGTTGAAATTCTCCAAATTTCAGTTTGGGGTTACTGTTGTCAAAAATTCACATTTCAACAACCCCCCAAAATATGACATGTTCTGAAAACATTCACCATTTTTTAAAACAGCTTTACTGAAAAAAAAATCAGTTCCCGCTCCTTCTCATTGTGTTCTGTTTTCTCTGTGTTTATCTTTTAGACGAATCTCTGTGGCAGGAATTGTCTTTGCCCGTGTATGGCATCGAGTACATTCACTGATATTAAAATTCTGGTTCCCTCCCCAAAAGCCAAGTAAATCTGCTTCCTAGAGCATAATGAGTGCTATTCATAGTATAAAACCAGACTATATTTTTGCTGCCTTCAAAATTAGTTTCATAATGCTATGTTATGCAAATGTTTAAGCAAATAGAAAGAAACAAACTAAAACATTCTGACACTGTTATCGTGAATAACCTGAAACTGTTCCCAAAGGTTACCTTTTCACTAAACCACACCTCCACTGTGAAGCTGCATTTCACAACAGTAAGAGGTGTCCATTTAGAAGCCAGCTTCCAGAGTGTGAACAGCAATTCTGTTGCAATAACACTGTTGATCAAATAAAAATTTCTGTTTGCAGAGCAGAGCCAAAAACTGTTTTTGACTGCTGCCTGCAGTGGTATTTCTTGGCTTAGATTTATTGATGTTTTAAGCAATGTGCAGCTCTATAAATCATTACCTTACCAATGTTTGAAATCTTTCCATTCTTCCTATTATCTTAAGATACATGTGTGCGGGCCGGGAGCGGTATGAGGCCCTTTTTCCGCGCGGCGGGCTGTGGCCAGCAGCCTGGACACGCCGGGTCGGGGAAGGCAGGTGGCACTCTAGAATTAGGCATGGACGCTTAGTGGTTGATTAAAGATTATTTTACTTACACCGAAGATGGTCGCGGTGCAGGCAGGAAAACTTGCTTGAGTTGCAGTTACAAAACAAAACAAAACTCGAACCTGCAGAACATGAGGGTACGTTGCAATGGGGTTTCGGCGACGGGAAGATGAAGAAAAACCTCGAGAGTATGTTGCAATGGGGTTTCGGCGACGGGAAGATAAACCTGCAGGACTCAAACCCGGGTAGAGCTCTGGATTCACTCACACGAAGTTTGCTAGGCTCCGTGGAACTTTGCGCACAGGGAAGGGTACGTCGAGGGATCAGGCAGTGACGGGGAGAGGCCAGAGGTTGATCAGACCCCTATAGCCTTCTTGAGATACACGCTGGGTCCTATAGGCTCCGCAGCGCTTAGAGATCTTCACGAGACGTGAAGTTCTCCTCCTCCTGATAGTTGTGGAGTCCTCCAACTTGGGCGGAAACCGCTCAAGCCTCTTATACGGCTAGCAATAGTAGGAATAATTTAGAACTGGCCAATAGTGGGGCACAAATTTAAATACAAATGGCGGGAACTCCTTGCAGCGTGCATTTCTCTTTTTGCAACCTAGAAATGCACCCTGCAAAGAAAGCTACGAGTGGTGGGAAATAATTCAGCAGTGCTGAAGCACACACAAACAAAAATCACACCCTTGGGTTGTGACAACATGGAATGGAGACCATTTACCTTCCCTTCATAGTTAATTATGATTATTAAACAATAGGAATGAGGAAATATACATGATAAGTTTAACATATCAGCCCTGTTTTAACTTTATTTTCCCCAAAACTCAAAGTAGATTCAACTCTCTTTCTGAACCAGGAACTGAATTCAAATCTTCCGAACCTTGGCTAGCGTCTGAGCAATGGTGCCATCTTTTCCACACACAGGAGTGTCAAATGAATGGCACACCCTCAAAGCTGAGCTATGGTAACTCAACACAGCAAGATATGTCACTGAGGGTTCACCTTCTGGGGAAAGTTGCACTGATATGAGCTACAGTGTGAATTTAAACCAATACAGGTCTACCTTCCTGCTGAATTCTCTGTATGGACTCTTAATTTGGTAACAAAAAGTGTCCATTTTCCCTCAATGGAAAAACCCATTCTTATTCTACGGTAGGAGGATATTATATTGGAATAAGACTATTAAGTGTCTAAACCATATTGTTTTATTTATATTTCTTTAGGATGTAGAAGCTCCAGTCAAACACCAGGATCCTATTGTGCTAAACACTGTATAGCTACAGTACAAAAGGATTGTCCTGCTACCGGAAGTAAAACCATGCCTCTGAGGGAACTTGATATCTCAGAGGACTGATAATGATCTGTGTAGCCTTTCTTTCTAGGCTGCTGGATTCAGTAGAAGATAATGATTTGTTTTTAACCATCTAATGGAAAGGATAATTAAGCAAGTGCCATTACTGACCAGGGATTCAGGAGGTCTACAATCTATTTCAGACTTTTCCACAGACCTCTTGCAAAATTAAAGGCCAGTCACAATCACAGTTTCTCCATTTGTAAAACAGGAAAACTAGTACTTCTCAGCATCAGGTGAGAAGAATCCCAAGCAGCCTGACAGATGCCTCCTGCCACTGGTAGTAAGTTCTCTCTCTTTGCTGTGCCTGAAAGCAGCTGTAGGGGGATATGTCCTCAGGTTGGCTTTACTGCCTTATTTCCAAGTATGATGAATGCAGAGCAGGAGCAGGGGGTAGGGCTTGCACCACAGATGCAGTATAGACATACCTGTAGGTTCCTTAATGCCTAAATCTTTTGAAAATGGAATTTGGGGTCTTAAGTCAAATAGGCATTTTTGAAAACTTCTGCCCACCATCTAATGGATTCTGTGAGTGTACTCATTGTTGCAGTCCAATTCTTGGAAGACGAGAACATCTGCATCCAACTGGCATCACTTGTGGCAATACAAGCATGGAGGCCAAGGACAGAATGGGCACATCCCTACAAGCACACATGGTTTGCAGTGCCGCAAACCCATCTTCAGCACCACAAACCACATGCATGACACATGCAGGCATTTGCCACGCTGCTGATTTGCAGCGTGGTGGGATTTTTTGACACCTAGAGATTGCAGTGTCAAAAAAAACCCACACTAGAAAAAAGTAGGGTGGTGCACATGTTGGCAGTGTGCACTGCCATAAACCTGCTGCAGCTCTAGCTCCAGCTGCTGGTCAGGCTCTACATGCCCAGGTCACCATTGCTGTAGCCCTGGGAGGCCCCTAGGATCTCAGGTAAGGCTTCTGGGGCCAGCCTAGGTGCTGGCCCCAACCTCCCCTAACCCACTCAGAGCAACTTGCTACACACCAGAGCGTGCATGCAGGGGTGTTCCCCAGGGACAACTAGCAGTGGCACCAATATGTGCCAATGCTAGTTGTCCCCAGGGAATGCACATTCTTGGCCATGGGGACACACCCAATGAGCACGGAGACACAATTACACTCTCCCTCTCAGAGGTGGTCTCTATATTTAGGTTTGACAGGTTGCTATGGAGAATCTTGGCCCCCTTTGTGCTCACTTCACAGCTGAAGAAACTACATTGTCCTAGGCTGGTAGCCTGTTTCCTTTCGTAAGAACTCTATTCATATTAAATTAGATAAAAATGGGATGTCACCATGCCCAACAGGTACTTTCATCTTCCACATCTTGTGACTGACAAAAACATGTATAAAACTTTGCCACCCAACAAACACACATTTTTCAAAGTGGGCCTTCTCACCCTGAGCTCGTCTTTCCCACCATCTGCATCTTCTCATAAGCTAACTTGTAAACTCTCTGGGGCTGGGATCATCATCTTATGACTTCATTGTTCTTGTTGTCCATTGTAGTCAGACAACCACATTTCATCCAATGATAAAGGTATTCAGCAACAGGTACTCTGGTAGCTGATAAGTCCCTTTTTTTTTTTGGAAAGTACAGTTACAAACTGGATGTTGTCAATTAGGAGAGAAACTGATGCTGAAACTTTTGTTTTTGCTGCTTAAGTTCTTTATACACTTGTTCTCATAGCTGTGGCATTAGCAATGGATTTGCACCACAGATTTTTGTTCTGTTCATGGGCTTTTTCTTCTCAGTTTTGAATAATGCACTGAATCAACAGTGTGTTTAGACAATCATTACATTTTATCTGTCACTCACCATGTGAACATCTACCAGAATATTGTCCGCTATACAGGATTTTCTTGGGGGAACAGTTGTCAAATATCCTAACTACATTTCTAGATCATCTTTGTTGCACTTCCATAATCATAACACCTATACTTGGTGTATTTGTTCACCAGAGAACTTCACTATGTAGGTTTCTATCTTGCTTTCTTAATCTCATTATCTTTCTCAGACAACTTAGATGGAAATAGTTCAGTTTTTTGACAGGATGGTTGTAGGTTTTCTATGACAACCTACACAAGAGCATGCTATCCTAGCACAAAGGAAGGATAAAAAATGCATCAAAATATAAGGGTGGCTAAATTGTGACTTCTTTAATGATTTGAAACTTAAAAACAAATCTCATGTGAAGTGGAAACTTGGCCATATTACTAAGGTAAAACATAGGAGGGTAGTATAGACACATAAGGAGAAAATCAGGAAGGCTAGGGTACTAACTGATATGCAGCAAGCAAAGAACATAAAAGCAACAAAAAACATTTTGCAAATATTCAGAGAAAGAACAAGGCAAGTGTAGGTTCCTTAATGAAACAGGAGAGGAATCTAATAACGGATGATGCAGAGAAAGCTGCAGTATTTAATGCCTTTTTTACTTCAATCTTTTCTAAAAGTTAGATGACAAGCATAGTTGGCAGTAAGGATAAGGAAGTGGATAACCAACCTGGAGTAGGGAAAGAACATCTCAGAGATTACTGAGACAAGTTGGATATTTTCAAATCAGTAGGCCCCATTGAGATTTAGTACTCAAGGAATTACTGAAGTAGCTGCAGAGCCATTGGCTATTGTCTTTTGAGAGCTCCCCGAGGTCAGGTGAGTTCCCAAAAGACTAGAAAAGGCAAATGCAGTGCCCATCTTTAAAAAGGGGGGAAAGGAAGACCCAGGGAATTACAAGCTTCAATCTAATTTTGTTATCCAGAAAGATACTGAAACATTATCATCAAGGAATCTATTTCTAAACATTTGGAGGATAGTAAGGCAATAAGGTATAGCCAAATGGATTTCTCAAGAGCAAATCATGCTCAACCAAACTGATTTCTTTCTCTGAAAAAATAATTAGTTTTATGGATGGGAGGAGAGCAGTGAGTGTGATATACTTTGATTTAGCATGGTTTCGAACATTGCCATTTGTTAAATTCTCATAAGTAAGATAATGAAATATAGTCCAGATTTAAACTATTGTAAACTGGGTGTATAACTGGTTGAATAGTTATGCTGAAAGAGTAACCATAAATGGCTCAGTGTCTAGCTAAAAGGAGGAGGCATCAGGAGGAATTCCCCAGGGGACTATCTTGGATCCAGTACTGTTCAGTTCTTCAGCAAATAACTTGGAGGATGGAACAGAGTGCACAATTAATACTATTTGTAGGTGACACCAAATTGTATGGGGTAGCATACACTTTGGAGGACAAGATTAGGATTCAAAATAACTGTAATAAATTAGACAAATTTTCTGAAATAATTTGAATGAAATTAAATAAGGACAAATGCAAAGTACTAACCATGGGACAGAACAATCAAATTCAAAAATGCAAATCAAGGAATAGATGCCTAGGCTGCCATACTACAGAAAATGACCCAGGGACAGGGCAAGGTGGACTACAAGCTGAATATGAGTCAAAAGTGAAATACTGTTGCAAAAAAATCTAATAACATACCAGGAAGTACTAACAGGAATGTTACATGCAAATCAGGGCAAATTGATCTTCCACTCTATTCAGCACTGGTAAGGCATCACCTGGAATACTGTGTCCAGTTTGGGCAAAGGACTTCAAGGAAGTTGTGAACAAATTGGAAAGAGTCCAGAGAAGAGAACAATATTGATTAGAGGTGCAGAAAACATGACATACAAAGAAAGGGTGGAAGATTTGGGATTATTTAATCTGGAGTAGAAAAGGCAGAAGAGGAAGAGTTGGTAACAAGTCTTCACATGCAAATAGTTTGCTAATAAAGAGGATGACAATTAATTGTTCTGTTTTCAGGGGGAACAGGAAATTAATGGGTTTAAATTGCAACAAAGGAGATTTTAGTATAGGTTAGACAAACACTTGGACAAGGGTGCTCCTGCCTTGAGAAAGGAGGTTAGACCTCCTGCAGTCCCTTCCAGTACTTTTTTCCCCCTCTGATTCAGTGATTTACTGGCATAGAGTAAGAAGGTCAGGACTACTGTCTTGCAGATTTCCAATTTTGTCTGCAAAGTTACACCTCTCCTATGCCAAAGATGTTCGTGTAACCATCTGAAGGCTGCATAAGCATTAGTAATTCTGATGGAGACTTCATCATCACTGTGAACTTTGCTTGAGAACGTATACCCTCTAGTTGTGACTGCTGGTGGTATGTGGGTCTTACCAAGAGCAAACTTGTACGTAACCTCTGAATTTTTAAAGCTAATAGTCAGTAGGGCTGCGCGAGGCTTTGGACAAAGCTTCGGATCCAGAGAAGCTTCGGACACTTCGGGGTCTGAAGCAGCACATCTGGGTCGAAGCAGTGGCCTCGTTCAGCTTTCTGAAGCGGGTCGGAGTTTCTGAGATGCCTCGGAGCCGCCTCCGAGATCCGACCATAGGGTATAACGGGGAAACAATAAAATATCTATAACTTTGCTGTTTTTTGCCTGATTTGGATGAAATTTTCAGGGGCGGTTGACTCAAAGGGCATGAAGCCTGCCAAGTTTCAAGAAGATTGGTGAAGGGGTTTGGGGGGAACTGCACCCCAAATTCTTGAAAGCAAAACTCATGTCACGTCTAGGTGTTACAACATGGGGGGGGGGGGTGAAAACTGCAGGGGTGGTAGCCTATGCTGAAGCCACAAAGCCTGCCAAGTTTCAAGAAGATCAGTGCAGGAGTTTGGAGGGAACTGCACCCCAAATTCTTAAAAGCAAAACTCCTGTCATGTCTATGTGTTACAACACAGGGGGGTCAAAACTGCAGGGCTGGTAGCTCTTGCTGAGGCCACAAAGCCTGCCAAGTTTCAAGAAGATCAGTGCAGGAGTTTGGAGGGAACTGCACCTCAAGCTGCAGACAAGCAAAACTCGTGACATGGGTGACACTGTGTGTTAAGGTGCAGTGGGGTGACAGCTGCAGGGATGGTGGTCCCTGCTGCGGCCACAACGCCTGCCAGCTGTTGAGGAGATCGGTGCAGTGGGGTTCTGGGGCCCTGCACCCCTAGCTGCTGACAGGCAAAACTCGTGCCATGGGTGCTTGCGCAACTGACTGTCTCTGCCTTGGGGGTGGGAGACACGATTGCAGGCCAGGCTGCTAAGCTACTGTATTACCGGGTACCAATCAATCGTGATTCACTCAGGGACCAGCTCAATACATAGGACCTAGCTAATGTAGCCAGTTAATTGCCATATATTAGCACCTACAAAACCAGGCTGAGGAAAGAATCAATACAGACAGTCAACTGCCCCAAGACAGACAGTCAGTTGCGCAAGCACCCATGGCACGAGTTTTGTCCATCAGCAGCTAGGCGTGCAGGGCCCCAGAACCCCCTTGCACCAATCTCCTCCACAGCTGGCAGGCTTCATGGCCTCAGCAGGGGCCACCATCTCTGCAGCTGTCACCCCACTGCACCTTAACACATGCAGGGTTACCCATGTCACAAGCTTTGCTTGTCTGCAGCTTGAGGTGCAGTTCCCCCCAAACCCCTGCACCTATCTTCTTGAAACCTGGCAGGCTTTGTGGTCTCAGTAAGAGCTACTACCCCTGCAGTTTTGACCCCCCCTGTCATGTAACATAGATGTGACATGAGTTTGGCTTTCAAGAATTTGGGGTACAGTTCCCCCCAAACCCCTGCACCAATCTTCTTCAACTTGGCAGGTTTCATGCCCTCAGCAGATGCTACCATCCCTGCAAGTTTCATCAAAATTGGACAAAAAACATCAAAGTTATAGATATTTAATTGATTCCCCATTATACCCTATGGCTGGATCTCCGAGGTGGCTCTGAATCTTCGGAGCTGCTTCAGACGGATTGAGGCAGAAACCCAGTCTGGAGCTCCAGGATCAGATTGTGGCCATCTGAAGCTGGATCAGATCACTGCCAACTCACACAGGCCTAATAGCCAGTTCAAAATCCACACATGCAATAGCAAAGCAATCCATGATGACTGGCGTATCTTCCTAGGAATGAACAGCCAAGGCACAGGCATCAGCAAAGAGAAGTTTGTGGATGAATTCCTCATATGCTTTTGGTTTTGCTCTCAGCCATCTGGCATTAACTTTCCATTAATCCTGAATCTAATCCAAATACCTATATCAAGATCATGGAGGGCACCAACAGCATGGCAACAAACAGGGCAGCCAATAGTATGGATTTGAGGACACAGCTTTGTTTTATATAATTTATTATGGGAAATGGATCAAAAATGTTCTCATCTTCCATTAATCTTGCCATCAGCCCATGGTTAAATATTGCAATGAATTTGTCGGGGCAGCCAAACTTCAATAGCAATAGAAGCTTCCATATAGCAATAGAAGCTTCTCTCCTTACAGTGTCAAATCCCTCTGTAAGGTCAAAGACGACACAGAAGAGGTCAGTATTCTGCTCTCTAATTTTTCTTGTGAAGTGAAACTGTTATGGGATAGCTAGATGCTACTGAGTCATCTGTGGATATAACTCCACATGGTGGGAATAACTGTGATGTGAAAGTTAGAGCATGCTCCTGTTTCTAATCCAGTGAATTCCAAGATAAGTATACTCTGCCTACCCTTCTCTTAGCTTTTTACAAGGAATAATGCCAGTTGTATAATTAAACTGTAGAAACATCTGAGTAGCAATAGATGTTGACAAGACTTAAGACTTTTTTCCTTCTATCTGGCTGTTTAGCGGTGGTATATAATGTTGCATGTCGGCTGATGGGTTGCCTGGAATTTTGGGGTTTTCCCTCTCTTCATGCTGGCTAAAGGACAAAGTCTGACTGCTTGTTAAGTACTACATTTAAATTGTCCCCTTAACAATAAAAACTCATCATTATTAACTATGTCAAATTAATGACAAGTATATAGATTAAATAAAATAATGATAACAATAATTGTTATGTTTATAATAGTGACTTCTATTAACTTAGCGATCATCATCATCATCATAATCATCATCCCTAGTTTCATGACGTGGTAGGGCACAAACACAGCCAAGCTATGCTCACTTGTTCACAGAGAAGGAAACTTTTTGGTAATCCTGGTCATCTAGAGGAGTAAAACTTTTTGAATGAGCAGGTTAATCCACTTCCAGTATTCCAAAGGCCTTTACCATTTACTTTACTATAATTGACTTTATGGACAGCACTGCTGGTACCTCAGGCTTGCCTTCTTAAGGTATCAAATCAATTTCACTTTTGTATCTGGGAAATGGTATCTTAGTTTCTTTCTGCCGGTGCACTTCACTGTCATATAGAGCCACAGAAACATCTGTGAGTGGTCTGCTATGGCCTCCCCCACATGACCATGCTGTCCAGTTAACATTGTGGCACACTGTGATGTCTGCTGCTTATTATTATCATTATTAATAGTGGAGCTCAGGATAGAATCATAGAAAGTTCAGGTTGGAAGGGACCTCAGGTCATCTAGTCCAACCCCCTGCTCGAAGCAGGACCAGCCCCAATTAGATCACCCCAGCTAAAGCTTTGTCTAGCTGGGTTGTGAAAACCTCCAAGGATGGAGCTTCCACCACCTCTCTGGGTAACCTGCTCCAGTGTTTTACTACCCTCCTAGTGAGAAAATCCTTCCTAATATCTAACCTAAACTTCCCTTGCTGCAACTTGAGACCATTTCTTCTTGTTCCATCATTAGGATCTCCTAATGGATTATGAACCAAGATCCCATTGTGGTATACAAAGATAAAAAGATAGTCCCTGCCCTGAAGAGGTTATACTCTTAAGTAGGAGACATCCAACAACAGATAGATACAGACAGACAATAACGGTATGTTGAACCAAGTGTAACAAATGCACCTGTTTGTTAAGGCTTTCCCCCTGTAGTACACTCATTCTAATAGAGTCGTTCATTTATGATACCACCCAAGACTTCCTGGTGGACGTGGACAGGCAGGAATAAGTGAGACTGTTGTCATCTGTTAAGTAATGAGAAGTGCTCAGATACTAAGGTAATGAAGACAACATAAGTGCCTGGGCAAAAGGTCAGAGAGATGGAAGAAGAGAAAAAAAATTTGCAGAAACAGACTTACCAAAACAACTACTGTCATAAATACCATCACAAATACTGTTTTGCTAATACCAGGGTTTTCAGATTACAGGGCCAAAACCTCATCTGGTAGAAAGAACTGAAGCTCTATTAAGGTAAATGGTGCTGTGCTCCTTTGTGCCAAGGCAGGATTTGGCCTAGAGTTTGTAACAATGCAAGTAGACATGCAGATTTATTATGAGTGAAGTTTTAAAATCCAATTTCAAGACACAAAAAATGCATTAATCTCTTTTAATACCTAAACAATTCAGTTTTCAAGATAGGACAAGGCACCAGATATTCTCTAACAAAACCAGCACTGCAAAATTTCCAACAACAGACTTAAAAACTAACACCTAAACACCCAACAATGAAATTGATAGTATCTCTTCAAACAGTAGCTCTGGAAAACTTTTATATAAACTCCTCCTTTTATAATACAACGTAGTTGTCTGGGCTTGTCTGTTAGGAAGCAAACACAGATTCACTTTGTCTGCAAACACTTAAGGGGAAACTTACCCTCACCTCACAAACTGATCTTTAGGTCTGTGGAATGCTAATAATTCAGTTTATCAAAGTCACTGTAGACTGTTTTCTTGCTTCTCAGTTGAAAACCTCCTTGAATCTGGACTCTTTCCTTTCAAGCCATGTCATGATGAACAAAAAGTGGAGTGATGTTTGTTCATGTTAGCTCAGTGGAGTTAGTTTAACATGAATGAAGACCCCTTTTAATGTTGATTAATACACAGATTAATGTCAGATCTACAGTACCACCCCTTAGGTCTGCACTAGAAACTGCTGCTGGTGACTTATTTCCATGGGGAATTCCATTGAGAATTGCAACACTTCTAGACTGATGAAAGCCTCAACCCCAATACAGTTCACTGACATAAAAGTGTATAAAAGTGGTTTTGCTGGTAAAGCTTATTTTGCACAAGGATTAACATAATTGGCAAATGAACTTTTCTACTGCTGTGAGTACAGTAGGAGGTTTGCCATTATAGCCATGCCCAGTATAGCTTTGCCAGCACACTTTTTAAATGAAGACTAGACCTAACCTATTTGAAGCTGCATTAGCTGGCTGTGCTGTGACATTGGCTCCATGGCTGCAGCTGCGGTGGCTAATATCATTTCAACTGTATGAGGAAATTACCACTTGCCCATTTGGGATCTCCCCCAGGGGAATATTCCACTGGAGAAAGAGGCCTTGCCAGTAGGAACAGAACTAGTGTAGCTGTTCCTATGCTCTCCCCATCTTCTGGCAAAGGGGACCCCAGAAGTGACTATCTGGTGATAGGTATTGCAGCTGTTCTTGCACCCCTTTGCATCAGCACTTCTTGGCTGGTGCTGTGATCATTGCAGCCTGGGTGCAAATTAGGGTCAGCTCCAGCCTTTGCAAGGTGTCCAGGCTAAGGGAGGCACAAGTTCAGGGATAATGTACTGACACAGGGATAAATCAGGCCTATTGAGTTCAGTAGAAGCAGGACCAGGCCTTAATTTTACAATTGACAAGAATAAGACTTGCCTGTAAGATTTTCTGGGCTAGCTTGTTTATATTTAAGACTGTTTAATACCTTTTAAAATTTGCTCTTGCCTTGAAGCTACAGGCAAGTATGTGCTGCTCTGTGCTAAATACTTGTGCAATAAGTACAAACAGATGTCTGAAGATATGCTTTGAAGTAAAACTTTACCCTGTAGATTCTCTCCCAGGAATCTTCAGAAACAATATACATCAATATGCACTGCCTAAAAAGCCCTGAAGAACTGAAGAGCATGAAAACTAGTGAAGCGGGGGAGGGAACGTGCAGAAGGAGCTGGTGGAGCAAGAGCTCAAGTTCATACCTCCACAGAGTAATACCGTTTGGAGCAATGTTTGGGCATCACGCGTCCCAGAAATTAATTTGCTGGACTGCATTCCTCCAAAGCTGCCACTTATTGCCTCAGGTCTTTCTGAGCATGCTCTGAGCACTGGTATCTTAAGTTCTGCCACTGTCAAGAGTGGTGAGTTATCCCCTGCTGGGTAAGTAATCCCACTAATTTCAATAATCAACTATTATGTGTTATGGACACTGGTGAGAACAATTAGTCCACTGTTCACAGATGGATTTCACATGTCTATTCTATCAACTGCACACACACAGCTGGGAACAATTGTGTAAAAGGTGCATGTGCCAGTGGTGTTAATTATTTGGACCGCACAACTGTAAAGTCAGAAGCAGAGCCTTGCTGTAATAGGTGCTGTACATGACCCCCTTCAGACAGCAAAGATAGTCTCTGTCTCAAGGAATCAACAGGAGTCAGAGACAAATGGAAGAGACTGAAGAGGAAAGGTGAGAAGGTAAGAGTGAAACAAGCCAGTTGCACAGCTGGCAGGAAGCACTTCAGGGGAAACCAAAGCAAAGCCCCTTGGAAAATCTGATCCATTACATAGAGGTATTTAGCTGTGTTATGTAGGCAGGGTAATATCTTAAAGATTATATCGTTCAGAAATACACGTGCTTTGTAGGAGACAGCCTACCTCCTCAAATGTTATGAATGGCCTTGAAGAGAATTTGGGTGCTAAATAGAAAAGAATAAAGTAATTTAAATACAAAGGATAGAGAATGGGGGAAGAAAGGATAGTGACAGAGGCCCTGCTGTGAGAGGCAAAGGCAAATTGAAAAGAATAAATAAAGCAGTTAACCCTTTGAGGGACATAAGGGTTATAAAAGCTAGTGTAGGTAATGGAATAGCCATCCGTAGTCTCTGTTAAGACCACATCTAACACAGTCTGATCTGTGGATGATTTCTTGGTATGGAGTTTGACGTTCAAGTTGTTTTTAAAAGTTTTCTTGTTTAAAAACAGCTCCTCTGAGGTCAGCGATGGAAGGTCCAGGGAGGTTAAAGTGCTCCGCCATAGGCTTGTGTGTCATTCTCAAACTGATCTCAAATCAGTGTAGGGTTACCATATTTCCAGTTCCAAAAATGAGGATACCTGTCACAGTGACACCTCACTTCCAACCCACAGCCCCTTGGCCCTGCCAGTGCCCCTAACCCCCAACCTGCAGCCCCCTCCATCCCTACTGCTGCCCCTCACTCCCAACCTGCAGCTCTCTGGCATTGCCAGTGCCCTGCATTCCCAGCCCCCTGCCCCACTGATGCCAGTCACTCCCCACCCACAGCCCGGTCAGTGCCCCTCACTCCTGACCCGCAGCCCTCAGCTCCCCCCAGCTCTGTCGGATGGGGCCTCCAGCTGCCCCCATCCCGATGAGGCAGGAACACGGGGGCTGAGGTGGTTCTGGCTCATTCAGGTGCCAGCAGAGCAAGTCTGGCCCTGATACAGGCTGGACAGAGGAGCAGGGGATGCCTGTAACACCCTCTGCCCTGGGCTGGGGCTCCTAAGCTTCACCAGGTGGCCTGGCAATGCCCTTCCCTGCCCTGGGCAGCCTCTCCTGGGTGCCCTGCCCCTGCAAGAACAGGCACCAGTCCCAGTGCCACTAGCTCGGCCACACAGCTCCCTGCTGCCCCTGAAGGACCTGCTGCCCCCTTCCCCCACTGGAGGGGCTGGTGCCTCCCCCCTGCCCTGTGCCCTGCCACAGCCCTCGTGCCTAGACACCATTATCCAGTGCCAGCAGGCACCTGCCCTCCCTCACACACCCAAACCCTGCAACAGTCCCCAAGCCCTGGCCCTCCAACCCTTGCCCCCCACAGTCTTACCTGCATGTAGTTGCCAGGACTGCTCCTACCACCCTACCTGGCTGCATGCTGGCCATGTGTATGTGCACGTAAGTAGAGGCATGCAGTGCACCTGCCTCCCATTGCCCTCCCCCACTCCCACCAGTGGAGCAGAGCAAAATCCTGGACATTTGTTCAAATTTCCAAAAACTGCCCAGATGGAGATCAGAGGATCCAAGAAAAGGACACATCCAGGAAAACCCAGACATATGGTAACCCTAAACCAGTGGCCATTCATTTTTTCACATACGGATTGTAATGTCTGGCCAATATAGACAGCAGATGGGCACTGTGGGCTCCTATACATGTACAGGGAGGCTGTTCCAATGTGCTGTAAATACAGTATGTCAGAGCAAACTTAATTAATTGAGTCTGCTGGAGAGTGGTAATTACCTCACTCCAGCAGACTCCAGGGTCACGTGTATCAGCATCCCATGCTGAAAAATGGTGGTGGGGGGCTTTAAAGCTCATTTGACAAGCTTTAGTTCAAAGTACCTCGCTGCCGTTTTTCAGCACGAGGCTGCTGATACACGTGACGCTCTGGGTGCTTTTAATTAGTGTTGCTTTTGGAGCTGTACTAATTAAAGCACCCTCCCACCTCCCAGAGCATGTCTATAAACACCTTGTAAGCCACCTCCTTCTATCCTTTCCTCTCCCTTTCCCTATCATTTGTATTTAAACTACTTTATTCCTTTCTATTTGGTACCCAAGCTTTCTGCAAGTCCATCATAGCATCTGACAGAGTAGGCTGTTTCTTACTAAAGCTTATGCACTTCTGAATAAGTTAGTCAGTGCACCCTGCCCTTCCTTATGCCTGATCCATCACAGGATATCCTTGGTTTGATTCCTTTATCCCCTCTCCCCTAACCCCCAACCTCTCCTTTTTTCATCCTTTCAGGAGAGAAGAGCTGGTCCAGTGGCTTGGACAATATCTTAGGATTTAGGAAACCTAGGTTAAAGTATTGCTTCTGCCACTGACACCCTGTGTGATCTTGGGCAACTTGCTTAGTCTTCCTTTGGCTCTACCTCCCATCTCAAAATAAGGGGCATTAACATTTCCCTACCTATCAGGTTTGTTGTATGATTTAAATGTGAAAGACTGTGAGATGCTTAGACACTATAGTAGTGGGAAACATATAGGGATTTAAACAGTTACTCCACTGTATTTGCCTTAGACTAGAGCATATCTTTTAGAGCCCTTAACACAGCTGATGTCTACACAGAATGGGACTCCCTACCTTAACTACATGAAAAAGCTGGCACTGCTATATATCATAATATCATAAACCTTGCTATATTTTTCTCAGTTTCTTCTTTCTCTAATATTTCTTGTTTAATACTTATTAAACTCAATTGTTTTAACCCTAATATCATTTTTTCTTACATCTTTCCTTTCTTAAAAAACACACTTTTCCTGTTTCCTAATTCTATTTCATCTTTCAACATAGCTACCATAACTTCTTTTCCCTTCAGTCTTGTCCCTCCCCATTCTTGTCTTCCTCCAGACTGCTTCTTTACCTATTTTTTCCTTTCAGTCTTTCCCCATGATAGGAAAGACAGTCTGGGACCCAGCAGTCTGGAGCTTAAGTTCCTTGCTCAGCCACAAATACCCATTCGTGGTTTTAGGCCAATTGCATAGTCTTCCATGTGCCATAGTTTCCCATTTGTGAAATGTAAGCAATAATTTCCTCCTTTACAGGACAGAGGGTTATGAGGATGAAGGCCATTAACGGTTGTTATACTAATAACCAGGGATCCTGGTTTTCACTGATAAAAAAATCTCCAATTTCAAATTTAAAAAGTAACCCAAAATCCACATTTTTCCAGGATCAAAATGAAACACCACCACTAATCTATCTATCTATCTATCTATCTATCTATCTATCTATCTATCTATAGTAGATAGGTAGATATATTAGTGGTGTTTAATTTTATTCATAGAAAAATGTGGATTTTGAAAATTGGGGATTTTTTTATCAGAGAAAACCAGGATCCCTGCTAATAAGGAGGGCATAAAGGAATCTAGATGTAGCCTTCAGTTGAAAGGATTCTCTCTCTACTTACTGCTAAAAGAATGTAAGGGAGAAGCATCTTGCTTTTTGGGGACAGAACGTTACTGCTACCTCCTTGTGGAGAGCTACAAGACCAAGATCATCTGTATTTCTGCTGTTCCTAAAGCACATCTACAGTGAGATTCTTCTCTGAAAAGGCCCCTTCATTGGTTACAGCTGCACAGCTGGGAGTGGTATTTTGAGTGCTGCTCCTGACAAAACTGCAGGAGTCTGCTTCATCATCCAGCCATGCTGAAGCAGCTGTCCTTGACAGGGCAGTAAAAATTATGGGGACTTTTCTCCCACACACATCTCATTGGTAGAGCTTCGGTACTCGTAGATCTAGGGATGGATTTTTCAGGCTAGTGTAGGTAAGGCTTATATGTGTGGTCATCTCTTCACCTATGGACTGACAGAGGGAAACTATACACCTCCTTCCTGTCATTCACAGCATAAGCCCTGAAATAGAGAGGACTGAAGAGGGAAGTGCCTGTGTAAATTAAGGTGGGACCTGCATCCTATGTTAGCAAACTTACACAAATTAATGGATAAGGGGCCTGCTTCTCCTCAGAAAAGGCGTTGCACACTTGTGCAATTTGGGTGTAAGAACACTCCAGATCAGAATGGTAATATGTTATGGTTGTTTTTCCCAGGTGTGACTGATATCATGTGGTATAAACCAGCAGAGAATCAGCTCCCTAAACTTCAAATAAAACACACATAAAGGTATTTTCATTTATGTCAATTCCATTAGGCCTGTGACAGCTCCCACTAAAATGAACAAGAGCCTTTAAGAGACCTCTAAATCAGTTTTTGTTGCCAGTCTTAAAGGCAAAATCATAGAATCATAGAATCATAGAAGTAGGGTTGGAAGGGACCTTCTAGATCTTTAAGTCCAACCCCCTGCCTGGGCAGGAAGAAAACTGGGCTCAAATGACCCCAGCCAGGTAGGTATCGAGCCGCTTCTTAAAGACCCCCAGGGTAGGAGCCAGCACCACTTCCCTTGGAAGTTGGTTCCAGATCCTAGCCGCCCTTACTGTGAAGTAGTTCTTACGGATGTCTAATCTAAACCTACTCTCCAACAACTTGTGGCCGTTATTCCTTGTTATCCTGGGGGGCGCTAGGGGAAACAAGGTCTCCCCCAAACCCTTCTGGTCCCCCCTAGTGAGTTTATAGACTGTCACCAGGTCCCCCCTCAGCCTTCTCTTGTGAAGGCTGAACAGGTTCAGGTCCCGTAGCCTCTTATTGTAGGGTCTGCCCTGCTGTCCCCGAATCATGCGGGTGGCCCTCCTCTGGACCCACTCAATGTTGTCCACATCCCTTTTGAAGTGGGGTGCCCAGAACTGGACACAGTACTCCAGCTGCGGCCTGACTAGTGTCATGTAGAGTGGGAGGATCACCTCCTTAGACCTACTTGAGATGCACCTGTGGATGCACGATGGGGTCCGGTTAGCCCTGCCGACCATGACCTCGCATTGTCGGCCCATGTTCATCTTGGAGTTAATGATGACTCCAAGATCACTTTCTGCCTCCGTGCTCTCAAGAAGGGTGTTTCCCATCTTATAAGTGTGCTGCTGCTTACTACTGCCCAAGTGCAGCACCCTGCACTTGTCAGTATTGAAATGCATCCTGTTTTTGTTAGCCTACCCTTGCAACCTATCCAGGTCTTTCTGCAGTCTCTCCCTCCTTGCTAACATGCCTACCTCACCCCAAATTTTGGTATCATCAGCAAATTTGAACAGGTTGATTTTCACCCCGTCATCCAAATCACTGATAAAGAAATTGAACAGTGCGGGCCCAAGGACCGAGCCCTGGGGGACTCTGCTGCCCACTTCCCCCTAGGTTGAATACGACCCGTCCACCACCACCCTCTGAGTACGACCCTTCAGCCAATTTGCAATCCATCTGACCGTGTAGGCATCAATGCCACAGTCGCCTAGTTTTTTAATGAGGATGGGGTGGGAGACAGTGTCAAAGGCCTTGCTTAAGTCCAGAAAGACTACATCCATGGTGACACCTGCACCCAATGCTTTTGTGACCTGATCGTAAAAGGCAATCAGGTCGGTCTGACGTGACCTGCCCCTAATGAAACCATGCTGGTTGCCCTTGAGCATCATCCCCGATGCTGGCCCATCACAGATGTGCTCCTCGATGAGCTTCTCAAATGATATGGCCAATGTAACCATTAGGTGAGATGTTACACTGTGACACCTTTCTTCTCCCATTCAGTGCCAGATTTGCCTGGCTTCATCCATAGTTCTTTTACCAAATGCTTTGAGGATTTCCTGGAATAAGTTAGAAAACAAGGTAAGGCACGAAGTTGAATGCTGACGTCATCACCTTAACCTCCAAACTAACTCATCAAAGAAAAAGTTTCTCCCCAAGGGGATCACTGGGCTCCCAGGCGTTGTTTAACCAGTCTGTACCCACTGAGCGCTCTCAGGCAGGGAGGCCTGAATGGGACAGCCTGAGCAAATCCCAGCTGCACTGAGGGGGGAAAAAGTTGCAATCACAATGATCTAACCTTTTGACCTGAGGTAAATCTGCCATAGCCTCTGTTGACTCCAGTCCCCTGCATCCACACCTGCAAACATGTGTGCTTGTAGCAGCTCAAACAGAAGCGGTGAAAATTTGAGCTTGGGCTTTTTGCCTTGGTTCATGTGCTTGGACATGCACTTTGTTGTGGAGCAAATTGTGCCACTTGGGGCAAAATAACCCTGCCTGGCTCCTCCTGGATCTGCAGCCAGGGGGAGTTAGAACCTGGGGCCAGCCCTGTGCTGTCCCCAGCAGTATAAAAAGCTGCCCTGTCCTGGCCACATCCATACAAAAAGCTGCCCTGGCAAGCAGCTCAGGGCTACTCGCTCTCTGGGGGAGGAGCCTCTGGGAAGAAGTTGGCTATGCCCCTTCCTGTCCCAGGCTGCTGCTGCTGTGGCTGGTTGCTGCAAGCTTGGTCTTGGGAGCTTCTAAGTAGAAGATGGCCAGGCCCTTTCCTGCCTCTGGCTACTACTAGCTGCTGGCTTAGTCTCAGGCATCAAGTTGGCTACACCCCTTCCTGCCTTGGGAGGCTGCTGCTGCTGTTGCTGCCCTCCCCCACCCCGGGGGGGGGGTGGTCTTCTGCTGCACGCTCCTACCCCCACTGCACCACACCGCACCCAAGCTTCTGCACCCCTGTTCTGGCCTGCTGCCCAGCTCGCCACCAAGCCACAGTTGGGGGACAGCCTTGGTCCCATCATCGGGGACCAAGGGCAAGGGCAGTGGGAAGGGCTCCTCTTCAGCCTCCTCCACAGCTGGGGTTGGGAAGGGTAAGGGCCCTGCCCAGAAGCCTAGACCACCAGCAGCTGAAAGGAACCGGGTGCACTACACCAGCTAGCACATCCACTCACCCTGTCCCTGGCCCTCACTCAGGCCCCACCAACATGGCCCCCTGTGGGGGGAACCATAGCTATGCACAGGCAGCTGCGGGGAGACCCAAACCCAGGGGACCTGGACCCTCCACCACCAGCCCTTCCAGCTTGAGCAGCAGGGCCCCCTTTCTGGCACTCGTCCGCAGGCATGCGCTCAAGTGCCAACTGCCCAAGTGGGAGAATCTGCACTTTGAGAGCTGGGTGCAGGCCCTGGCTCAGGTAGTGGGTGCCCCCAAGATCGTGGTGGCCTCCTACTTTCATGGCAAGGGGGTCTTCTTCCTTGCCTCGGAGGCCACTGCACAAAAGGCGGTGGAGAAGGGGCTCATGGTGGAGGGCGAGTACATCCCCCTCAAGCCTCTAGAAGAGCTGGGGACCAGGGTGGTCCTCAGCTCCATCCTTCCCTATATCCCCAGTTGGGCCCTGCTCCCCCAGCTCCAAACCCTAGGGAGAGTTATCTCCCCGGTGGTGGCCCTCTCACTGGGGCGCCGAGACCTTGGCCTCCACCACATGCGCTCTTTCTGTCGCCAGGTCATGATCCAGCTGGCGGTGGGAGCACGGCTAAAGGCTGAGGGGTGCCTGGTAATTCCTTATCAGGGGACCCTGGTGAGGATTTTCTATACACTGGGGGACCTGTGGTGCTTCCGGTGCCGTGCCCCAGGGCAGTCGCTGTGATGTGGGGCACAGCTGGAACCCTCTGACATAGAGGACTCCTCTTCCCCTCCCAAGACCACCACACAGGGGGAAGGAGCGGCCCAGCCTCCGGGGGCCTCCCCAGTTGTGCCTGACACCCCACCCCTGGGAAAGATCAAATGGGTGATCCCCACATAGGAGGTTTCGGGGCTGCCTAACAGGAGTCCATGGGGGAAGCCCTTCTTTCTGCTGACCAAGGCCTACCCCCTGAAACCACGGGCACCGAGGCTGAGGCCTGCCCAAAGGAAGGCCTGGGGGCAGGGCCTCCTCCCTCTGATCTAGGGGATACAGAGGCCCTGGGGCTCACCCCGGTGAGTTCTGAGGGAGGAGGTCCTCTTTCCCAGAACCCCGAGGCAGACACCAGAACCTGGTGCTTGGTGGGTCTCAACCCTCCCAGGAAAACCTCACCTGCAGCCTGCCCCATAGTCCCTCACCAGAGGGGGTCACAGTGGTGCCCCCTAATCAACGGGCTGATCTCATCAGGGACCCTGCACTGATCCCCCCCCAGGTGCCAGCTGTACCCCACCATTTTGTGAAGGAGCGCCCCCCCATCCCAGGAGCTGCAGAGCTCTCCCAAACCCAATCATAGTCCAGGGTCTTAGCGAACCGGGGGTTTCAGATGGTGCTGGAAGAGCTCTCTGAGCTCCAGGACCAGGAGGAGGATGCCCGAGAACCAGCAGGCTCCATGGAGCCTGCAGACCTCTTAATGCCAGTGGTCCCCAGGGATGAGCTACTTGCATTTCTTGATTGTGACTACACCCGCCGGTCCACCAGCAAGGTACAGCTAGCCTTGGACCACTGGGGAGATTTTCACAGCGTCCTTGCCACTGTGAGGGTGCTGGCAGGGGAAGGCAAGGGGCCCAAAAGCTGCAAAACCTGGATCTATAGGTGGGCCCGCAGTTTCATAGATGCCCTCTATACATATGGGAGGATGCTACGTGAACCAGCAGGCCCCACACCAGGCGTTGAGATGCATGAGGCCCCTGCTGAACCATCTACTCTACACCCCGCACCCCCCCGCCCCAGCCATGAGGTCATTTAAGATCATGACCCTCAATGTCCATAGCTGCAGAAAGGGTCTCCGGAGGTGCCAGGTGCTCTCCTTCCTTCAGGAGGGGAGTTACCCCATGGTATTCTTGCAGGAGACCCTGATGACTCCAGCCAACAAACCAAATTGGCAGCTGGAGTAGAGAGGCAGGGTCTCTTTTAGTCACCTCTCAACCACCTCATCTGTGGTGGCTACCCGTTCTCCCCGGGCCTGCAGCTGGAGGTTCTCCAGGACATTGAGGTGGTGCCAGGCCGCCTGCTGCACCTCTGGGTCCAGGTGCAGGGGCTGGTCCTGAACCTTCTGAATGTGTACACCCCTGCAAAGGACCCGGAGTTGGTGGATTTCTTCTGCCAGGCAGCCACATACATCAGCACCCTCAACCCTCGTGAGTGCCTGGTCCTTGGCGGGGACTTTAACATCACCCTAGATGCATAAGACCGGTCAGATAAGGAGAGGAACCAGGCTCCCGTGAGCGTCCTCGGGGAGATCCTGATGGACTACTCCCTGCTGGACATCTGGCGTGCCTGTCACCCCACTGAACCCCCTGCCTTCACTTATGTGAGGGTTGGGGAGGAGCAGGCATGCCACTCCTGGCTAGACTGAGTTTATATCTCTTTGCTGCACTTTGCCCAGGCCCACTCCTCTGGCATCCGGCCAACCCCTTTCAGCAATCACCACCTTGTCTGGGCCCAGGCCACACTGGGGCCTGGACGTCTGGGGTCAGCCTACTGGCATTTCAATGACAGCCTGCTGGAGGATGTGGACTTCAGGGAGGCTTTCTGGGAGTTCTGACTGGCCTGGTGAGAGCAACAAGCAGCTTTCCCCTCAGCTCAGAGATGGTGGGATGTGGGGAAGGTGCACATCTGGCTTTTTACCGTGGCTACACTCAGGGGCACACCCGGCAGAGGGAGGTGGTCCAGAAGCAGCTCGAGTGGGAAGTGTTAGAGCTGGAGAGGTGCCTGGCCACCAACCCAACCAACCCGTCCCTCTGCGGAGAATGTCAGGAGAGGTGGGAAGAGCTTCCTGCTCTGGACGACCACTGTGCCCACTGTGCATTTGTCCGCTCATGCATCCAGCTCCTTTGGGAGATGGACCACAGCTCCCGCTTCTTCTACACCCTGGAGAGGAGGTGGGGGGCCAAGAAGTACATCACTTGCCTTCTGGCAGGTGACGGCACCCCCCTCATGGATCCAGGCAAGATGCGCCAGCATGCACGGGGCTATGAAGAGCTCTTCTCCCTGGATCCGACCAATGCCGAGGCCTGTCAGACCCTGTGGGAGGTACTCCTGCAGGTCAGCATGGGTGACCAGGACAAGCTGGAATCTCCTCTCACTCTGGCTAAGTTTTTGGCCGCCTTCCACCTGATGCCTGGCAACAAGGCCCCGGGCATCGACAGGCTGACCTCAGAGTTCTACCGGGCTTTTCGAGACGTACTTAGCCTGGACCTTGCTGCAGTCTGGGCCAAATCCAAGGGAAGTGGGGAGCTCCCCCTGTCATGTCGGAGGGCCGTGCTGACCCTCCTGCCGAAGAAGGGAGATCCTTGTAACCTAAGGAATTGGTGTCCCGTGTCCCTCCTCTGCAAGGACTATAAGGTAGTAGCAAAGGCCATCTCGCTGTGCCTGCGGTCCGTGGTGACAGATGTGATCCTCCCCAACCAGACATACACAGTGCCTGGACATTCCATCTTCGACAACCTGTACCTGGTTCAGGACCTCCTGGAGCTAATCTTCCACAATTAAAACAAAAGGCTACTCTACATATACATGTATACACCCCTATACAGAGAGAGAGAGACAGTGATCAGCTGGGCAATGCTGTATTGGTATATTTACAATGTTAAAGCAATGTGGAAGCTTACCAGTGTCTCCATCATCATGAAAAAATAAATTCTAAATACCTATATGTGTAGATGTGTGCTTTTGGTTTTCTTCACACATGATGGGTGTGTGATGGGAGGGGATGTGGTGTTTGCAGGAAGGGGGTGGGAAGGGGTGTGGGGGAAGGCGGGTGGGTATGTGGTGGGATGTGGGTTGGTCTATGGGTAGGTGTGGGGCAATTGCTGGGGGGACTGTGGGTGTGGGGGGCCTTGTGGGGGGGCTTCTCAGGAGGGGTGGGTCCCCTGCCTCCACAGGGTGAAGCCCCTCCCCACAGCACATGGGATGTGCCCCCCCACAGGGCCCCAGCCCCCCCGCTCAGGGTCCCAGGCACTGTGGAGGCCCCCCCCCACCCCTGCCCAGGGTCCCAGATCCACCCTGCCCCAGCCCCCTGCCCCAGGGTCCCAGCTTGCCCAGGATCCCTGGAGGGCCACAGCCCCTATCCCCCACAGAGCCCCAGCTGCCCTGGCCAGGGTCCCAGCTCCACCCTGGAGGGCCGCAGCCCCCCCATCCAGGGCCTGTAACAGCTGATCTGGGCCAGGTCCTCACCCCCTGCAGCTCCGGGGACATCCCCCTTTGCCACTCCCCAAGCCCCCCCACATCCCTCTGCCACCCCTCACCCACCCACACCCATGGACCCCCCACCCTGACTTACCTTGGACAGTGCCAGGGGCCGGGGGCAGCAGGAGCACTGAAGAGATGCCCTGGCTGAAACCAGAGCATCTCTTTTGGAGGACTGACTCCCTGCTGGCTCTGTGCACAGTCTGGGACTGTGCCTTGTTCCGCTCTTCTGCGAAATGGTTTTTTTTAGATGCCTGGATATCCAGAGGTCTAATTTCTTCATTTCCACACATGCCTCTTGCCCTGCCTCAAAGAGGCACATCCATGCCTGTCTGGACGCGCCCTATGCCTTGGTGGCAGGACCCGGTGCAGTATGTGGGAACCGTGTGCTGGGCCCAGCTGGGTCCTGCTGCCCTTGGGGCCCCTCTGCCACCTGGCCAGGCCATTCCCATGGGCCTGGCCCAGCCAGGGGGCAGGAGCAACCTCAGGGCCAGCAGGACCCATCTGGGCATAGCGTGCGGTCCCCAAACGCTGTATGAGGTCCTGCTGCCATGGGAATGGCCCAGCCAGGCATCAGAGGGGCCCTAAGGGCAGCAGGACTCGTCTAGGCCCAGCACGTAGATCCCGCGTGCCACACCGGGTCCTGCCACCATGGCCTGGCCTGGCTATGCAGCAGAGAGGCCCCAAGGGCGGCAGGGCCTGGCACTCAGTCCTCACTTGCCACTCCAGGTCCTGACATCATGGTCTGGCCCGGCCAGGCAGCAGAGAGGCCTCAGGACCCAGCTGGGCCCAGCATGCAGTCCCTGCGTCCTGCTCTGGGTCCTGTCACCATGGCCTGGCTCAGCCCTGCCAGGCAGCAGAGACACCCCAGGGCCAGCAGGACCCGGCTGGGCCCAGTGCACAGTCCCCATGTGCCATGCTGAGTCCTGCTGCCATGGCTCTGAGCACCCTGCTGCTGCTGCTAAAGGTAAGTTATGGGCCCTGGGTGGGAGGCCTGTGGCCCTCCAGGGTGCCTGGGACCCTGGGCAGGGGAGCTATGGCCCTCCAGGGGGAGCTGGGACCCTGGGCTGGTGGGTCTGGGGCCTTCCAGGGGGAGCTGGGACCCTGGATGTGGGGGCTGGGGCCCTATGGAGAATAGGGGCTATGGCCCTCCAGGGGGGAGCTGGGGCCCTGTGGGGCGGGGCATTCCATGTGCTGGGGGGGCTGCACCCTGTGGAGGCCAGGGGACCCACCCCTCCTGAGCAACCCCCCCACAAGGTCCCCCACACCCACAGTCCCCCCAGCAATTGCCCCACACCTACCCACACACTAGCCCACATCCCTCTACATACACCCACCTGCCTTCCCCCACACCCCTTCCCACTCCCTTCCTGCAAATACCACATCCCCACCTCACACACCCATCATGTGTGAAGGAAACCAAAAGCACCCATCTACACATATAGGTATTTAGAATTTATTTTATCATGATGATAGAGACACTGGTAGGCTTCCACATTGCTTTAACATTGTAAATATACCAATACAGCATTGCCCAACTGATCACTCTCTCTCTCTTTCTCTCTCTCTCTCTGTATAGGGTTGTATATATGTATATGTAGAGTGGTCTTTTGTATTAATTGTGGAAGAATATGGATTTGGGATGCTGCTACATCAGTCTAGCTGACACAAGGGGTAGTGTCCCCAGGTACCAAGTGGCCAAGCCCCAGAAGCTCCTGAGAGCAAGTAGCCCTGAGCTGCTTGCCAGGGCAGCTTTTTGTATGGATGGGGCTAGAACAGGGCAGCTTTTTATACTGCTGGGGACAGCACAATGGTGGCCCCAGGCTCTAGCTCCCCCTGGCGGCAGATCCAGGAGGAGCCAGGCAGGGTTATTTTGCCCCAAGTGGCACAATTTGCTCCACAACAAAGTGCATGTCCAAGCACATGAACCAAGGCAAAAAGCCCCAGCTCAAATTTTCACCGCTTCTGTTTGAGCTGCTACAAGCACACGCTTTTTATACTGCTGGGGACATCATAGGTGCTGGCTCTGGGCTCTAGCTCCCGCTGGCTGCAGATCCAGGAGGAGCCAGGCAGGGTTATTTTGCCCCAAGTGGCACAATTTACTCCACAACAAAGCACCTGTCCAAGCACATGCACCGAGGCAAAAAGCCCCAGCTCAAATCTGCACCACTTCTATTTGAGCTGCTGCAAGCACAGGTGTTTGCATATGTAGACAGACCCATAGAGGGTAAATTCTCTCTAAGGCAAGGTAGTTTCTCCCTAGGTCAACTGCCCTGAGGCATTTACCTATTGCCTCAGGGTAACTCTGTTTGTGGCCCCATCAGCTAAGGCTTGTTTGCTCTACCTTACTGTGTCAAATTCCTTTCTAAGAGAGTCAGCTTCTCAGCTTGCCCTGATTTGAAAGAAGCTCTTTTGTTTGGTTACAATGGCAGCAGGGGTGTTAAGTGCTTCGTGATGTGTACTGTACCAATTCATTCAGACTCAGGGACAAGGTCAGCAGGCTTTGCTGCAACCAGGCACAGCAGAGTTCTCTTTACTCAGTAACTAAGAGGTTTTTCCTGTGCCCCAGAGCTGTCTCCTGGAAGTATTGTTCTTCTGTCAAAGCAGCACACTGGGAGCAAATTGATTCCCATTTGATAAGCTATCCTTAAAACGGGACACAGAATTGTTGTCCTAATCATTCGTGTTAATTAAAAATAGAATGACATTTTCTCAAGAGAAAATTTGCTAGGTCCAGTGTTTTAAAGTCCAATTGGGAAACTGTGTTAAGTCTATCCATTATTCTCCCTTGTGATTTCTATTATAAAATATTTTTCACTTGTATCTAAACTCCTCCATACTAATTCTATACACTGTATGCTTGTTTTTTGTCCCAACCCAGAACTGACTACAATTCATAACAGATTAAGTGCACCCAGCAAGTATAGTTTACTTATAAAGTTTGGTAAAGGACTTGGACTCTAGATGCTATATATGCATTATGATGATATATTATCTGACCAAATACACTTCATCCTAGCAAAAAGTTACAATTACAAAATGCTTTATCTCCCAATTTTTCTTGAATTCCTTATTCTAAAATTACAGGTACAAAATAAACACAAAGAAACAAGACCATGTCATATTTTACATTGTGGTGATGATTTTTAGATTGATTTAGTTGCTTATTAACAATATATCTCTGCTAAAAACAGCATCTTTAGTCCATGTGTGAACTGTTTTGCATGCACTGGCCTCTTGATCTAAGTTTATGAAACAGAATGACTGTCAGACAAAATCTCAGATTATAAAACCCTAAAAAGACAATAAACAAAGCACAAACATGTGTAACAAAATGGTCAAATGCAGTGTAAAGACACGAGAAGAAGACCCCATAAATATTAGCCCACTGTTAACAGTTAGGTTACTATTTCAAATTGGGAAGCCTAAAGTTGGGCATTTACATCTATATGTAGGAACCTAAACAAAGTTACCTAATTTCCAAAAGAGCCAAGCCCCTAAGTTTGTAGTGTTTCTGGGTTCATTAAAGCTAAGCCAGGATATTTTTAAATTCTAACTACACTGATGGGATGTGACGGAGGTAATCCAGGCCAGGATCAAGCCCACCGATTATTACCCCATGGTCCTAGTCCATGTGGGTACTAATGATGCGGCCAGGAGAACCCCCGATCACTTGATGGCGGACTACTGTGCTCTGGGCGGCGTGCTGAAGGAGTTCGGTGCCCAGGTGGTTTTCTCTTCCATCCTACCAGTGACCGGACAAGGAAGACGGCAGGAGAACTGCATCAGAGAGACCAACTGGCGGCTTCGGCAGTGGTGTCTCGAGGCAGGCTTTGGCTTCCTGGACCATGACCTGCACATCACGACGAGGGACATGCTCAGCTGGGATGGGCTTCACCTGTCCCCCAAAGGTAAGCGTGTGTTTTCTACTAGGTTGGCGGATCTCCTCCGGCGGGCTTTAAACTAGGCTCGTCGGGGGGAGGGGAGTACGAGGGCAGGGGAAGCTGTGGACCACCAAACCATGTGGCACCCACAAGGACAGCCCAGCCTGAAGAAGGAGAACATTGGGAACCTGAAAGCCATGGGGAGGCCAGCACAACAGAACAGGTAAGGAACAAGAAGGTAAGAAACAATGGGCCCCATGGGACTGGGAGCAGGGGGGCAGCAAAGGCGCCAGTCGCAGGGCTCAAGTGCCTATATACTAATGCTAGGAGCATGGGGAACAAGCAGGATGAACTAGCGCTCCTGCTTGCACTAAACACCTATGACTTAGTGGGGCTAACAGAGACCTGGTGGGATTCATCCCATGACTGGGCGGTACATATTGAGGGCTATAGATTGTATAGAAAGGACAGGTCGGGGAACAAAATGGGGGGGGTTGGACTTTATGTCAGTGAGCAATATACATCAACCCTCATCAAGACAGAATCCGAGGCTGAGGAAGTAGAAGGATTGTGGGTTAGGCTACATGGGGGGCAAGGAGAAAGCGATTTGGTGGTAGGGGTCTGTTACAGACCCCCACACCAAGGGGAAGAAATAGATGCGGGGCTCCTGAGGCAACTCTCGGAGACCATAAAAGCTAAAGAGGCGGTAGTCATGGGGGACCTAAACTACCCGGACATCTGCTGGGAGACGCAGACAGCAAGGTCCCATCGCTCACGCAGGTTTCTAACTTGTGTACAGGACCTCCACCTGACACAGGAGGTGTATGGTCCCACTAGGGGGAATGCCATACTGGATCTGGTATTGGCAACGGGAGATGACATGATAGGGGACCTCCAAATCGGTAGCTATCTGGGAGACAGTGATCACCTTATGATAGAATTCAACATAAGACGGCGAGTGGGTAAGGTAACTAGTAGGGTGAAAGTGCTAGACTTTAGGAAAGCTGATCTCATTGCACTCAGGCGATTAGTCAAGGAAGCACTGCAGAGTAGGAGTTTTGATGGGATGGGTGCCCAAGAAGGGTGGCTGTGCCTAAAGGAAACGATCCTTTGGGCACAAAGCAAGACAATCCCCGAGCGAGGCAAAAGAGGGAAAGGGGCCAGGAGGCTTCCATGGCTGACCAGAGAAATCCAGGGCAGCCTAAGGGCCAAAAGGGGAGCACATAAAAAGTGGAAACAGGGTGAGATCACTAAAGATGAATATACCTCCTCTGCTCGTGCTTGTAGGGAGACAGTTAGGCGGGCCAAAGCTACCATGGAGCTGAGGATGGCAACCCAAGTAAAGGACAACAAGAAATTGTTTTTTAGATACATAGGGAGTAAAAGGAAGGCCCAGGGAGGAATAGGACCCCTGCTAAATGGGCAGAAGCAATTGGTGACAGATAGAGGGGACAAGGCTGAACTCCTCAACGAGTTCTTTGCCTCAGTGTTCCTAAGCGAGGGGCACGACAAGTCTCTCACTGGGGTTGTAGAGAGGCAGCAGCAAGGCGCCAGACTTCCATGCGTAGATCCTGAGGTGGTGCAGAGTCACTTGGAAGAACTGGATGCCTTTAAGTCGGCAGGCCCGGATGGGCTCCATCCCAGGGTGCTGAAGGCACTGGCCGACATCATTGCAGAGCCACTGGCGGGAATATTCGAATGCTCGTGGCGCACAGGCCAAGTCCCGGAGGACTGGAAAAGGGCTAACGTGGTCCCCATTTTCAAGAAGGGGAGGAAGGAGGACCCGGGCAACTATAAGCCGGTCAGTCTCACCTCCATCCTTGGTAAAGTATTTGAAAAAATTATCAAGGCTCACATTTGTGAGAGCCCGGCAGGACAAATTATGCTGAGGGGAAACCAGCATGGGTTTGTGGCGGGCAGATCGTGCCTGACCAACCTAGTCTCTTTCTATGACCAGGTTACGAAACGCCTGGACACAGGAGGAGGGGTGGATGTCGTATACCTGGACTTCAGGAAGGCCTTCGATACGGTATCCCACCCCATACTGGTGAACAAATTAAGAGGCTGTGATGTGGATGACTGCACAGTCCGGTGGGTGGTGAATTGGCTAGAGGGTCGTACCCAAAGAGTCGTGGTAGATGGGTCGGTCTCGACCTGGAAGGGTGTGGGCAGTGGGGTCCTGCAGGGTTCGGTCCTTGGACCGATACTCTTTAATGTCTTCATCAGTGACTTGGACGTGGGAGTGAAATGTACTCTGTCCAAGTTTGCAGATGACACAAAGCTATGGGGAGAAGTGGACACACCGGAGGGCAGGGAACAGCTGCAGGCAGACCTGGATAGGCTGGACAAGTGGGCAGAAAACAACAGGATGCAGTTCAACAAGGAGAAATGCAAAGTGCTGCACCTAGGGAGGAAAAATGTCCAGCACACCTACAGCCTAGGGAATGACCTGCTGGGTGGCACGGAGGTGGAAAGGGATCTTGGAGTCCTAGTGGACTCCAAGTTGAACATGAGCCGGCAGTGTGACGAAGCCATCAGAAAAGCCAATGGCACTTTATCGTGCATCAGCAGATGCATGACAAATAGGTCCAGGGAGGTGATACTTCCCCTCTATAGGGCGTTGGTCAGACCGCAGTTGGAGTACTGCGTGCAATTCTGGGCGCCACACTTCAAGAAGGATGCGGATAACCTGGAGAGGGTACAGCGAAGGGCAACTCGTATGGTCAAGGGCCTGCAGACCAAGCCCTACGAGGAGAGACTAGAGAAACTGGACCTTTTCAGCCTCCGCAAGAGAAGGTTGAGAGGCGACCTTGTGGCTGCCTATAAGTTCATCACGGGGGCACAGAAGGGAATTGGTGAGGATTTATTCACCAAGGCGCCCCTGGGGGTTACAAGAAACAATGGCCACAAGCTAGCAGAGAGCAGATTTAGACTGGACATTAGGAAGAACTTCTTCACAGTTCGAGTGGCCAAGGTCTGGAACGGGCTCCCAAGGGAGGTGGTGCTCTCCCCTACCCTGGGGGTCTTCAAGAGGAGGTTAGACGAGTATCTAGCTGGGGTCATTTAGACCCAGCACTCTTTCCTGCTTATGCAGGGGGTCGGACTTGATGATCTATTGAGGTCCCTTCCGACCCTAACATCTATGAATCTATGAATCTATGAATCTATGACAGTCTAAATAAAAAGTCTCCTTGTATATTAAATCAAACATCTCCTTTTAACAGTATGTTCAAAGCTGCTCAACTGCTGGAAGTGCAGAGATCTTCCACATGACAACTGCTCTACCTAAGTGGGAGGTATCTCCTTGTTTGGGTGTGACAAGGCAGCTTAAACTTCACCATTTTATGAGACAGAAGCATTAAAATGTCTGATTGAGATTTAGTTACCACTATATTTAAAAACTGGCAACTGCTCCAGGAGTGAGTTAATTTACTAGCTGTAGTAAATATCATTATAAAGCTTGTCAAAAGAAAATGTGAAGCAACTGAAAAGAAATGGCCATATGAAGTGGCCTTAGATATTCAAGGGAACAACCTGGTTTTTCTGTTTAGCATTTCACTATACGTCTTCTATGACACTGAGGCCTCTGGCAGAGGTTATTGTCATGCCCACAACTTCTCTAAGTGTTGGCTATAAATGTCCAACTCGGGATCCTTAAAATTCTGGTTTATTAGGCGGATTGAAACACTGTAATGAGTTAAATCATAAACCTTGGGGCTGGTCCTTCCACACACACACACACACACATACACACACACACACACACACACACACACATGCACACACACAGTAAGAAGCTACAAGAGTCAGGTATACCTATCCCACAGGCGCTGGAGTCTGTTGTTGAGGCTTCTTTCAGCGTGGTGTTATCTTCCAGAAGGGGGTCGCCGGCTGGTCCTTCTGGCTGGACAGGTCAAGTGCTGGTCAAGTTGGAGATCAAGAGGGCGCCACTGAGGGTCACTTTTCACTGCTTTTTATCTGTCCTTAGCAGACTTTGGTGACTTCCCAGTTTTCAGGTTTGCCCAATCCAGGGGTCGTTGACCCTCGTGGGACTTCCCTCCTCAGTGGCTACTGGATCGCATCTGTCAGCCCCAGGGGTTGTCCGCATGTACGTGCAGGTTTGGGAGTCCGTTGATAAATTTTGAATAGGGCTCTGGGAGCGGTCGATTTGGAGATATTCAGCCCAAAAGTTGGTCCCCGGCGTTGATTAACTCAGGCCAGGGCTTCTAGCCCTTGATCAGTGAGGTTTAGAGATTTCCCAGTTGTTACATTGTCTTCTATTGAGTTCTTCCGTTGGTTGATCTGCAGTTTTCTTAGGTGTTAATTACAGCCTGCTACCATGTTACACATTCAATCACTGATTCACTCGCTCTTTCAGGGGCCAGCCTGATACAGGGAAGGGCAGTTTGATTCCTGCCCTTGTTAACATTGTTACAATGTATAACTTACTTATGAAACTAAACACATTTAGTTGAAAGTTGAAAGGTGAGGAGTATAAAATATAAGCTACAAAAGTAATGCCATGGCACACAAATAGATAAAAATACCAAAATACAAGGGGAGATACAAAATGCACACATACAAATTTCAAAACACAATTCCTTATCTTAAAGTGAAAGAAAGAGGAAGGAAGAAAAGGTAGAAGAGGAAAAACATACCCAAGGAGGGGAGAGCAACTGCAGGCAAGAGGAAAAGGGGCTTTCTGCTACATAAGTAGATGCTTGACATTTGCTCCACCAAACTCAGACTGCGGATAATGACAACCAGCAGTTACAGATTCTAGACTGGTATTTCATTGATAATCCCTTCAATTCATCCCTCCAGTGTGTGACTGATTAATATGCCAGGTTACCATGTCTAACAGAAATAAACTTGACGTGCAGGCCACCTGTTTAGCTATAGTATCTTCCCTGTGTCTTCAGGCCCATAGGGCTCTCCATGGGTCTGAAAATTTCGTGGTGGGGGGAGAAGGGAAGGCAACAGCAGGGTTAACTGCTGTGGCTTCCAGAGCTGTGGTAGTTAACACTGCTACTGCTTCCCCACTGCCAAATATCTGGACTCATGGGGAGCCCTGCAGACTGGGATGACATGGCCCTGTTCACCAGATAGTGCTGGCATGTGGGGTCAATCTAGCCAGATCCAGTTTGCAGGGTTGGGCTGACATGGAGAGTCATGCTGCAGCTAGATCTGATGCATGAGGTCAGGTCAGCATGCCAGGTTGCACCCGCAGACCAACCCCATGAAGCCCTTAGACTGGTCCCTTGCCAGTCATCCAGCCCATGGGGCCAGATAGATTGAGCATTGCTGGTCTAAAACAAGAACATTTTTTCCAGCCATCATAAATAAGTCTATGACTATTTTGGTCCATGGGGCCATTTTTTCCTATGCCATTAACATGGGCTGTCTTGTATGACTTTGCCTGTATTTGTTGCATATGTGATCAGCTTTAATTGCTTTCTCAACATTCCTGGTCATTTGAGGCTAGTGTAAAATCTCTGTGGCTCATCTCTCTGATTTTTCAATTCCTCCATGACTTTCATGTATTTGTAAAATATATTTTTCAGTTACATCATAAGAATCAGCTCTCTTGTGCCCCTAAAAATGTCTTGTCTACTACTGATCACTCTCAGTTGACAATAGAGGTGAGGATATACTGTCCTAGACTTGTACATTTTGTACATGTACAAATGTACTTGCACATTTAGTCCATATACTCCCTTAGTAGGGAATAAGTTCACTGCCTGAAGCCTTGAGTATCACTTATTTATGTTCTACTGCCTGTGGTTTTTCTTTCCATGCTAATATCACTTTTTCTGATGCCACACTGGCTTGCACACTTGTGTCTAACTAGTCAATAAGTGTCTCATTTGCTTTCAGGCAGACAAGTTTCCTTGGGTGAATTCGATATCTTTTATTAGACCAACCCAAATGGTTGGAGAATAGTTATTAAGCAAGCTTTCGGGTTCAAAAACCCTTCATCAGGCTAAGGAAGCTTCAGCAGTTCATTTGCTTTCAGGCAGTCGAATCATCTGTCACCGAAACATTGCCCATTACTCCTATGGAGAATTCCTTTGAGCGGGTGGTAGTTTTGTCATGCTTTTTGTCCATGCTATAGATGTTCTACTGGTGCTTGCAAACACTTTCAACTGCAGTTTTTGCATCTTTTCCTAGTGCCAGGCATTGTTTTGGATTTGGATGGTTGCCACAGCATCCCTAGCTATGTTTTGTTTTCATGGACTCTGAGCTCTACATGCCATTTCTGCTTCTGTTTTTTTTTTCTTTTAGCATTTTCCTTTCAGTATCATGTCTGGAGCATCACGGTACTGTTTGGCCTATATTATTATCAGCCCGGACATGACAATCTCCTTTACTTGGCAAATTCTGATCACTCCATCTAGGGCTAATTCTAAGTCTTCCTCTGGTTTCTTTGTGACTGTTCTATCCCAGATCCCAATCATGATTCAGCCTCTATTGGGGGCTAACTTACACCCTGTATTGCAAAACTTACTCTTCACCCTTAGAGCCATATTGCACATTACACTTAGCATGTGTTAAGTGTACTTAAAATGCAAGAGACCATGTGTTCAAGCAGTAAAACACATGCTAAGTACACTCATATTGTAGCAAAGTTATGACTTTGCGTGAGTAGTATCTCCAGATCATATTAAGTGACATGTGTTCAGCTATCATCGACTCCTCCATGGAGATAATACAAACAATCTGTGGCCCTCACTCAGCTGTGACATCAGCCAGGGACCCGTCTGCTGTACCAAACCTCCAGGTGGGAGGAGGAAAGCTACACACTTCAGGAGGAAGGATCCTGGACTCTCTCGTGTCAGGATCAAGTTGAAAGTCAGATGCCCACAGCCCCAAGAGCACACTGGAACAGGTTCAAGACTCTGCCTCTGTGTTGGGGCTGGGACAGACAATCAGCAAGCTGTGCATGTTACGGATATTAGTAAACATGTAACTGCTCAGAACACATTCAAGCTTTACTATAGCACAGATTTAACACATATTGTGTCCCTTCAGATCAATCTAAAGCCCTCATATTTTCACGTTCTTTTTGTTCCCTTTGTTTAAAACCATTTCTCATACATTTCATTCTTCACACATATTGCAACCATTCCCTTAATTTTGCAACTCAGTTCCATAGCTGACTGAAAACTTAAGTGTTTCAGAACACACTCCTGTCACAAATAAAGTTATCTTCTGTCTTCCTTCCTGCTGTTACCATGTCTTGCAGCTACAGAGAAAAATACTATGTAAGCTTTCTTGATTTCCCCACCACCACCCCGCTCCCCTCCACATATCTGATGGGGCTTTTTTTTTCAACTGTTCCATTTTTCTTTTCTTCATTTGTTTACTTATAATCATACAAATCAAGGAGTCTGGTAGACATCCACTTCATTCAGTGTCTGAGTTCTAAGTCATCAGGACTGAGTAGCACAAAGCTCTGCATACCTTAAATAAAAGTTTCAATTGGCTGGTGCCAGAATCTCTTAAGTAAGAGTTCCCAACACCTCCAAAGCAAAGCATAGGTACTGATTGTGAGTTCTGTAATAATAGCTAATGCCTCTTGGAAGATTGGAAGAACGGTTTCTTGTTTATCCCAGTCCAGGGCACATCACAGATTCTCCCTTCATGCTGTTTAGCTGGACATGTCCACACACTCTTCTAACTCTTCCACAGAAATACCAGTGGTGAATTTCTGCTCCTGCTGAAGTCAGTGACAAGACTTCCATTGACTTTACTCAGGCCAGAGTTTTACCTCTCTTCTGAACATTTTATTAGGTCTCACCAGTCCTCCTTCCATCCTCACTGAAACTGAGCTTCACAGCTAGCAGGCCCAGGAGTTTTGGAGAGGTGAGAGAAGGCAGTACACTGAATCTTAAGATCTGCAACTTGGGCACCCCCTTTGAGCGGCTTTACAGGGAGCCCTAAGTAGCAGCAGCATGTTGTCCTTCGTGGGCGAAGACGACCGCATCCAGTGGGGGGGGGGGGGAGGGGAGAAGAAAGAAAAGAAGAGGGAAAGAAAAAGGGAGGAAGAAAAAGAGAAAGGAGAAAAAAGAAAGAGAAAGGAGTGGGGTGGGGTGAGGCTAGGTCATGTGGGTACGTAGGTGACTTATAAGCCCGATCTTTGCCTTGAACAGTCTGCTGCAGCAGGGGCAGGAGAGTGATGAGGACTGGATATGGGAGGTTTTCATTTTCCTGACCATGCTTTTCTTCATTGCTTCTGCCATGCATTGCTGTTCGAAGGCCAGTGCTCCGCTCTGGATTGATGACCTCCAAGATGGATTGTCACAAGTAATTTGCTCCTGGGACTCCAGGTCAATGCCAAAACTCTTTAAGGACACCTTTAGGATGTACCACTTTTTTAGTGCACCGTGAAAGCATACTCTATTTGACAGTTTGCTTTAGAAGATTTTCTTTGGCAGGCCAATGTCAAGCATTTTTGAAAGGTGGCTAGCCCATCTCAGCTGCCCCAGTTTCAGTAGTGTGAATACTGGGGAGAGCTGATCTTCTGAGCACATCAGTGTCCATGATCTTGTCCTGTCACTTGATCTTTAGTATCTTTTGCAGGCAGCACAGGTGGAAGTGGTTTAGTCTCTTAGCATGATACTAGTAGACAATCCAGGTTTCACAGGCATATAGGACGGTTGGGAGAATGATGGCTTTGTAAGCCTTCAGTTTCATTGACATTCTGATGCCTCTGTGGTCCCAGACTGACTTATGGAGTCTGACAAAGGCCACACTGGCTTTTGCTAGTCTTTCATTGACTTCATCGTCGATGTGGACAGCACAGAAAAGCGTGCTGCCTAGAGAGACAAATTTGTCAACAATTGACAGTTGTTGGCCTTTTACTGAGATATGTGGTTCCTGGGATGGTGTACCAGGCACAGGTTGAAACATCACTTCGGTCTTCTTCGTGTTGATAGTGAATCCGAAGTTATCGCAGGCTGACAAGAGTAGGTCCATGGACTGTTGCATGTCAGCCTGTGAACCTGTGCATAATGCACAGTCATCAGCGAACAGGAAGTCATGAAGCATGGTTGTCTGGACTTTGGACTTAAGCCTTAGGACTTTGGTCCAAAGTCCTAAGGCTAAGTACAGGCATTCAAAAAGCCCAGATTTGAATTGATTCAATCTTTGCAGGTTAGTCTAACCTGTGTAGATTGAACTGGCAAGCAAGCAAATAGATATTTGGTTTTGATTCCCAAAATGCAGCTACATGCCTGCAGTGGCTCAGGCTAGAAGCTGGGAGGGTGCTGGAGCAAGGCCTCCCTTCCCTTTGGCAGGGAAGACTGGAGGGAAGCTGAGCTGGGGGGTGGGGTGTGGCCAGGCCCCAGTAGACCTGAGTATGATTGGGGAGGGGTTGTAACCCCCACCCTGGTCTGCAGAGGTGTGCCTGGAGGGGGAGGGGGGAAGCAACCCTTACCTGGCCCCTGGCTGGCACTGAAGGGTTGAGCCCCCAACAGCCTCGTGGCAGGGGAGGACGAGGAGGAGGACGAGGAGGAGGACTGTCCTGCCTGCTGCAGTGGTTCTGTGACAGCCCAGCCCAACCTCGGCGCAGGGAGCTGGGAGCAAAATGGGTACACAGCTCCTACGGCCCCAGCCCGAGCCACAGTGGGCTGAGAAGGGCCCTCCCCCTGCGGCTTGGTCTGGCCCCGCCATGTCTGTCCTCTGCAGTGCCCATGGGCCAGCCCAGCTCAGCCCCACAGCCCCAGCCCCAGCCCTGGGCAAGGTGGGTGCATGGTGGGACCATGCTGGCCAGCGTCTGGCCAAGCCCCCACTCCTGTCGCTTGAGCGGTGAGTGGGGGTGGGAACCCTGATAGGGGCAGCAGCCCCTCTTACAATGTCCTGGGGAGCACAAGCCTCTTCCCAGTGCAGGGGCTGAGGGGGCTGCGCTGTGGGTGGAAGTGGGTTGGGCACAACTGCTGCAGTCTGCATGGGGCGAGTGGCAGTGGTGCTGGGAGGTGTGGCTATGGGAGCTAAAGTGAATTTTGGGGCGGCTGTAGCCCCCCTCAAACACCACCTAGCATTGCTGCCACTTAGCCCTCATAGCCACCCCTCCCAGCACCACTGCCGCCACTGCTCACCTCATGCTCACCTGAGGCAAAAGGAGCAGGGAGGGGGTTTGTTTATTCCTCCCTCCCTCCCTCCCCTCTCCCATCAGGGGACCACAGCTGGGGTCTGCCAGCCCAGCCGCCAGCTCTGCCACTCGCCCCTGCACAGGGGCTGCTGCGCCCCAGCCAGGCAGGCCCCAGCTGGGGTTCCCCTGCCCCTTTCACCCTAGGGGGTCATGCCAAGCTGTCGTCTGGCCATGCCTTCGCCCCTGCTCTGGATAGAGTAGAGGGGCAGGGCCAGCTCTGCTCTCTTAGCAGACAGCGCAGCCCAGCCCAGGGCTGCAGAGCATGCTGAGATGCTCAGGACTCTGATTTAACTTAAACTGGGAAGGGGTCTGGGACAGAAGTTCCATAAACCAGTTTGACCTTGATCAGTTAAGTCAGATATTACATCATTCAACCAGGTTCATCCTAAGCCAGTTTCAGCCATTTTCAAACTGGTTTATGTGCACTGAACTACTGTTCTGTTACAGGTTTAAACTAGTTTCTGATCACTTAAACTGGTTTGTGTGTAACTTCTGTCCCTAGCCCAAATGTTCTGAAGTTAAGATTTGGTAATGCACCAGCAAATCAGAGTTAAAGTAGCTTAATTTGCCCTAGTGAAGCAGATTCTGATCTCATTTGCAATGGTGTAATTCTGGAGCGACTTCACTGACTTTAATAGTGTTGCTTCTGATTTACATTGATAGGTCAGAGAGCAGAATATGGCCATGCACAAAACCAGGACAAGTAAGCCAAGCTGTGGAACTCACTCTGATATGATAAAACTCCATGACAGTGACAACTCCCATCACAGCAACCACCTGGCACAGTCGACAGGTGGACATTACAAGTTTAATAATGGTACCAAGTCTGCCAGGGTTGCTGGAGATGTGATTAACAAACACCTCCTTTCAACCAAAGGATTGTTAGCCTGCTCGCTCCCTGCTGCACTAAATCATCGCTTCCAGAAATACTAGAGCCTAGATGACTGACAGGGGCTGACATACTTCCAAAAGTGCCAATTATGGGAAGTAGGGAGCAAATAACCAGGCCAGAGAGAAGCCTTTCCTAACTCACTGGAAAATCTTTAAAAACAAAACAAAACAAAACAAAAAACCCAAAACAACAAAACAACAACGACAAAAAACCCCCAATACAGGCTCATGGGTTTGAAAAGAAACTTTCTACCTGTTTCAGGGTAGGTCTGGTTTTGGTATCTGTGACCCATACCAAAGAGATGTGTCTTAAATATAGCTTTGAATATGTCTAGTGCAGATGATTCCACACTCACTCTTATAGGATCCAGTGTCCAACTGTTTCTATACTGGATTTAATTCTTTTCCTGTTATCTATGCTGAATTTCTGAGCACCTATCAACCAGCTATGGCTATAGTTTTAAAACACAACACCAAACCCTACTTCCTATCCAGAGTTTGTGTTTTTCTATTCAGCAAAGGTTTCTGTACTCTATCCACGACATGTTACCTGAATAAGTTCAACAGGAGTTTGGTGCCCTGAAGAAAAGATATGTAAATACTAGCATTTGGTCCATGTGACAATGCAGCCTGCAACCAGTCAAAAAAGTTAACCAACAGTTGTGCTTATTCTTGCAACCCAGAAGCCTCTGCAGCCACAGTGCCCTCAGACTGTCTGGAGGATATTCTGATGAAAAAGAACTGACATCAATCAAAGTAAATGTCGTTTACATATCTTTGAAGAAAGGAGTCACATAGGGTTGCACCTTATAAACTAACTGAATAGGAGATGCATAAGCTTTTATAAGCAACAGCTCACTTGGTCAGATGCTGTGAAAGGGCATGCAGAAAGCAGGCTATCAGACAGAAGGAGTGATTTGTCAAACTCTACTTCTGGCAAGCTGCAGGACAGGACGAGAGGCACAGATCCTCCACAGAGAAAGCTCTGCCACTGGCCCTTGTAATGTCAGCCTTAGACAACAAGAACATAACAGCTCAGCTTAACTTCCATAACAGAACAGAGAGCGATTAGCTAAGTGCCAGATCCAACTCAGGTAACAAGGATCTGTCCAACAGGGCTGTGCAAAGCTTCAGGTGGTGATTTGATTCAGAGGAAATTCAGCCCGATTCGGTGGCTGAATCTCTGAATCCGAATCAAATCAGGTGACCAATTTAAAGGTCTGAATCCATTCAAAGCTCTCTGAATCTTCAGAAAAGATTTGAAGAGCTTTGATTTGGGCAGTCCCCAGTGGCAACAGCTGGTGGAGGAGGGGGGCTGGGGGAGGGGACCAGGGGGGGAACCCTGCCAGCCCCCTTGACCCTCCTGCTCCCCCAGCCCCCCCAGCTCAGTACTTTAAAGAAAAGCCCTGGTGCTCACTGGGTGCTGCTGGGCAGAGGGGGGGGGCGCGATCCCCGCTGCTCCCCACTGCCCCACGCTGCATGGGAGGCCCTGCCATGAGCCCCCCGAACCCCCCAGCTCCCTCAGCCCCCCCCCCCCACAGGTGCCCCACCTGGGCTAGCTCCAGCCCTTTAAGAAAAACAAACAAACAAGAAAAGCCCTGAAACTTACTGCTCCTGGTGCAGCCTTGGGGCTTCAGGGGCTTGTGCAGATCCCCTGCCCCGCCCCGCCCCCCAAGTGGCATGGGGCAGTGGGGAGCAGTGGGGATCGCCTCCTGCCAGCAGCGGAGAGTCCCCGGGATTTTTTGGATTGCTTTTTTTTCTTAAAGGGCTGGAGCTGGCCAGTGTGGGGCACCTGTGGGGGGCTGAGGAAGCGAGGGGGGGCAGGTCGGGGGGCTCATGCCCTTTTTTTTTTTTTTTTTTTACAAGTGCTGGGAGCTGGGGCAGCCATTGCTGGGCTTAGAGAGGGGCAGAGGTTGGGCCTGGTCTGGCCGATTTGGAGACTCAGCCAAGTCGAATCGGGACAGTAATTCGAATCACTGAATCGAGTCACTGTCCCCCTAATTGGCTGAATCCAAAGTGAATACTAGCTGCTTTGTACAGGCCTATTGTCCAATGCTTTAAAGAGATTCAGCAGTCAATATTGCCAAGTGTGCACAGACGCTGAGTCCAGAACAAGCTGCCCCACCCAGCTAATGGGAAAAGTGCTCTGTGTTAGAGCTTCTGGGGGTGTTCACAACAAGCCCTAAGAATATGAATTGCAACAGCATAATATCACCTAATGCCATTATCGCCAAAATCAGGGAGGACTTGTATGATTTAAATTAGAGTGGAAAAGTCACAACCTCCAGGCTAGTCAAAGTAAAAAGTCTTTGCAGGCCAACACTGCTCTCAGATTCTGCAGGAGCAATACCTGAGGCTGGGAAACAATCTGGCAAAAAATATTGCAATGTGTTCTGAAGAACAGAAATAAATAAAGCTAACAGACTGGGATTTCACAGGATGGGCTCTGACCATCATTTAAACAAGAGAGATAGAAGACATCACTCACATTTTATCTATTGAGAATTCCACCCCACTTACTCTCAAATTCAGCAACACTGTACCGGAAACAATTAAATAAACTTACAAAGCAGGGATGTAAAGCTTACCTGGGGCCCTCAGCTAGATCCAGACCACGGGGCTCTTCATGGGCCAGATCCAACCTGGGGCATGGGGGTAGCCTCCGAGACCACCACAGCAGTGGCCAATTTGGTAGCAATGAGGGACATGGCCAGTGGCAGCAGGTCTGGATGTGACAAGGGGTCCACTGGCAGCAGGAGGGGTCTAAGGGCAACCATGATTGTGGACCAAGCTTGCCACTGATGGTCATGGACAGCAGGGCCAAAGGGCCCCAAATTCCACAGCAGGCCATACCTCCAACTTCTGGTGACCCACCAGATCCAGCCCGCGGGCCCTATGTTTGATACCCCTGCTTTAAAGCATACGATAGTGTGTATTTGTAACACAAACTAGATAGCATATTACCCAAAACCAAGACCCACATCAACACTCACAAACTGTGAGATCTTAAAGTAGTCAACAAGCTGTCATTCCGCCAGTCTGATCTGGTCTTTGGTTCTGCCCACATAGAGCTATTTTCCTGAATTCAGTTGGGAGCAGAGGGGATTTCCTGGTACCAAATAGCCTTCCTCTTCCCTGAACTTCAGAAAAGGTATGGAAGACATCTCAGTGCCTACAGACAGGCCCCACCCTGGAGCCAGCTTCAGTCAGGTGTGGAAGATGATGATTTTTCTATGCACTTATGTGGAAAATGAAAACAAAAACAAAAAACCCACCAATCTGTTCCCTTTGGGGCTTCCTGGAGATAAGAAAAGAAGCTCTGTAAGTTCTTCCCCTTTAATAGCTCTGTCACACCTGCAGAGGTAAGGAAAGGGATGCCCCCAGCACCTCTGCAGCCAGACTTTGAGAAAAGTAGTTGATAAATACTCATGCTGGAGCCCTGAGAGGACATAAAGATGCCTGTGCTCTCCCTCTCTCTGCACTAAAGACCCTGCTCCTCCCTTAAGACCCTGAATTCCCTCCTAAGCTTCCTCTGTCATGTCTCATCTACCCAGTCCTGCTCCTGGTGAAGGCAATGTTAGAGCCAGGAGGGGAAGGTCCAGCAGCACCCTAAAAAGCATGCCCAAGGTGGAGATTCATTTTCTATGGGGCAATGTGTTCTGCTCTCACCTTCTATTGTTTTTCAGAGTTAGCTGGCAGCTCTCTCCCCACATCTTCTGTCTCTACTGGGGACAAGGGACTTAGCAGCCATAGCTGTCAACTAGGGGTATAAAAAGATCGTACTTTGCATCTGCTGTAGCCTTGCTAGCAACACCCCCCCCCCCCCCCCGAGTGGACACAGCTTTGCTGACAGAAGCTGGTTTCTTTTAGCTAAGCTTCTGTCATTCTGGGGAAGCTGGTGTAACTCTGGCAGCAGAAAACCTGCTTCTGGTGGCACATGCTGCATCTGTACCGGGGCCACTCACACTGCAGTTCTGCCATTGAATTAAAGTAGTAGCACCCCTGGGATAGTGGCAAGCTGTCGATCACAAGAAAAGGGAGGTGTGGGTGGCCACCAGTATATGGTGCATTCATGACACCAGTAGCGAGGCACCATCAGGCAGGGGAAGGTATGATGTGCCCAGCTGATAAAAGAGTAGTCCTCACATGGAGATTCAGTGAATTAATTGCATGCTTAAAGATAAGCATGAGTCTAAGTCTCCGTACCTGAGTTAGAAGTTGCTGTGTACTTTCTTCCTGTAACTAATTAATAAAGACTTTGTACCTTCCTTTCTGTCATTTATTACCAGACAACAGTGTGTTTCCTAGGCACACAGCAAGGACTTCAGCCTATAGCAACAAGCATTTGGAGTACCTATTTCTGACATACTGCCAAGTGTCTGAAAGGGTTTTTGTGTGTACAAGATGCACAGCAGCACTTTCAGAGGATTGAGATACCCGAACTAATCCATCAAGCAGCAAATCCTGTCCTTCTAGAGATCCCTCTTCAAGACCTACTTCTGCTGTGAGATATCAGATGACCTGGCAGTTGAACATGGCTGGGCAGGCAGCCAATGAAGATTAGTGACATCATTAATATCTCTTGTTTATTTACAGCCTTTGAAAAATCTCAGACCTGCAAGATGAGCACATAGCTCGTCTGCCTAAACTAGTGTTGCCATTGCTGCTAACCTCGCTCTTTGCCTCTCCCTCCATTTGTTGGTTATTTCAGCTTGTTGTGTCTTCATTTAAACTGTCAGCTCTTTGAGAAGGAACTGGCTTTTCCTTTATGATCATTCGGCCTTTCTAGACCTCTTGGGGCTTTTCGGCCCTTCCATTGTTAATTAGTTAGATTTGTATAAGAAAAATAAAGGGGTGGGAACATGTAGGACCCAAAATGCTCCTGCAAGACAAATCAAACTTAACAGCCAGCAGAACTCCAAACTCCTTCCCACCACAAACTGGATTCTCCATATTCACTCACTGCCTTAGCACCCTCCACAGACTGCTGTGCCCTGCAGCAGGCTCTGAGGCCGCATCTACACTGTCAGAATGTGCAAGTGAATGGTCCCGTGAAAACATGCCCTGCTCTGCTCCTGCTCTGTGTGTACTGATTGCCGGAAAAGGTCTTATGGCTGCCATTAGAATGGTGGTAGGTCTTGGAGAAACACCAAAAAACAGCAGAAATGAGCAGGGCAGGGAATGTTTTCAGAATGGGACTCCCTAACACTATCCTATATTGTGTAGACATCACGGAGGATTAACAGGACTGGATTGTTTCACATCCAAAGGAAAAAGTGATCCCTGCCCTTGGCGACCACCTTGGACTCTCAAATGCTGTACATATGAGCCATAGAGTTACAGTCGAACACTTGGCAAACACTAAACAACAGAAACCAAACGACTGGCAAGACTTCCTTTGGCCCCATAATGGCTGCTAAGCTGACAGGCAGGAATAAAAGGAAGGAAGGATAATAATAACTTTTTCACATAAAAAGTGAAGTTCTCAAAAAACAGCCTGTACAAAGGAGAAATGTTCATGAAAAGGTGTTTGAAATATTTATTGTAATGTGCCAAATGCATTATCAGCTTCTTCCACAGCTGCCTTCTCACTTTCTTCCAGGCAGCCGCCCTGTCCGGGCGTGGAACACCCTTCCAGAACTGGTTTACAAAGCTACCAGTTTCTTCTCATCCAAGCCCCTCCTGACAACCTACTTCTTCTGTGACCCCTGTAACAAATTAACCAACTAAACAAACCCCCCAAAAACAGAGAGTTAACTGAGGAAATAGGTGTGTGCGCATGTGTGAGTGAAGTGCCATTCATCCCCATAAACACCACACTTCTCTGTTGTTTTTTATTCCTCTACCTTTTTATTCATTTATTTATTTTGTGTTTTGGGTAAACATCCCTCTTCAGAAATGCACTTCAGTATGCAGCTTTCTGAATCAGGACCTGAACTGATCAGCTCAATGGCAGAAGTACTGAAAATTCTCTTGCCTCTTCATCACCCAGTGCATTTGACCACTACTGTACCATGAATAAATAAATAACAATTGCAGAATCTTTATTACCAGTGATTAAGTGCGAGCCAGAAAGAACCAGCTGGACTGCCAGGTCCTAGGGGAAATTTGCAGGGTTGGCAGTTAGGAAAAAATAACAGTATTTTTTTACTTGTAAACTGAGCACACGTGTTGTGGGGTCACTGCATGCAACGTGGAACCTCTTACTCACGTGTGTGGTCACACATGAGTAAGAGGGTCAGAGTGGAATCAAAATGTGGCTTTATCTTTAAATTACTTAAATTTACTCTTTAATCTGCTTCACCAGCACATATACTAACATTAGAATGAGCTAATGCGGTTTCATCTCACCTATACCCTTTAGAGTCTTATACTTAGAATAAAGGACTGGTGGTAAGCAGATCTAAGGAGAATCCTAACCCCTGGCTCAGCCCCTTGCTACTGGGTAAAGGAGCTGAAATAGAGAATAAGGAGCTCTAAAAACTCTGGATCTGACCAAAGGATGGATTTCCCCAGGACAGGCACTGCAAAACACATTAGCAGGCTGCCTCCTGAGGAACTTCTTACAAGCCCAGAAACTGGAGGGTTATTTAGAGCCACCTTAACTACAATATCACCTGGCCTGTGAATTCTGTGCTGCTGCTCTTTGAAGCACGAAACAGCAGCTCACATCTACTCTACACTCTGACACAGATTTGCTTAGACATGGGGCAGGTAGTTCATGTAACTTCTGCACCTTGGTTTCCCTCTCTGATAATTTAGGCTTGTGATGCTTAACTACTTCTGTAAAGTATTTTGCAATGTTGGATGAAAGGAGTGAGGTGGTGGTTGTTGTTGTTCTTCTTCTTATTGAATAATCTCTCACTGGGAAGGCATTTATTTTCCTGCCTGAAATGACAAGTGAGATCCAATATAGTGTTACAGGTCTCGGGGGAAAAGGCAGGTCACCAGCAACAGCTGAGGTAAAGAGAAGGAGGAGAGATTGTTTTGCTGCTCTGTGTTCATACTAGGAGGGGATAAGGAGAAGAAGCAGAAGTCTCTTAACAATCCATTTACAAACAGCAGTTTCTGCTCTCAGTCCTTGAACATCTGACCAGAAATGCCAGTACAACTTTCTCTTCAGATCAACGTAAGATTAGAGTGGGCCTTGTTCAGTGGCAGTGTATCATGTGACTAAAGGATCTGCCTGCAGCTGTTCAAAACAAACTATGTTGGAAAACTCATATAAAAGTCAAAGGTAAAAAAAAAACAAAAAACCAGGCAGCTAAAACATTGCTATGTTGTGTGAAAGCAGCATTTTCCTGATTGGTTCATGCTCCTATGGAATTGCTCACCCCTGACACAGAAAGCGAGTGCCAAGGTTGTATTTTTTTCCTGTGTTTAACTGAGCAACAGTCAGTTGTAACCGTACTTAACCTTCCTCTTTCTAGCTGCCAACACTGGGTGGCACTAAGTAACTCCTCCTGACATTTGCAAAATCAACTCTAAATACTTGAAATACAGAGTCTTGGCTCCAGCCTGTCCTGACAGCAAATGGTTTTGTTTGAGAAACTTTTTGATCATATGGTTGTTACAGTAGAAACATCTGACTCACATGGCACATTCTGTACTTCCTGGGTTTGTTTGGCTGCTGAGCTGCCCCTGCTTCAGCCGACTTGCTGGGAAAGGCTCAATGTGCTGCCTGGACTTTAAAGTGAAACTTCCTGTACTAATGTAAGAGTTGCTGGAATACATTAAAATAGCTTGCTGTGTACCAAAGAATTAAACAAAGCTCCATGATGGACTTCTGAAATAAATCAGCTTTCAGGAGAAATAAAACTGAATCAATTTATTTTACCCTTTGAAGTTAATTTTTACTGTACTGAAGCTGGCTTATAGTTTAGTGACCATAATTCAGTTACAATGGCATAAAACTGGAGGAACACAGTACAGAATTGGATGCCCAGGAGAGCATTCTCAATGAACATGCAGCTTCTGTTTTACAGGCTGCTGTACTAGGTGAAGCTACCACGTGACAAGCTTCTGGAACCATTATTTTGTGATGATAAAATATAAATGGCGTAATTTTTTTTGTCAAACTCCTCCTTCCCTAACCAAGGTGCTGTATGTTTAAGATATAACAGGCAACGGTTAACAGAATAAGTGCAATGAAGTACTACTGTGCCTCAAAGCAAGTGGAGATGCTGATGACAACAGATAGCAATCCTGAGATCAGGAAATTAGATTCAGTAACCAAACCCAGTTTCAGAAGGGCAAATTCAACAATATGTTGCCCCAGTGGTATCATCTTCCTGCACAGGATGCCCAAAGCCACAGCAGTTCAGGAACAAATTGGCTAGCATAAGAGAGCAGAGCCACTGAAAGAAACACTTCACCTTTTAGCAGAAAAGCTGAAATTGAGAGCTTTATACAGAAACCAATGGAGTCAGCGGGCACATCTACATGTTCATTAATGTGCTGTAGTTATTGCTCATTAAGTTGGGTACTTGTATAACCAAGTACTAAATCAATGAGCAGTAATTGGCATTACTGCACAGTAGTGCCAGCACACGGCTTTTTAGTGATGCTAACTGCACAGTAGCGTACTGAGGAGTAGCGTATTAGCATAGTTTTTGCCATGACACGCTACTCCACAATAGAATTAGGCTACTGGACAGTTAGTATCTTGTGTAGTCACGCCCAGTGGGTGGCTTTCCATTGACTTCTACAGGAGTTGCTTCAGGTCCTTAAAACAGTAGGGCTGGGTGAATTATTTTTGGCAAATAGCACACTCACAGAAAAGTGCAGTTTCTGTTTGACAAAAGCTATTTGGAAATTCAATTCAAATTTGGTGAATGGTTTTGGGCTGCCAAAAATAAAAGCAGAGAGTGAAGAGCAATTTGTTTTGACATTTTTTAAATTAGTTTTTTAATTTTGCGTGAGGTTGAGTTAGATTCTCAAGGGTTTTCAGAAACAATGGTTCTACTCCTCTTCATGTCCCATGCAAAAGGCCTTGGTTTGAGTCCTAACTCTGATTCAAGCAGCGAGGAGATTTTAACCACTAACACTAGGTTAGTGCCTCAAGCACTAGGATTATAAGGACACTTCTTGCTCTTAAGTCTTGTAGATGGTGCCTAAGGGCATGAGTACTATAACAAAACTAAGCCTTTCTGCTTTATGCATGCCCTTATTTCCTGGAAGCATCCCTTAGCATAATAAGAGATTTTCTAAGTCCTTCTGTAGCTCTAATCCTTTACTTCCCTATTTTCTCAGGGGTGTGTGTGTGTGTGTGTATATACATATACATTATATATTACATTACACACACACAATATTGTGTGAGTCTACAATATTATATGTATGTGTATGTGTGTGTATAATGTATAATGTAATGTATAATGTGTATATATATATATTATTATTTACAAACACACACACATATATAACCTGAGAAAATAGGGAAGCAAAGGGCTAGATCCACAAAGGGACTGAGAGAGAGAGAGAGATTATATATAATATTATGTGTGTGGGTGTGGGGGGGGGGTGCACGCATGTGTGTGTGTATGTAATCCTGTAAAAGTTTTGTTCATCCTTTATACAACAGACTCTGGCCTTACAGGAATCTTGAGCTTGCTGCCCACTTTGTGGGGTCCAAAATTCAGGGAAAACCCTGGAACAGGAATCTCACGTTTTTCCCTCCCTTCTAAAAATCTTTCCTATAATCCAGCCCATGTTGATTAACCTTATGCACTGGATTCTTAAAAACAGATTAATGAGGCCATACTGAAGGCAGAGACAGATGCACCATCTGGTGTGTGGCATATAGTTTTGAAAGGAAGTTATCTAAAACACAGTTGTTCTGAGTGTCAATATTAGGCTTTATTTGGCTACCACTTTCTCTCCCCAAAAGCTGAAGCCCCCATAAAATAAATCAAACCAGTAGTGTTTGTTATTAATGAGCTGATGATAATATTGTGACCAATAACTAGAACAAAGCTTTTTCTATACTGGAGCCTCAGCCACTAGTCTAAGACACATTTACATTAGGGCTCTGTACCTGTACAGCTGTGCAGGCAGGTAAAATCCCAGAGTAGTCAGCTTTAGGTTTCAATCTAAATACATGCATATGACCCAAAGTATCTTTCTTCTACCTGCTATGCCTCATGCTACAATCCCATGCACCATGAACTCTATTGCTTCTCTTCAGCCACATACAGATGTCCCCAGGATCTGATCTAAAATCAGGTTGCGTATTTTAAGCAGGGTTATTGTAGATTGCCCAATCTTACCTTTCTGAATATATGTACAGATTGGCACTAAGGGCATTTTTAGATGTGTGTGTGACGCAGTGACAGGTGGTTTTGAAAGCATCCCGTGTGTCACATGCATTTGTATAAATGGCAAAATGTGTGTCAGTGCTGAGAAAATGGCGGCAGTTTACTTTTGAATTAAAATACATCAAAGTGTTTTAGTTCAAAAGTGCATTGCTGCCATTTTCTCAGCACTGATTTCAGGAAACAAATAAACCTTTCAGCCCTGTCTTAACCTCAGTCCATTTCCAGAACCGGAAACAATGTTTTCTGTGGATTCCAAAATGTCCATCAATTCATGTGTTACCATGGCCTGAGATGGAGGTAGCCTCAGGTATGTGTAGACAAGGCACCCTGAAGATGATTAAGCTGCACAGGTGCTTCTGAGGAGAGAATTTGGCCTGGAACCATTAAACAGGGAACTTCAGAATAAGGACCTGCTTCCTTCTGCCTTAGCAAAGCGACGACAAGGAAAATTTTAAACTGTCTGTCCCTTTCCTCTCCCTTGGTTTCCCTTTGAAATGTCATTGCCACCTGTAACAGGAAACCCTAGCCCTGTTATCAGAAGGCAGGGTGGCCCCTTTAAGACCCGAATCTTCAAAGCACAGCCTGCCAGCGGGGCAGGGGTTAGGGGCCAAGCCCACAGGCCAGTCAGCTGACTATGCCTATCAGGTGATTGTGAGAGGACCTAGGGCCAGAACTATATAAGCCCTGGTCTGAGCAAGCCTGGGGAGGAGAGATTAAGATGGATGGCAGAATCCAGCAAGTTTCAAGCAAAGCTGTGGCTGCTCTACAAGCAAGAGCATCCAGCAGTGGAGACACTGAGATAGGGAGCCCATGAAAAGAAAGCAAGTAAGAAGGCTAACTACCACACTTAATTTTGTTTTATAGCCCAAGGGCTTATTATTTATGTTATAGTTTAAAACCAGGGGCTTGTGGTTGAGGCTGTAGGGGAGGTGAAGACCTCATTAGCATCTGTGGGGCACAGCTGCAGACGGGCTGGAGAGCCCAGGGCCAGAGGGCGAAAGCCACAAGGGGCTGGAAAGCCCAGTGCCAGAGGGGTGCAGTAGACAAGGGCCAGGGGCCCAGTAATAAGTATTGTATTAAAGAGCTAGAGCCTCAGAGTCAGACTCAATTTAGTGGGTCTAAGCTGGTGGGCCTAGCTAAAGAGAAAGGGGTAGAAAATGAGTAGGCTGAAGCCCCAACAGAGGCACACAGATAACATCTGCAAGGCATGGGGCATGTTAAGGGAAGGTTGGAGCATGCAATTAGCCCTTAAGGCAAGACCTCCTCACCTTTGTGAGTGCGAGCATAGATCATACCTGGGAAGCCCTGGGGCAGCCTTCCCTTCAAGAACCAAGGAACATCAAGACATGGCAGGTGAGTGAAGGGGAGCTTGTTTCCAGAGGAAAGGTGGAATAAGGGACTCTGGGGTGTCCTCGTGGGCTTGGCAAGTGCTGCTGAAGATGGCACCCTGTTATACCACCTTTGGGGGTTTTTTAATCCTTTTGCTTTTTTCTTTACCTTTCTTCAAACTTGGCACTTCTCCCCTTGTTAGCTTGATATAGCTATAGCTTCCATTCCCTGGCTTAGCAGAGAGACAGACAGTCTGTCAGACCTGCAGTCTCACAGATCCAAGATAACAGCAGAGCCAGGGCAAAGTAAAAAAAAAGAGACGCCAAAATCCAGAGTATGCAAGGGCAGCAGATCTGTTCTGTACTAAAAGACCTGCATGTGTGTTCTCTGTACAGTCCCCACTGCTGCAACGCTAAGGCAGAATAGCTCAAGCACTTTCAAGACCTGTTTGCTTCCCCAGGGTACAGCACCTCTCCTACAGCCAATTCAGGTGCTAAGAGATGGTCTGCCAGTATGACCAGCCTCTGTGTGGGACCAAAGGAAGCAGAAGTAATTGACCATTTCACTTTCTATTCCAAATCTCTCAGTTAAGCTCAGCCCCTTCTCATAAACACCACAAGAACATGTCTTAGTTGGAGGCACAGCTCTCCCAAGCTCCCCTCTACACGCAGAGATGATTTTAAAAAATGGCCCAAGTTTTAAGGAATTTTCCACAAAATACAAATGCCAGCACCTCCTCCTCCTCTTCCTCAGATAGGAAACACGAGTACAAAATCATAGAATAATAGAATCGTAGAAAATTAGAGTTGGAAGGGACCTGAGAAGGTCATTTAGTTCATGAATGGTGATTGCCCCCGGTGGTTGGAGGGGCATGGCTGCACCGGCGGTGGCGGGAGCACGGTGGCAGCAGAAGCCCGGCGGCAGCAGAAGCCCGGCAGAGGTGAGCAGGGAGCTCCCACAGACACCGCCGGCACTGTTGGCAGTGGGGGGAGGAAGGGTGGCAAGCTCTGACCATGGGTCGGCGAACAACCAAAGGCACCGCCAGAAGCATTGGTGGCAGCCAGGGGTGATCAGGGACCACCTGCAGATGCCACTGGCCTTTTTCCAGGGGGTGTACCACCACGCACAGTAGGTGCACATGCACCTGCGTGCACCCCCTACATGTCCCTGATTTAGTTCAACCCCCTGCTCAAAGCAGGACCACCCCCAACTAGATCAATTCAGGCCTTAAAAACCAACAAGGATGGAGATTCCACCACCTCTGTAGGTAACCCATTCTAGTGCTTCACCACCCTCCTAGTGAAAGTTTATTCCTCATATCCAACCTAAACTTACCTTGTTGCAACTTGAGACCATTGCTCCTTGTTCTGTCATCTGCCACCACTGAGAAGAGTCTAGCTCCATCCTCTCTGGAGCTACCTTTCCAGTAGTTAAAGGCTGGTATCAAATCTCCCTTTAGTTTTCTCTTCTGCAGAGGAGAGAAATAAATATGCCCAGAAACTAAGTAAGCCCAGTTCCCTTAGCCTCTCTCCTTGCAAGTCATGCACCCCAGTCCCCACTTGCTAATATACTTGTAGAAAACTTTCTTTTTACCTTTCACGTCCCTTGCTAGCTGTAACTCTGACTGCACCTTGGACTTCCTGATTTCATCCCTGCATGCCTGAACAATATTTTTATATTACTCTCTAGTCAGTCACCTGTCCAAGCTTCCACTTCTAAGCTTCTTTTTTGTGTTTAAGCTCACCAAGAGTTCTCTGCTAAGCCACGCTGGCCACCTGCCATATTTGCTATTCTTCCTTTACATTGGGATGGTTTGTTCCTGAGCCCTCAGGAAGGTTTCTTTAAAATATAACCACATCTCCTGGACTCCTTTCCCCCTCAGACTGGCCTCCCAGGGGATCCTGCCCATCAGTTCCCTAAGAGAGTCAAAGTCTGCTTTTCTAAAGTCCAGGATCCGTACTCCGCTGCTCTCCTTTCTTCCTTTTGTCAGGATCTTGAACTCTTATCATCTCATGGTCACTGCTGCCCAAGTTGCCCTCTACTTCTACATTCCCCACCAATCTTTCAAGAAGATATGATTTTAAGTTATGTATATATTTTAAAAACCTCAGATCTAATTGGTATAAGCCCTCTACCACCAACCAGAAAAGAATCTCATCTTCTCACTTGGATCATAATAAAAGAAAGAAGCAGGAATATTTCCTTCAAAGGCACATGCAGAAACCAGCTAATAATCATGTTTTATAAAGTCAAGAAAAATAAATGTTCTTATATTCAAATTGCACATGTGGATTCCACACAGGTTTCAGAAAGAAAAGAAAATTTTGTTTTGATAAAAAGAGACTTCTTCCAAACAGTTTACATCAAAAAAGAGGAAAGTGAGCTTAGAAAAGAGGGACGGACACTGAGGCATAAAAAATGACCTTAAAATCCATCTGGTAGGTCTTCATTTCAGAGTAAATCAAGATTCTTATTTGGGTGTTACCCCTCACCCAGCTGTTTTTGTTCACATAACAAAAACCTTTCAACACAGTTTAGTGGTAAAGTAGCTGGCCCATCCTGGGTTCTAGGCTCAAGACCCAGAGAAGCTTTTGCTCAAGTGGGCAGCTGCCCACATTGCAGTAATTGAGGATACATATTCAAACACCCATGGACTGATAATCCTCCAATGCTTCTTCTGTGTCCAGGACAGGCAAGTTTTCCTACAATTCCAGGAAATGAATCGCAAAGAATCTCATCTTATTGCAACACAAAGAACCATCTGTAAGTCCCAGTGATGCACAAAGGTGAGGGCTATGCCTGTGTGGGTGCAGTAACTCAGCTTTGTTCCCATTTGTCTGCTTGCACTGGGACATGGGTGCTGATCCCCCTATCCCCTGCTACCTGATTTGCACAGGTTAACTTGGTCTAAAATGCTATCAAAAATAGGAAAGTTGATTCACTTCTTGCATTTTCACATGCTTTCCTCGGCTAACAAAGGAGCTGTAACAATTCTCTCTGGCATTTAGGTGCTCCTAAGTTTTTTGTAAACAGAACAGGAGAACATAGATCAGTTGTTTCAGTACCACTGATTCACTAATAATTTAATCCATTGGAGTGCTTGTTGACTATACCCTTGTTGACCTCTTTCTTTATTGTTAATTTCTCTGTTTGCCATTTTTAACTTCCTCAGGCCTCCCATACTGGCTGTGTCTACTCCAACTATTCCCTTCCACCCCCTTAAAAATTCCCACAGTTGCTTCCTCTTTTCCTCAAATTACCCACTGTTGCTATTTTCAGACAGAAACTGAAGAGGGAAAATGGCTCCTGTGGACAAGTGCCAGTAGGACAAAATCTTTTCCCAAATAGTATCATCTCCCTGTCTCTAGCCTTCCTTTACTAGCTAAAAGAGAGCCCTGATTTAAAATATAGCTTATTAAAAGCTTAGGCTAGGATTTTCAAAAGAGAGTCCATTGGCCTACCCTCCCTTACACTTGTTTGAAGTTCACAGGTTAAATGTGTTTTTAGAGACTCCCGTTTTTACAGTAAATTAAACCCAGTGAAAAGAAGTGGGAAAACAGTGGCACAGTGGGAAAACAGGTCTGGCTGTAGGAACATTGTCTAAGCTAAGATTCCTTGGCTGATAACTGGCTTTGCACAGCTAGATGCATCAGGTCTTCAGCTTTAGGAGCAAAGCTCTGTGACTGGGACCTAACAGTAGTGAACTCTTGAGTCCTCAGTGCAATGTCCATACAGAAGGAAACACCATATGTTCTGATCAGTGGGTTATACTATCACCAATTCACTAAATATCCCAAACGTCAACAAGGGTATAGTCAACAAGCACTTACCGTTTCTTCAGCCTCTTATCCTGGACCCCAAATGGCTCCGCTTTACACATGAGGGCAGAGACTGTCTGGGTATCTATACCTACACATTTTAAATATCACCTGCAAAGAAAAACAAAAACAAAAACAGACCTCCTTTACTTTTATATAATGGATAAAAGGAGCCCTTTATGGATTTGTTTGAGGTTTCTTGGTATGGTGTTTGGTTGTTTTTTAATTAGTGGTTTGCATCCTGTCTGGTCTGGAAGATTCTACAGTGAAATAAGAATTTGTGAAATCATGGAATCATAAAAGTGAAAATTAAGCAATTGAAAGAAGCCATTTTAAAATATACTGAAATGTTTCGGCCATCTATCCACTGGGTACAGGGGGAAGCTTCACTGGATTGCCTTGATTCTCTGTAGGGCAGTGGATAAAAGCTGTGTTTCTAAGCATCTTGAAGGAACGCTGTTATGCATCACTAATATCTGAACACAGGAAATCAGGAGTTAGAAAACTGAGAATGAAGGCATTTTTTGATGTCAACCATTAGCCCTTAGACCACTGATAAACTGGACAAGTCAACATGCAGTATTTTTACTAGAGGTGCACTGATACATCAGTCCCATATCAGATTGGCACTGATATAGGGAAAATTGAAAGCATCAGAAATCGGCTTTTTGTGCCTGATGTGGTTGATAATGTGACCGATAAATGCCCCTTGCATGTGCACAGCAGCAGCATACACGGGGCCAGGAGTGCAGCTTGGTGGCTTGGAGACCAGCATCTGGCTGGTAAATCTGGTGTGGGGGAAAATGGGGGGAGGGAAGGGGCATGGGGGAGGGGAGCAGATCAAGGTCCCTGCAGTGAGGGAGGGAGTGGGGCTGAAGCAGGCACTCATTTGGGGGGCACAGAGGGTGGCTCCTGCCCTGCACACACCCCGGGAGGGCATGGCAGGTGTGTGCCCCTGGATCTGTGCGGGGTGAGGGCAGGCTGGGGATGGGGGCTGCACCGGGCTCTTCCTGGCGGGGGCTGGGCTGGGCTATCCTTGGGGTGGGCAGCAGTGGTGCTAGGCATGGGGTTATGGAGTGGCTACAGTGAATTTTGGGATGGCTGCAGCCCCCCCACAGCCCCACTCCCAGTGCCACCGCCCACCTGCCCCAAACACAGCCCAACCCATCCCTCACTGGGAGGAGCCTCACACCACCCCAGCCCCAGCCTGCAGTGGCAGCCTGCCCTCACCCCATGCAGATCTGAGGGCACACGCTCCCCATGTCCTCCCAGGGTGCGTACAGGGCGGGAGCTATGCCCCCCAGATGAGCCACTTGCAGCTCTGTCCTGCACCCTGCTCCACCTTGCCCCAGCTGAGCAGCACCTGCCCGAGCCCCACTCCCTCCCTCACCATGGAGGCCTCAATCTGTTCCACCATGCCTCATCCCCCACGCCAGACTTACCAGCCCGATGCTGGTCTCCAAGTTGCCTGGCTGCATATTGGAATCAGATCGGTATCAGCTGATAGAGCTCCTTAAAAAACTGTCCATTAGTATCAGTCCAAAAAAAATCTGTATAGGTGCACCCCAAATTTTTACAGTACACTTGTTTCATAGCATAGACCACAGGGACAGACCCAGGAGACTGTTATGTTCCATGTTGGTAGGTTGTTGTACCTCTGCCTAGCAAGATCCAAATGCGGAGTACAACATGTAACAGAATTCCAAGATGAGGGATACTAAAATATATTTATTCAGGAACTCAAAATGTAATGGACTTCAGAACTATTGTATAAATTTTGATGCTCAGTTTCATGATTCTTTGTTTTGGATGTTAATAATTTACACAAATAAAACTGAAGTTACACCCAACTTGGGATTTAAAATTAAATATATCCCACCAGATAGGGGAAATTTGGGCTGCACAGTCAAAATATTGTAGGTAACTCTACTAAGAACATGTTTATTCATATGGCTTCTTCAGTATTTTAATTAAACAGCTGTGGAACTGACCAAGGAATACACTGTCAAATTGGCTGGAATTTATCTTAAATTGCACTTAGAATATATAGTTAAATTGTTGTGAACACCAAGGGCATATACATAGATGCTGTTTATATCATTTTTACAGCTAATAAATACAACATAACACATTTTTACATGCAAGTTACAAATCAGACAGACTTCAAACATCAAACATATAATATAAAACTATTATGATACTTTAAATCAAAGATCAGTGCTCTGTTGTTTATGGCCAGGTGAAATATAAACAAAAGACCCTTTAGAATTTTTTCTTTTTAAATTATGAGTCTTTAATTTGTTTCAGTCTTCCAAACATTCACACTGAATACTGCCAGTAGGCCTCTGATGTTCTTTGGCTAAATTCAGTCTTTTATTCTCAGTTAAATGGCCTCTTTTCTAGCCATTGACACCAATGCTAAACGAGAGTAAAACGCTACCAACCCAGAGTACCCGCACTTAATACTCACTCTGCAAAGAACAGCAGAAAAAACTTAAAGATGATGCAAGGCACAAAAAGCTCAGGTCCATACACTTCCAGCAGAGCAAATGGATCATTTTTGCCAGATTCAAACACTCTCTCTGTATTACTCTTTTGCCTTCAGAGAGGTCACAACAGGCATAGACTCCAATGAAATTTCTCTAGCTTCTCACCAGTGTAACCCAGATCAGAATTTTACAGGATACGCTTTGGCATATTATCTGTTTAAACTTTGGCTGTAACACTAAATAAACTGTGCTTTATTATTAACTCTCTGTATAGTATTAGTTATACTTGCTGCTGGTTTATCTTCCAAGTCATTTGAATAAACAAATGAACCATAAAGAAAAATTATTAAACCTTTTCTACTGGACATTGAGATGTATTAGAGTTTATTAATATTTCTTTCCCATTACAAGGTTAAAGGCTTAAACTCTATAACTCACTTTTGTCAAATGGAAAAATGATGAGATGTTTCAATTATCTGGCTAATTAAGGCTGATTTTGTGGCTCAAAAACAAAGCATTTATTATACTAATTTATATATAAGTTCCCTCATAGTGCTGTAAATTCACAGTGGCATTGGGTGTTATCAGAGTATTACATATTCTTATTCTGGAATAAAAGGATAATAAATACTCTCAATTAGTGTTCCCACCAAACAGCAGCCAGAAAAGAAAGACCCCCCCCAATTCATGCATCAGGAAATTGATGTCATATTTGTCAAATTAGCATCAGAAGCTACAAACACAATCCTGCTGTCTATGGAGTCAAACACCCTACCTACCTATCCCAGGACTTGCATTGACCTATCGCTATGGGCATTTATACATGTGCTCCAGGAGCTGGGGGGGGGGGGGGGAGGGGACTCCAAGACCTGCTCTAATTAAAGTGCCCAGAACATCTCGTGTATCAGCATCTCCATCCTGAAAAACGGTTTCCCACTGCCATTTTTCAGCACAGGGACACTGCCACACAAGACACTGGAGTCTTGCAGGAGTGTGGCAATTACCACGCTCCAGCAGACTCGACAATTGAGTTTGCTCTGACACACTGTAATTACAGTGCGTCAAAGCAGCCTTGCTTGCTTATGTATAGGAGCCCTGTGGCACCTGAGAGCTTTTACAATTTGAATTCCATACTAAAGCCATCACTCATAGATCCATTAGACAGAACATTGATGGAACAGTCCAAAATCTCCTTCAGTTGATCTGCATTAGCAGGTGTGCATCACCTGATCTAAAAAACAGGTGACTAAGAAGCCTAGCAATGGGTTTAGGTACCCAAATGAAGGCTGCTAAGTAACTATCCATGGTTATACAGCAAATCAGTGGCTGAACATGGAAGAACTTCTGGGTCTTCTCACTTAAACACTAGACCAAAATGTACTACATTTTCCCTTCTTTACATTCTCTTATTAATACACCTCATCTAGTTTACAGGGCAAAAGTAGAAATTTGAGTGGTACACTCATCAATGAACATAATTTTAAAATGCATCCAGGAACCTTGGTCTTGACAAATTTTAGTTGAGGTTTATAGTTACAAGAAAGAAAGAGCCTGTCTGCCCTCTCAGTCTGTGGACATGCTATATAGCAATCAGGCTAGTGTCTGCTCCCTGTCCATGGCTTCTTTTGAGAAACAATAATACCTGGCATTTAATTAAACAACACTATTATGGTCCATATCTTTTAGGATAGCAGTTGCAAGTTATAGTGACTGTGTTTACATCAGACACTGACCGCGCAGTCATTTAGCATTTGTATAAACAATCACTAAATGACTGTGCAGTAGCTGGAGTTACTGTGCAGTCGTGCCAAGGAACGGCTGTTTCATGACACTGACTGTGCAAGTCATGAACTACTGCACAGTCAGCGTCTCATATAGACGCGGCCAGTGTTTCCATTGCCAGTGTTTCCATTTTCTCTTTTTAGGAGCACTTCTGTTCCCCACTCCTCAACCATCAAAAAACACCTCAGGGTAAATGAATGTTTCTGTGGTGAAGCCACTCCAGAGGCTCCCAGGCAACTGTCCTCAGGATTGTGGGTAGAGGAGAGAAGGAATAAACAGTATACCTGGCTGTAGCTTCTTGGAGTTAGCAGTTAGCATAAACTTGAGCAGTCACTGGGGACTTTTACCCAGATACTGCAATTCTGAGTTGTGAGCTACATTTACATCCTCCTCTCAACATGCACTATGTGCACTTCAGCCAGAGTCCAGGAACTGGCCCTGTATTTTCAAAGCACTATACCAGCATTAATGAATAATCCTTGCAACATTCTTTTAAGGTAGGTAAATATTGCTACTTCCATTTTACAGATCATGGAAGTGAGATACAGAGATTAAGTAATTTGCCCAAGATTAGAATTCAGGGGCTCCAACCTTCCAGTGCCTTGCTGAGCTGGCGAGACAATGTTGACAGGATCAGAGCAAGAATAGCTTTGCTCACCCTTCAGGCTAAGAGGTTCCCATCTCCTGGGCTCACTTTTAACCCTATCTTTTAGCTGAATAATCTCTTTAAAGGGCTGCATTGCAGCAGCTTTATATAAAGCCCAAGCCCTGCCTCTTTTGACAGATTATGGCTCCCATTTCCATACAGCATGTCAAAGCTTTCCGAGGGAAGGCAAACCCTGAAGTCTTTAAAGGCACTTCTCACAAAGGCATCAGTCAGTCCACACACCCTATGGCATACAAAATAACTTGCATTCTAAAGCTTCAGCATATTAAGAAGTTTGTAACATGATTATTATCAACATAGGCCCAGTCTGAAGCAGCAATGAGGTGAGAGGTTCTGTACCCTATTATAGTCTTCAACAGGAAGTTAGACATATTTTTATTAAATAAAGTTCATAGTCATTGTGATTTGAACTATATTTGGCTTCCTGACAAATGAAGGGTAGTGCATGAAGGAAGGGAGTACGTACTTTCGGACTGTATGTCTGTGAACAGGGTGTTAGATAAAATTAAAGAGGATATTTAAAAAGAATCTTTTGGTGTTGGGACAGATGTGGAGGTCTGAGTTTATAACAAAATGGATTTTCAGTGTTCAGACAAATACACTTTTTCATTCAGTTTCTTTTCATGCTATAATACTTGGCATGTCTTATTCTAACTAAATCTGGCATAATGCCTAATATCTTGTGATAAACCTGTTTGTTTACTTAATCCACAATAGCTGGAGTTACTCTTGGGTTATATATTATTTCCCTTAATACTATTCACTCCACATTACTAGTGGCAGGGGTGGAGCAGGCACTAAGGCACATGGTTAGCAACCCAGAGGTCATGCGTTTGAGACTACAGCAGAAAGACCTGTAATGTATCCTTGTTGGATTCCAGCAAATCTGTGAATTCTGCTAAATATCTTGTCACAAGAAAGGAAAGGATTCCACACTCCAGTCAGCAGGCTTAATGGTATTGGGGTTGTTCTGCTTTAACCTCACTGCTTTGCTATAAATATTGTTCAGGGAAGCATTAAGGGATATGAAGACTCCAAGTCATGCCATATTATTGTGATGGAACAGGCATTCACACTCCCACAAAAATTTTCATTTACTCAAAATATAAGGAACTAGCAACAAAAATTCTGCTCTCTTCCATACTGGTACCTCCAGAATTTCACAGAAGTCTTTGAAGTTCCTCCTAAGCCACACACGTACAAACTGAGAGCAAATTTAGTCATGTACTACAGTGAAGTACACAGAAAGTTTTATTCTGCAATTTTAAAAGTGCTTTTAAGAACAGAAGCAATTTTAAAATGTGTTAAAATGAAATGCATCAACAACTCTGCTTTCACAAAAAAGAATTTAAAAAGTACATATTTGCTGTGCAATATATAACAAGTATTTGTAACATGAATTTTGATTTTTGTAATTAATCTTGTTATTATTTTGTTGTTACAATTTATTGCTAGACATTAAATAATCATTTTAAAAAACAAAACCCAACCTAACTACTGCAATAAATGTGTATGTATTACAGAACATTGTATATGGAACACATTCAGATGTTACACTTTTCTTTGACATTATAATGTAAATTAAGCAAAAAAGTGTCAGCCATAGCTTGGAATTTCATCTATGTCACAAACCAAACACAAGTATTTGAATTCCTTTTTTAACATTTTAATCATTGTCTTAAAGAAGAAACATACAATCTGGACTCAATTGAACCTTAAAGTCATGAAATCCAAGGTTCTGATAAATCTTCATTTAATTCAAAGACTTTCACATATATCAAAAGAGACACCATAAAAAATTACACATGCGGTTCACTTATTCTGCCTGGTTACTATTAACAGAACTGCAAAATGACGGGGCAAAGCAGAAGTGGCAGATATAGTGGAATTTTACCATGGTGTTTGATAGCTTTTTGTGGAATTCTACTCAAAGCTCCTATGAGGATTTGGAAGTAAAAACTGGATTTGTTATATCTTGGTAACAACAATCCCAGTATAAACTGATACATACCAATATGCTTCAAGAAAGGAGGTGGAGGCCAAGTGTGCTGTTGTCTCCTGAACAGACCAGAAAATTAATGATGACTCTGGAATCATCATTTCCTCCCTGACTTGGCATTGCTGCAGATAATATTAGTTTTAAAATCAATGGGAACAATCTTGTGGTGTTTTGTGCATCTCCTTGGGGCCACTCCCAATCAGGGTTCTGGATTTTGTGAACCTTGCTCTGAGAGACATAGCTCTTCCTATGCTTTGTATAGGAACCTACTTCTTTGCTGTGGATTCCACTTTGGGAGGCAGGCATCTAAAAGAAAAGGAGGTAAATCCAAAATAAAAACTGGTTTTGGTACAACTTTATTTAAAGACAATTTCTGATGGCTGGGCATGAGGGTTTTTGGCTTTTTAAAATAGAAACAAAACTCCAGTAGAAGACTATAACATACAGATGGAGATTAAGAAGTGTGTGCTGTATGTAAATCCCACCATATGTACAATAAATAATCAATTTAATAGAGACACATTTTTGTATTTCTATTCAAATAGATTTTCACTATTTTTGTAAGTTTATGCCACGATTTATTTGTTTAAATTATAAGTCTCCAAAAAGTGATTTAACAAAGTGACATTCTGTTAGTTAATTTATTATTATTAATAGAAGTGTTACCACTGGGCTGCAGGCTCAGAAACAACAGGCTTAAGAAAATAAATGATGGATTAAGTTGCACTGTTTGGACACGTGTAGAAAATGCATTACCCCTGTGCAGCTGTTCACATTGTAAGAAGAATCATGTCTTTAGGTGATGCTCCTTTCATAGGAAAAGCCAAGGAAAGCCAGCATCAGAAAGCTCCAGGAAAGATACAGAGAAAGCAAAGGGACAGATAGAACTGAATAAGGAAGCATGACCATCAGGCAGATATGTATATGGTGGGTGAAGTGGGAGATGAGGGATAGGTGCTTGGAACTAGTAGGTGGGAGACTGTTGAAGTTGGGATACCATTTAAGAACTACATTTGGGAATACCAGTTGAGAGGGGTAATGGGGGCTCTTCAAAAACCAATAATTCACCAGAGCTCAACCTTCTGTTCCTGAGCCCTGCTGGACTCCTCTGCCCTCCCACCAACTCTGCTTTTCCTGTTTTCCTACTTGACTCCACCAATCCCCTACTCTGTCCTGTTTCTTCCCCTACTTTCATATAACTCCCTTCGTCTTCCTGGTCTTTCTTGCAACCTAGCCCAAGTTCTTGGAACCTCAACATCACATGTGTTTTATCTAGTAAGCTTAGCTAGGGAGGATGGTTGCCAGAGATAGATAATGGAAGTAGCCAGTAGACTTGACAGTAATATTAGTTCAGCAATTCCCAAAATACAGCATATTCCTCACCTCACATAGGGACAAGCAGGCCATGTGCAGAATGGGTATAGAGAAAGTAGATAGGCCTTTAATACCCTGGAACCTGTGGAGGAATGAGGACACCATTAAGTTTGTTCTCCTGACAGAAACACAGCTTGCAGAAGTTTGGGAAAGGCTTTGTTTTCTCTGTTGAAGTTATCAGGTATAGTTATTTCTGTATTTAGGGTTACAAGTGGAAACTTGCACTATTAAAGAAATGCAAATAATTGAAGGAATTTCTATAAATTTAAGTTGTCATTCTATTGCTTTTGTAAGAGTTGGTACTTTTGTGTTTTAATTTTTCAGAGATTTTTTTTCTAAACAGAAACATTTAGCTTCAAAATGGATTTTTTTTTTAAGTATGTACTATTTTAAAGCTAAAAAAATTAAACATAATTTATTTTAAGAAACAGTTTGCAGTTCTGTGGAGAAATAAAAATGGCCATTACCAAAACCAACAAAAACTTGTAAAGCAACTATATATATATTTTTTTTCCTTTCAAGTTTCTATTGACCTATTTTTTGGAAACAGAAAATTCCTTAAAAACTGAAACACTCCATTTTCTTCCCTCTGCCCTACAAAAAAAAAAAAGACTTCCAGAAAATTTCTAACCGAAAACACTTGTTTGAAGTTTGGAGTTTATAGGAACTGTGATGCCAACACAGCAATGAGCTCCACTTGAGGAGAACCCTTGCCAGAAGCCATGCGATTCCTTGAGTGATCCACCTGCACAGATCCCTTACAGGATGGAGGCCTATAACTTTTTAGCTATGGGAGCCTGAAAATACGTAATAATATCAGGAAAAACTTCAAACAGTATTGCAAATGTTTTCTCCCTGAAGTTCATTCATTTTTTGGCTGCAAAAATATTACTGTAAATTTAAATTGTTTCCTGAAAAAGGAGTATCCTAAATTCAGAGACTAAATTAAATCAAGAGTGTGAAACAAAAGGGATTTAGGTCATCATTTAAGTGTAAATATCTGTGTAACAATAATTATGGAACCGCTCTAACCATTACCAAAGCAGCGCATTCATTTTATTTAAAATTTGCTCAGTACAGAGTTGGAAACAACTCCCAGTCGAATCCAGAAGTAAAGCAAACCTGTTCCCAGTATCTTTGCTAAGCACTAACTGTTCCATCAAAATGCACTATTTTATAGACAGAGAAGAATAAACTTTTTTTTACTGTAAAAATGCACCTTTTTTGAAAGAATAGAAGGGCATGATTTTGCTAAACTGTCCTTTAGTCACAATGACTACATATTTTATTTTCTTGAAGAACACAAGTTTATAGGAAAAATAACTTTTAAAAGCCACTGTACTTAACTGCTCTTGACTTCTACATCTGTCTGGTTTTTTGGTTGTTTTTTTTTAAAGCATCCATACATTTTCCAGCAAGTACCACTGAGGTCATAACATGTTCCTCTACATTACAATGTATTCCATGTCTTCTATTGACATAATAATGGCTCCTTTTAGTTCATAATACTGTACAATGCACGGCAATGCAAATATGCAGAAACAGTATTACAATGGGAAGGCACTTTTTACAATGTCAGTATAATTCTATTAAAACTTAGTGTGCTGCAGCATACCCAATAGATTAATTCATTGATGAATATAATTGGAAAAACTGTATTAAATACAAACTTTCAGCTGGATCCTGGAAAAAAGTATGCAAATAAAGTTACTCATGTATGTGCATACTTGAATGATTAGGCCCTTTGTATACTTTTAAAGTTTAAAAACATAAGAAATGCCATTTACTAGGTCACCCCATAGGTCCATTTAGCCTAGTATGCTTTCTCATATAGTGGGACAGAGTGGATGCTGCAGGAGAAGGTAAACAGGGTATGTATTGCCAGCCTTGGCCATTTTCAATGGGCTTAGGCCAAGCTGCAGAAGTGTGGCCAAAGCAGAAGGTCCCAAAGCCTGTCTCTGGGTGATCATAGAATGAATCTTTGTGGGCTGACAACTAGCTTGGCCAGCAAAGCAAAGGAAGCAATCAACAGACATTTGATGTACCCATGGCTCCAGGGTGGTGGTGGAGTTGCATTTTAGTTAAATTGTCTCTTGGGAACCACTGTAATTAAAAAGCCCACAGTGTCTCATGTATTCAGCATCCTGCATTTCAAAATGGTGGCAGGGGTGCTTTAACTAAAGCTTGTTCAACTTGAGCATATATTGACAACATTTCAGAGAAGCAGCACATTGGCTGCCATGATTTTTCTGCTTTACCTGTGGGAGGTAAGAGTGTTAGTTCTGTGTTGTGTCAGGGTTGATGGTAGTTTTATGTAGAGTTTAGATTATGTATAGGATGGTTTGGATAGGGATCATACTACCTTAGGCAGGGGACTGGACTAGACCTTTGGAAGTCCCTTCCAGCCATACTTCTCTATGACTCTATGGCTTGTTAGTGAAGACCATACATTGGTCATTAAGGTCACTAAGGTAAAGAAGAAATAGGACAGTGTTGAACAGCATTCTACAAATGGTGAAGGGAAGAAGACAAGAAATCCTTTCTTTCAGAAGGGTAACTTTCACAAGAACATAAATCCCAATTGACACCTTCCAAGTCCAAGAGGTCCTTCCAAGAGATCTGGTTCAGTGAAGTCCCCAAAGTTTCAATAAAACAGAGAAGTTTAAGTAAAACAAATCAGAAAACACTTATTAGCATATTTGAATAAGCCATCTAGAAATATTGGGTATAAACTGGAGGGAAATTTGGAGAATTTGGAGAATTCAAGAAGACCTGCTGCCAGTCTGCATGCCACCCACCTCCCCACGCTTGAATCTTCCCAGCCAATATAGGTAAGAATTTGTTGTGCTGTCATGGGTAGCCAGACAGACTTTGGGATAACTGTTTTTGTGTTGTTAAGGCATAAGTAATAAAAGGTCAGGCTGTAGACCTATCTTTTGCCTCTTTTATTAGCAGCCAACCTGCAAGTTTATCTATAACCCAGGTAATGTGTCAGAATTTTCCACACCTTGCTCCTTTCCCATTACAACTTCAACAATTCAGAGATTTAGAAAGTTCTGACTCAAAGGCTGCACCCCTAGCTACCGTACTCAATACCTACTAATGGATCTTTCCTCAAAGAACTGGTTGGGTCCCTTTTAGAACTGAGTTCAGGTACCAGCCTCCACGATGTCTTGTGGCAATGTGATCCAAAAGTAAATTACATGCTGTATGAATAAGCAGTTCCTTTTGTTAGTTTCAAACCTACTACCTCACAATTTCATTTTATGTCCACTAGTTCTAATACTGTGAGACTGTAAATAGTAAATCATATTTACTCTCTTTGCACTATACGATATTTTGTAAACTTCTAGCATCCCTCCCCTGCTCTACCATGTCCCCCCCTCAAGTGTTTCTTTTCTATGCTGAAAGGGCACTTTTACACGTGCTCTGGGCACTGCGGGGGTTGTGCTTTAATTAGAGTGACTCTGAGAGCCTCTCTAATTAAAGTGCAGCAGTATCTCATGTATCAGCATCCCCACACTTCACAATGGCAGTGATGAGCTTTAGTTCAAGTGCCCCCACCACCATTTTGAAGCATGGGGACACTGATACATGAGGCACAGAAGGCTGCTAGAGCACAGTAATTGCCGTGCTCTAGCAGACTCTATTAATTGAGTCTGCTCTGACATGCCGTAATTACAAAGCATCAGAACAGCTTCCACGCTCATGTACAGGCACCCAAAAGTCCTAGCCTATTTAGTTGCTCCTCACACAAAAGCCCCTCTGTATTCCTAATCAACCTTACTGCCCTTCTTTATACCTCTTCTAGTTCTCCTATATCCTTTTTGAGGTGTAGGAACCAAAACTGCAATGAAATACCAAATAGGCAATTATATTTTCATACTAGTAGGATGCTGCCTCCACTACTGATCAGGGACGTGGAACGCCAACTTTAGAGAGCCTTCAGTATCTTGACATCTACTGCTGTGGCTAAAACAAGGGAAAAATAACACCATTACTCTGTAGTTTTGTGGCCCCAAAGGCATCTATTTAGACACTTTAATCACCAATACCTTAAACAGAGGAACAGAGAGTAGTGTGGGCCAAAGAGAGTTTCAGCAGTACCTAAGACCTAAGGGGAACCTCATTTTGCAGTGATCACTGAGACTACAGGTCTCAACTGAAGCACAGTCCTACTGTGTGGAACACTGAGGAAAATGTCAATCCCTGCTCCTGCATCCTTACAATCTTAAAACCATTGATTATGGAGAAATGATAAAGAACACTGGGCCCTTGGGTTTCTCCATCCCCCGCCTGCATTTGAAAATTTCTCTAATGGTACCTACCTGCTGGTTAAGCTATAAAAAAAACTTTCAGGTCACAAGTCAACCTTAGCTCAAAATAATAGTAGTACTGTATTTTAGTCCAATAACTAGTAAACTATCTCCTTAGAAAAGCATTCTTATAGCTACTGCAAAAAAACTCCTGAGAGTGCTCCTTCTTCCTTCTCCCCTTTTCTACAGAAAAATAAGCTTCTGGATATAAATTACTCAGAGGCACCAAATGTTCTGGTGAATAAATTGTATTAATAGTGGAACAGGCAGTGAGTCAGAGGACAGCAGAGACAAGCTATTTCAACACAGATCCTCAGACGGTGTAAATCATTACTGTGGCCCAATTTCAGCAGAGCTATGTCAGTTTACACCAGCTGATTACATGGTCTTTACTGTCAGCAAATTAAAGATACCGTGCTTGAAATATGGAAAGGAAAATAAAGAGGAGGAAGATGAAAATCAAAGGGCCAAAGAAGAGTAAAAGAAAACAGGTTATTAGAAGGAACCAAGGATCTCTGCAGAATGAGAGTAAACTATCTCATAAAGTGAGCATATATGAAAACAATTTCCACAGAGCTAAAATTAGAGCAGTCATCAAATATATGCATGTAGCATCTCTTGAATTCAACTAAGTGCACATATTCATTTGTTATATTTTAATGTATGATCTATAGTCTATACTTCTCTCTGTCTGTTCTTTAAAAAATGAACACCATGATCAGGTAATTCATGCCCAGCATTTAAGTTTGAAAAAAAAATTAACAATGTCAATAAAATAGTTGTCATGATTTTCAGCATTTCCACCATATCAGATTCTTGTAAACTGTAAGCACATTTATGGTATTTGAAAAACAAAAGACCTGCAGTGTTATACTAATAGATGAGGAACAGAAAGTGAAACCAATTTATCTAGTTCCTTTTCTCAGTTGTGTGAATCGCCAAATAACAAACAAACAAAAACACCATTAATGTAACTCTCAAAAAGAATTTTTAAAATAAATTTTCCTTTTTAATGACACTCCAAGTGCTTAGATCTAGGCTGCTACGGTGCCAGTGAGCAAGAGTTCATACACTTGAGTTACCATATTTCCAGTTTCAAAAAAGAGGACACCTATGTGTGCACGGCTGGGGAGGGGGGGGGGGGGGGGGGGGGGGTGAGAGGCAATCATATGCCCGTGCCCTTCCCTTGCCCCTCAATCCCAAACCACAACCCTCCCTTCCCCCGCCCCAGCCCTGCTGCAGTAACCAACTGCACAGACAAGAGTAGTATGATCAGTGACACTTCCAACTGCCTTTGACTCCACAACCTAAGTGACCAAGTACACTTTTACAGCTGAGTTCACTGGAGGCAGCCTTTGGCATAAGGTCAGAGCACAGCTTTAATTCAGGCTTTTGGAGGTCTAACAAGGTGTTTCAACTGTTTTGTCACTGCTCTCCACCCAGGAACAGACCTCTTGAAATCAACCTGTGTGCCTACACTACACTTCTTATTTCATGGTAATTGATTACCATTTAATTTAAAGTAGTTATCAAATTTACCAAAGGCTGATATGAGCCCTTTAGATCAGGTGTCTGTATTTACAGATGAAATGTATAAGGAAGTGTCCACATTATCCTTTAGAACTATCTTCAGTTATTAGCAATAAACTTTCTGCTGGAAAAGTCGAATCCAGACATGTTTTTTTAGGAGACTACTTGCATGACAAAATAAGTACTGAAGCCTCAGTAATTTATTTCTAGAGTATTTTCATAGCATGTGTATTCCCCTATGGAACAACTCAAAATTATGAAAATATTTTAAACACAAAGCATACAAAAAAGTTGTTGCTTAGTAAGCCGGAGGCCAGTTAGTAAACAGTATTAATATCAGGCTAGACTGAACACCATTTTCAAGGAAGTTGAACATATGCGCATTTTTCCTGCAAGCTCCCATATGCTGCTTAAAAATTTCTGGCTAGTTTCTTTTTCTCTTTGAATATTCTCATTAGAAACAAAACATGTCAATGCCTTGAGACTTTTTATAAGTAGTGGATAAGAACTACATACCTCAGCAGTATTCTGGGAAATGTAGTCTATCTGTTTATATTTCAAAGCTGTATGTGATTAACCCTCTATTTCACTTACTGTATTTTTTCTTCTCTGCTACTGGGAATAGTGAGTAAAGGGGAAGTTGTAATAAGAGCCTCCTTTTTATTCAGAGACCTTGTTTCCTGCAAGTTGATGGTTTAAAAAAAAAATCACAACTCTATTGTACTCTGAAGACACATTAAATGATTCAGATGAAAAATACTGCCTAAAAAGAAATATGGGACTCAAAGAAAAAGTATTGAGACTTTCATATGAAAAATGCCAAACAGTGACATTATGATCCAAATTAGTTTTGAAGAGAATGTTCAGTATTTTCTAACATGCAGTACTTTTATTAAATTTTCATCTGTCAATACCAAGACCTAGTTATGCTGTCAATGACATCAGTTAGCAAAACTCTTATGGACTTAGTAGGAAGAGTTAGGGTTTTTCTACTCATAACATGGAGTTATTCTTGATTAACTCTATCTGTGGACACACTGTGTCTACATATAGTATTAGTAAAGAATTGCTTGTATAGACAAGACCAATTCTGCTTCTTCTGATGTACATGGCTAAATCTGCTGGCATCTACCCAAGGTAATATGAGCACTATTATTATAGCATCTGAGGACCTCATGATCTTTAATGTATACATCCTCACAACAGTCTTGTAAAATAGTGAACTATTATTGTGCCCTTTTTAGAGTAACTGGAACCCCAAGGGTCTATCTTCACCTTACAGTTCATGCAGATGGTTGGCACTCATGTCTGAGCAGCCAGATGTCAGAAGACACAGAGAAGTTAGTGTGTGCTCACTGCTGCTGCACTCACCTGTGTATGTTACTAGGACTTCATGTGGTTCTTTGTGCTCCAGTAAGATGAGCTGATCTGTGATTCTTTTTCAGTGAATTGTGGGAGAACTTGCTGGTCCTGGCCAACACAGAAGGAATTCTGGGAAGGCATTAGAGAACTGTCAGCACTTTACTGGTTTAATCTGCAATTGCACTGTAAAGTAGCAGGTTAGTAGGCCACATGAAAATCTGGGACCTTAGCCAGAAGAATCCAGATACATGATCCTAAGCACCATTGTATTAGGTTTTTCTATATGGATAGGAGGTAAGTTAGGGGCAGAATTCTGCAGTGAAAATGTACCCAGAGAGGTTAAGGGCTAGATCCAAAAAGGACTTAAGGAGCTAAAGGTTTGATGCCTGGCTGCCACACTGAAATCCAGAAAATTAAGCAAGGCATGGGAAAAGTTATACACTTCAAAATGGGTTCCAAAATAGCCAGCAAGCTGAACACAGTCGCCTAAAGTCATCCCACAGATACCTAGAGCTAGCCAATAAGGAAGTGCTAAGCCCTAAACTCTCCCTCCACACCCCCTCCTACCCATTAGTTGGAGCTGCAGGATAGACCTTTACCAACTCTCGGAGGAAGGGTAGCAAAAGGGCACAGCAACACCCTTGGCTCAGCCGGGAACTCATGGACCTCCTACGCCTAAAAAGAGAGGTTTATAAAGGATGGAAGACTGGAATCACCACCAAGGAGGAGTATTCTGCACTGGTCCATACCAGTAGGGAGCGACCCAGGAAAGCCAAGGCTGCAGCCAAACTCCATCTGGCTATGCATATCAAGGACAATAAAAATCCCTTTTTCAGATATGTGGGGAGTCGAAAGAAAAGCAAGGATAACATTGACCCCTGCTAAACCAAATGGGACAACTAATAACTGACACCCAAGAAAAAGCCATCCTGCTTAATTGGTACCTTGCATCGCTTATTCATCAGCCCAAAGGGACCACCCTGCCTAGCATGATGCGGGACAGCCAGGGTGAGGTCGAATTTATACCCAGCATCGGTGTAGACCTTATAAAGGAACACCTTGAGAGGCTGGACACTTTCAAGTCAGCGGGTCCTGACAGATTACATCCCAGAGTACTTAAGGAGCTGGCAGGTGTCATAGCCCAACCATTGGCAAAAATATTAAAAAACTCATCGTGCTCAGGTGAAGTACCTGAAGATTGGAAAAAGGCCAACGTGGTGCCCAACTTTAAGAAAGGGAGGAAAGTAGATCCAGGGAACTACAGGGCAATCAGCTTAACCTCAATCCTCAGTAAGATTCTGGAAAAAATTATCAAATTATCAAAGAGACCATTCTTGACAAGCTGGCTGATGGCAACATCCTGAAGGACAGCCAGCACGGGTTTGTTGTGGGTAGGTCTTGCCTGACCAATCTCATCTCCTTCTATGACCAGGTGACACATCACCTGGACAAGGGAGAAGTGACATATTCAACAATTTCTTTGCCTCTGTATTTCTGAGGAGGGACCCAGATATCTCCCCCACTGGCCCCCCTGAGGGCCCTGTGGGTGGCACATCCAGGCCTAGGGTTAATGCAGACCTTGTCAGGGAACTTCTGGAGGAACTAGATGTATTTAAATCCGCAGGTCCTGATGATCTCCACCCCAGAGTGCTGAAGGAACTAGCAGGGGTCATTGCGGGACCTCTGGCACAGCTCTACGAGCACTCATGGTGCTTGGGCGATGTGCCGGAGGACTGGAAAAGGGCCAATGTGGTCCCCATCTTCAAAAAAGGGAGGAAGGAGGACCAAGGAAACTATAGGCCCGCAAGTCTTACCTCAGTTCTGGAGAAGCTTTTCGAAAGAATTATTCTGGCACATGTCCAGGAAGGGCCAGCAGGGGAGGTTATGCTCAAGGGCAACCAGCATGGGTTCATTAGGGGCAGGTCTTGTCAAACCAACCTGGTGGCCTTCTACAGCCAGGTCACCAAGTCCTTGGATGCAGGTGTCGCAGTGGATATAGTCTTTCTGGACTTCAGGAAGGCCTTCGACACAGTCTCTCACCCCATTCTCAGTAAGAAACTAGGAGACAGTGGTGTTGATGCCTACACGGTCAGATGGGTCACTAACTGGCTGGAGGGCCTCACCCAGAGGGTGGTGGTGGACGGGTCTTATTCAACCTGGAGGGATGTGGGCAGTGGGGTTCCCCAGGGCTCGGTCCTCAGGCCCGTACTATTCAACATCTTCATCAGTGACTTGAGCGAGGGGGTAGAAAGCACCCTGTTCAAGTTTGCAGATGACACTAAGATGTGGGGGGAAGTGGGTACGCTAGTAGGAAGGAACAGGCTGCAAGCAGATCTAGACAGGTTACAGGCATGGGCTGAAAAGAACAGGATGGGTTTCAACACTGACAAGTACAGGGTAATGCACCTGGGGAGGAAGAACCAGTGGCACACCTACAGGCTGGGGAACTCCCTTCTCGCCGGTGTTGAGACAGAAAAGGATCTTGGAGTCATCATTGATGCCACAATGAACATGGGCCGACAGCGTGGGGACACGGTCAGGAAGGCCAACCATACTTTGTCATGCATCCACAGATGCATCTCAAGCAGGTCCAAGGAGATGATCCTCCCACTCTATGAGACACTGGTCAGGCCGCAGTTGGAGTACTGCATCCAGTTCTGGGCGCCGCACTTCAGGAGAGATGTGGACAGCATGGAGAGGGTCCAAAGGAGGGCCACCCGCATGATCAGGGGTCAGCAGGGCAGGCCCTACAAGGAGAGGCTGAGGGACCTGAACCTGTTCAGCCTCCAAAAGAGAAGGCTGAGAGGGGATCTAGTGGCAGTCTACAAACTAGTCAAGGGGGACCAGCAGGCATTGGGAGAGTCCCTGTTCCCCCAAGCAATCCTGGGAGTTACAAGAAACAACGGACACAAGCTAGCAGAGGGTAGTTTCAGGCTAGACATCAGGAAGCATTATTTCACTGTCAGGGCGGCTAGGACCTGGAACCAACTTCCAAAAGAAGTGGTGCTGGCTCCTACCCTGGGGGCCTTTAAGAGGAGGCTGGGCAAACATCTGGCCGGGGTCGTTTGACCCCAGTACTCTTTCCTGCCATGGCAGGGGATCGGACTAGATGATCTCCTCAGGTCCCTTCCGACCCTACCAACTATAAAACTGTGATTGGCATCATATAACTGGACTTTAAAAAAGCCTTTGATCTGGTGTCCCATGATCTCTTCATGGAAAAATTGGCTAACTGTGGCCTTGGCTACATCACAGTCCAGTGGCTGGGGAATTGGTTCTGAGGTCAGACCCAGAGAGCAGTTGAAAGAAGTGAATCATTATGGCACTCCGTGACCAGTGGTGTCCCCCAAAACTCCATTCTTGGACCTGTTCTCTGTAACGTCTCTACCAATGATGTGGACAGTGGTGTCAGAAGCGTACTGGCCAAATTCTCTGATGACACCAAACTTTGGGATATACCCGAGGATAGGCTGGTGATCCAGGCTGACTTGGATAGGGTCAAAAAGTAGGCAGATACAAACCTGATGACATTCAATACCAACCAATGTAATATATGCCACCTTGGGAAAAAAAATGTCTTTAATGTCTGAGCCCTCAAGACCTGGAATAGACTCCCTCCAGAGGTGGTGCAGGCACCTCTGGACTCTTTTAAGAAACGTTTGGATGCTTATCTTGCTGGGATCCTTTTCCCTAACCAACTTCCTGCCCCTGGGGCAGGGGGCTGGACTTGATGATCTTTCGGGGTCCCTTCCAGCCCTAGTGTCTATGAAATCTATGAAACTTGGAATGCATAGCTGGGGGCTTTTTCCCAGAGGTAGACACCTACTTTTTTCCTTTCAAGAAACAAAGCACAGCTCGCTCTTTTCTTTTAAAATACAAGCAAGAACTGTTTATGCCCATCCTATTATATATAATAAGCTATTTAAAGCAGTTGCCCACATTTCCCACTTCCCAGGAGAATGCCCTGATCATCAAGCTATATGTTAGTTGGAGGGTGTGGTAGAATGCCACCTCTGTTTCTCCTCAAAAACTCTGCTACATGACAATTTGGTTAACATGGTCACTGCAAAGGGCAGACTCCTTCTGCCCCATCTCTTCATGTAACCCTGAGTTATAACCTGAGCTGGATATATTCCTGAGCAAGGGGGGAAACCTCCTCCCTCTGCCTATGTGATTGGTATCACATACCTGGTTAGAGGCTTAAACTCCCTATTGTTCTAAACAATGGCAACCTGACTGGGAGGGGGCTAGAGACCCTGCCAGTCTACCTGGCAACTAGTGATGCATTTCAAATCAGTTGGCTGGCAGTTGCTGGCCTCCATTGGACCAGGTAAATGAGGTCATAAGCTAAGAACTGCCCAGGAGGAGGGGCAGTAGCCATGATGAAGACTCGGAAGTTGGATCATCTGAAACTTGCTCTCTCTCTTGAAACTCATGATCAATGAACTGCCTGCTTCCAGAGGGAATCTCCACCTGCCTCTGGATGATACTCGTGAGTAAGCTACCTGAGATCTAACTAGATATATAGCTTGCAGGAACTCAGATGTGTGATCAAAGGCTACCCAGCCACCCTGTTTGCTCTATGGGATTTCTCTGCTATTGCTCTACCCTGTACCCTATCCCAAACCTACTCCTTGTAACCAATAAAATTCTCCTTTGTACCTAGCATGGGAGACTTATTGGGAGAGGATGTAGATTATGCTGTGGGGTCTCCTTGGTTTGGCTGACTAAGGGAGACCACTATTTGTACTTCAGACTAAGGGAAGCACCCCAAGTTCTTGAAGTGGGTCAAGTACCTGCAAGGGCTACTAGGCCTGTGTTTCCCAGGGGGCAAAGAGCCAGGATCAGTCCAGACCCTGGGTGGTGGCGGCATTACCCCCAGGGTTAACAGGTGTGCTCCAGGAAGGGGCTCAGCCAGACGTGAGGCGCCCCTAGGGAGGTACTCAGAGCCTGGAAGGTGGTTGGGCACAGTGAGGTGGGTAGCTCAGCACCCCCTACTGGCCCGCCACAGAGAGTAGGCACAGTTCACTTCTTCTGAAGTTATGCTACAATCCAGAAAATTTTTTTTAAAGTACTAGAGAAAAAGCATTCAAGAGGGAGTGTGACTTGGGAAACAAGTGATCTGGGCTTCCATCTGGGATGCATGAATCCTGGATTCTGCTACCAGGACAGTCTGCACTTTTTATCCAATGACCTTTTCATGTAAAATACAGGGATAGGCCTGGATGTTTGGACCAGAAACCAAGACTCCCCTCTTCTGGATGAGTGCTCTTAACATCAGGCTATAGGCAGGCTCAAATTTTCTTGTTTAATAAAAGAATAGCTTGGGAGGTTCAAATTCTGATGCTGTCTTCTGCCATATCAGAAACTGCTGTTAACAAATCCTTCAATATGGGGGAGGGGAGGGGGGGGTGGTGTTCCAGTTGTGAAATTTTCTTCTTCAGCAATCCCTCACAGTTGAAGATTAAAATTTTCTTCCCTGATTGTGTTATCTGTGCATCTGAAGATGACTGATGAGGCCTATCTGGGACCAAAGATGCTATTGTTACTTGGACAGGTGCTTCCATGTGGGGTGGATGGTGCTGGATTCTTGGTTTGGTCCACGACACACTGTTTTTAATAGATTCATAGATGTTAGGGTTGGAAGGGACCTCAATAGATCATCGAGTCTGACCCCCTGCATATGCAGGAAAGAGTGCTGGGTCTAGATGACCCCAGCTAGATGCATATCCAACCTCCTCTTGAAGACCCCCAGGGTAGGGGAGAGCACCACCTCCCTTGGGAGCCCATTCCATTCCCAATGTTTTGCCATTCCCAATTTTCCATCTCCCGTTGTTGTTGTTGTTGTGAGGTTTTAAGATACTGAGATCCCTGCAACAGAGTCTTCCTCCATTTGGGATGGTCCTGGGCAATTGTCTCCCATGAGTTGAATTTTTAAGTGAGCCCTGAGGATGTTCTTGAAGTGCTTTCTCTGACCTCCTCTTGGGCATACACTTTGACTGAGTTGGGAGAAAAAACTTGCTTGAGGAGTCTACAGACAGACATCTATCTGGTTGACAAGGCTAACCCAAAGAAGTTGATGTTGAATGATCGTAGCCTCAATACTCATGGTGTTTGCTTGCAGGAAGATGCCAACATTGGCGATCTACCTTCCCACTGGATTCGGAGGATCTTTCTCAGGCAGCATTGATAGTACCTCTCCAGCAACATTAGATGTCTCTGGTACATTGTCCATGTCTCAGCTCTGTACAGCAAGGTGGGGATCACAACTGCTGGATAAACCATGAGCTTGGTTTCGGATCTGATGTTGCAATCTTCAAACACCCATTTCTTTGGGTGTCCAAATGCTGCACTTGCACATTTGAAGTGATGTTGGATTTCTTTGTTGATGTCAGCCTTCTGCAAGAAATGGCTTCTGAGATGTGTGAAATACTCAACATTCCCCAGCGTCTCACCTTGAATCTGGATTACCAGAGCTGGAGACTGTTCATTAGCAGCTTGTTGGTGGAGGACCTTAGTCTTCTGAATGTTAAATGTCAGTCCCATTTTCTTGCATGCCTCAGTAAAGACGTCAATGATTGCCTGAAGGTCTGCATTTGAGTGAGCACACACCATAGCATCATCAGTGTACTGGAGCCCAATGAGGTCGGGGTGATCTTAGTTTTAGCTCAGAGTTGGCTGAGGTTAAACATCTTACCATCTATTTAGTAGTTTAGCTCCAATCCAGCTGGAAGTTTGTGGGTGGTTAGTGTAGCATTGGGGCAAGGAATATTAAGCAGTGTTTGAGCAATGGCACAGCCTTGCTTAACTCTGTTTTAACCTCAAAGGGATCTGTGATAGATTCATTAGTGTGAACCCCCGCTCACATATCATCATGGAGCAGGCAGAGAATAGTTACAAATTTCAGTGGGCATCCATACTTCAGAAGGATCCTCCACATCACTTCTCAGCTGACAGAGTCAAAAGCTTTTGTGAGGTCAAGAAAGGCCAGATAGAGAGGCTTATGTTGTTCCCAGCATTTCTCCTGCAGCTGACTAGCCATGAAGATCATGTCAGTTGTGCCTCCTGATGCCCTAAACCCACACTGAGATTGTGGGAGGAGCTCTTCAGCAAGTGGAAGGAGACAGTTTAGGAGGATTCCTGCAATGATCTTTCCTGTGGTGGACAGAAAGGCAATTCTTCTGTAGTTTCCTGAATTGGACTTGTCTCCTTTCTTGAAGATTGTCACAATCGAGGTATCCCTGAGGTCTCCTGGGATTTCCTCATCATTCCAGATCCTTCAGATGAGGGCATGAAGCTGTAATATGAGCTCCTCTCCTCTGTTTGAAGATTTCAGTGATGATTCCATCCGCTCCAGATGCCTTGTTGTTCTTTATCTGCTCAATGGCTTTCTTCACCTCATCAAGGGTTAGAAGGATTCTGAGATCATCTCTAACTGAGTGCTGCAGGATGGAGTTGAGAACAATTTCCTCAACAGCAGAGTCTTGATTGACAAGGTCTTCAAAATGCTCCTTCCAATGGGTATTGATGGATCCCCTTTCCTTTAATCAGGACTCCTCCATCTTTAGGTCTCAAGGGGGTTGGTTTCTGAGTGTTTGGACCATAGATGGCTTTGATGGCACCAAAGAAACTGCACATATCATGGATGCCAGAGAGATGTTGAGTCTCCTTAGCCTCATCTTCCCACCATTTGTTCTTCGTATTGCACATCCGCCTTTGGACCTCTGCCTTAGCTTGTTAAAGATTCAATTTCTTTTGCTTGGAGTTGTGTGGTTTTTCCAAGCACAAAAGGCCTTGTGCTTCTAATAAATCAACTCTTGGATCTCTTGGTAATTATCATCAAACCAGTCTTGATGTTTCCCGGTAGAGAATCCAAGCGTTTCTTCACAAGCACTGATGATGGTGGCCTTGAGGGCACCCCCCATGCTGCTGACATTCTCCTATGGTTGTTGATTGGAATTCACCAGTTTTTCATCAAGGCACTGGTAAAAGAGGTCTCATTTACTTGGGTCCATAAGTCCTTCAGTGTTGATCTTCCATCGGCATTGCTTATGCTGCAGCTGTTGTTTGGGAGCCAGTTTGAGTGACATTACCAAGTGGATCAGTTGGTGACCAGTCCAGCAATCATCAACTCCTAGCAGAGCTTGGGTGATGCGGACATCTTTGTGATCCCAGGCATGTATAATGACATAGTTGTGAAATACTCACCCATCCTTTGGCAAAGAAGGGAGCAAACCAGTGCAAACACCCTGAATAGCTCATCTTGTTTCTCTTCTGAAGCAATGTTTCAGTATTATTAAAGTCTGCCCAAAAACATTCAGCACTGTTCTTAGCTAAAGACTTTTCTACATGGGAAGTTATTGCGGACTATTTTTGCGTGTAACTTTTTCCATAATAACCAGTTCAAACCAACTGTATCTAAACTGCTAGTTTTAATTGATTACTCTTTGAAACATTGTGTCCACATGACACTGAGTATACTCCTGAAATAAGCACATAGTATTTGGGGTAGGAATGTTGCAGAATACTTTCTCACTGTTGGGGATTTAACATTGTAGATGTTTTTTAGAGTGCATTGTGTGATAGGTAGCAGAATTCATTGGAAGTCTTGAATTTAGAAGTCAAGATAACTATTTCCATGATTCCTCTCCTGGTGTGCCATGGTTCATATGCCTTTTGCAAGTCATCATTGTATCTAACTTGATATCAGTTTCCATAGAATACTACTATACACCACTTCTAGTCATGCAATCATTAAAATGCACAAAGGCCACTGAACTTGTACTTGAAGCTGTGTAGCTAGATGACTTTTTTGGGGAGTGTAACATGTTGGGAGTCCAGGAGTAAACATGCCCCACTCAACCCCTAGGGCACCTTCCCATCTTTTCTGCTATGCCTTGATGGTATAATGATAATAAATAGGGAGGCTGCTCATGGGCCCTTGCATGGCTCCAGTTCGCCTGAACCCCTGCTAGGGTTCCCCAGCACCCTACTGGGCCTCACTGGTTCTCAAGCCCCTCTCTGGGTCTCACTCAATAGCTATGCTGCTGCAGAGCACCTCAAGCTTTAGGAGCTAATTGCGTGGCTCCAAATCCTCTTCTACACCATGCCCCAAGTCTAGTGGGTGTTACTATAGTCACTCTGTGGGGCTTTGACCTTTTACCCTTTACACTAGCTAGGTCTGCTAGCCTGGGCCCACTGTATCAGATCTAGCTTTGAGGCACTAGCTCACATTTATCCCTTCTGGTCACCAGGCCTCTGGCCCCCATCTGGGTGTGTCCCTGGCTCCCAGCTTGCTGAGCCCCTCTCGAGTGCTAGGCTCCTGTTTGGCCTTGTGGCCTTAATGTAGCACTGGTTCTCCAGGCTCAATAGTCACTTCAAGCCTTAAGCCTGGCCCTGGCAGGGCTCAAGGCAATCATGTGCCCCTTGGGCACTAATGGGGCCTCTGTAAACCACCCCTTACAGTCCCAACCCAAACTGCTGGTATAAACAGTAACATAAACCATAAGCCCCTGGGGTATAACAGAAACACAAACAACAGTAAGAGGGCAACCCTTCCTTCACCCCTTGCACTGTTGTACCTCCCAGCCTGGGCTCCTTGTGAGTTCCCTAAGCCTGAGTGTTCCTGCAGGCAGCAAAGCAAGCAGTCCATTGTCCCTGAGCAGCTCCTAACCCTGTGGCTGACAGGGCTAGGCTGGCTTGCCAGCCCAAGCCCCAGGCTTACATCCTTGCAGGGCTCTGCCCACTTCCAGTTAGCAGGCTGCTTGCAGTGTCCGCTAATTGCCTCATTTACCCAGTTGCCCTGGCAAGCAACAGCTGCTGCCTCCTGCCTAGACTGCAAAGCTCCCTGGCTGGGCTATTTCTGCCTTAAAGAACAGAGAACCACAAACTTTCTGTTAGAGGGAGTCAGTTGCTGTGCTGTCAAGTTGATCTGAGTAAAGGAAAAAGAGGATGAAATGAAGTGACTACTTCTGCCTGACTACTTTTTGGGGCGCATCTACACAAGATGTTTACTGCACAGTTTACTAATTAGCTGTGCACTAAATGTCTCAGCATCTACCCATAAACCCTTATTAAGCTGGAGTAAATTAATTTACTCTGCAGCAGGATAGCATTTGTAAATACAAGTACTATCCTGCTTTGGAGTAAAAAACTCCACAGCATTGCAGGTGTGGATGCTGGAGGGGCTGGCTGGGGCACAAGGGTGCTTCAGTACAGGGGCTGTCTGCTGGCTAGTCCTGCACTGAAGTTTCCTCATGCCCCAGGCAGCCCTTCCACAACACACTGCGGGGGCGGGGGGGGGCAGCTCTAGGCTGGCAGGTTGAGCCTCAGGGCCCCCTGCCAGCTGAGACTGCTCCAACTTGGTTCCACATGCTGTACATAAATACACTCTGGAGTTTATTGCTCTGGAGTTCATTGCTCCAGGGTGCATGTTCAAATGGCATGCTTGGGAGCAATAAACTCCGAAGCAATAAGCTCTGGAGTTTATTCATGTGCAGTAATAGCATGCAACTTCACTCAGGGCACTGTGTGTGGACTTGGAAAACTATCAGTGACTAGTAGGAAAAGACAGTAAAGTAAATCTAGGATGACCAGTAGTTGTGGCAGAATTACTAGAGACCATTCCCTCAAGATCTGTGCAGAACTCAGCCTTTGAGCTTCAGTGGCAGTAGACCAATGTGATAGTTCCTGTCAATAAAGGGAAGCTGTTGCCATCTGGAAGTTTGATGCTCCTGACTGCTCACAGGATAGGTGCTACTAGATTGTTTGTCAAGGTTATTGTCATGGAGGTTTATGCTGCCATAAAGTGGGTGCTGATGCCCTGGGACATGAAGATTGGTACTGCATAATTCATTGATGAGTTTTCACAACTAGGACTCCCAGATTGTGTTGGTGCTATTGATGGGACTATTGTGCTTATTCTTTGTCCCTGCCATACACGATTCAGAGTTCAGCAAGAGAAGGAGGATTTTTTCCCTGGTATTCCAGGACCTGGTTGAAGTGGACTGGAGAAGGCTGTGGTCTGAGTATCAATGAGAAAGAGAACAATTATGCCTCAGACCTTTGTGGACATGAACAGAGTTAATGGAAGTGTTCCTAAAGTCATTCTGGAAGGCCCACCTGACCCTTTACTTCCTCATGAAGCCTTTTACTGAACACTGATTCAAAAGTGATGTTCAACCATACCCTGATGGCGTAACATCTGTGAAAGTAATGGACCTTACTAATGGGTGGGTGGCAAAGGTGCAAATATTTTCAGAATATTAATGACACTTAGAGAGACTCTGGAAACAAACAAAAGAAACTCACTTAATGATCTGTGCACTGGCCTACCCAGATGCACAGGCATGGCTGCCATGTCTGAGATGGGTATGTGAGTACGGAATCACAAATTTCATGCAGCTGGCTATATGTCAGCATGTAAACGGAAAGGAAATAGTCAGTTAACTTGATCCTAAAGCAGTAGAGGGGGCACTCACGTAAACAAACAGGCTGACCCAGGTATGAAGCACTGCAGTGCAGGTTAACAGTAGGAAACCTGCCAGCAGCAGAAAACTGAATCCAAATTGCAGGTGGTTGCACACAAACTGTTTTTCTGAGCTAACGCATCTTTAAATTAATTCCATCACTTTTGAAGTGGATTATCCAATTCACAAAAAGTTTCTAGTTAATTCATAAAGAACTGCATTTGTTTATGCTATATATCTTAATCAATCCCCCTACCTGCTGTAGACAGCCTTAAGACAAGCCTGGAGCCTTTCAAAGCAATTCTCAAGGTAAGAGCCTCCCTTGCTCCAAAAGAATGGAGTCTCACACTTTTGACTACTGGTTTGATCCATTTAGTTTCTCAGTCCAATGACCAGGGAATAGTATTTGAGGATCCTTTGGGCTGGAAGCTATTTCCCAGAAGATGGCAAAACAACTATTATATAGCTAAAAGTGCCTTCTCTTACAGCTATATCAGCCAGTAGTGATCCATACTGCAACCAGCTCAATGATGTTTCCACACAACTAACACCCTTTCTTGGACTATTCCTTCAATGTTAGATATAAAATTATTGTATCTCGCTTTCTACAAAAATTATTCTTGACCCACCACTATGGATAAGAACAATATACTCAGATTTGTGTGCCACTAAGGAGGTTCAAAATCATCTGATTCCTCTCTTCTGACAGTAATGCTACTAGCTTAATAAAAGACATTTCTTAGTAGGGCAAACAAAGAAGTTTGAAAATCCATCCAAAATTTCTTCTTTTGCATGTTATGTCAGTTTCTCTGTAAGGAACTTCCTGGATTCTAATGACCTGTGGTATTTAAAAAGGCAACATCAGGAGAAAGCATAAGAGACTGTTGACAAAGGGTATGTTTGGGGAGAGATGGAGCAGTGAGGCAATGCTCCCTGCCTGTTACTTAGACACTGGTTTTCCTGGTCTTGGGAATGGGTGGGGATCAGCGTGCGGAATCTCCTCCGCTCCTTTCCTGGGCTATGGGAGGCAGGGGAGCAGAGGCAATGCTCCCTGCTCCCTGGGATCCCTGCAGTCTCTGGAAAGCTGGAGGGGGTGGGGGTGGGTAGTATGCAGCAGCAGCTTAACTCCTGTGATTGGAAGCAGTTTTAATGCCCCTCAGCCTTCCCCAGACCAGAGTTCCCCAGACTGAGGAAGACACAGGGGAAGCTGCTGCTCAACTCCTGACCAGGGAGGAGTCAAGCATACAGGTGTTCATTCTAATAAAGAGAATTAGAGTGGGAGATGGCACTCTCATAGGGGTGATTTTCCAGGTGTCAACCTGGAAGATCATTTTCCTGAAGGGGGCATGTTTCCTCATGGAAAAACTGAATGAATTGACTGTAGGCTGGCAATTTCGACCTGAGAAGAGCAATTCTCTTGGTATAAACATGACATCTGTCTGTTCCTAAAATCACTATTACTTAATAAGAAAGGTGCTGATCAAGCGGATTTGTACTTACCTTCCTCTTAGATCAGCAGGGAAATGCAACAGTCCTAGTCTTCAGGCCATTTTCTTCATGGGATTTAGCTAGACAAGAATCCACCTCTGCCATGTTGAGGGCTTCAGCTGCATACACATTTTGCAAGCCACTCCTGCACAGATGGACAATCACATCAGAATTTCTTCCCTACGTTAAAAATAAAAGTGACATAATATCTAATCCATAATTTCTTTCAATCCAGATGTCATAGATTTCTTACAATTCATTTGCCATGGTATCAAATATATTTTACCCAGACACCCATTAGTACTATAAGACCTCCCTTCTATAACCTCTCACTTAAAGTAGCATTTTTACAAAGGTTCCATAGAGGATATTTGAATTGTGTCTCTTCATGTTTCCTGCTGTTTAAGTTTGAAACGTTTAAACATTAAAAACATAAATTTTGATCTCTTATGGTTTTGCTGGAGGTCTTAGTGATAACGAGCTTTTAACATCTTAATTGATTAAAGTGTTGAATTGTTAGGTTTCCTTTACCTAGTCCTAATTATTTAAATGAAATACAGATATAAACAAGGTCTTAAATAAATACAATTAGAAACCTCTTCCCATTTCTGTTGCTCACCTGTAATCATCTTAGTTCTTTGAGATGCCATTGCAATAGCCTTCCAGATCTCTATTTGAGATGAGGCTGGATTTTCTAATTAAAAACAAACAAAACAAAACAGAACAAAACAAAAACCCAGAGATGTTTATTTTAGAGCTCACATCTTTTTACATATCATAAAGAAACAAAAAGGAGAGCTCCCCCTTTGCAGGTCACATTTAATAGCAATCTTTCCTGTAAGATGAGTTTCAAAAGTGGGTGGTCCCTAAGTGGAACCCAATAATATGTTTAATGGCACAAAAGGATCATAGGAAGTACCTGACCTTCACTCTTAAATTCTGTTTTTCATGTGAAATAATGCTCTACGTTTCACCTAAAAAACATGCCATCAAAAGAAAAGTTGCCGCATAATGTATACGTTAGAGAGCCGTAAAAAGGTATTCCAGTTCCACAAAACCCTTGACAAGTGCCATTTCTTTCTGTACTTTATTACTCAAGTATCAGATATAAGGAAGTCTGACACCTTGTCTTCGCCCAAGTGATTCCAAAACAAAGTTGGGTGTGAATGTAAAGCAGAGTAACAACTGTGGAGTAACTCCATACATGGACATTCTTGTTCCAGAATAAAGGCAAGATCCAGAAAGGCATTCTAGGCACCTAAGCCCCAAAACAGTAATCCAGAAAATTAATTAGGTGCTACATTAGACTTCAAAGACCCTAAAGCACCTAAAACTTAGGCTTCCGTGTAAAGCACAAAAGTTGCCTGAACTTTAAGGAGCAAGGTGCCCAATTCTTACCCAAGCAGTATCACAGTCCACATACCCGGTACAGCAGCCTCTAACTTCTACCCAAGTCCCCAGAGGAGCCTGGTGGGTATGCTCAGAGCATATCTATCTAATAAGTACCAAAAGTATTCTTTCACCCATAGCTTCTTTCACTCAGAAGCATGGGTGGGGGATGGCAGTAATGTCAAAATAAGCAACCTGGGGCCAAAAACAAATAAGCCTTACTCTTTAAGCTAGCGATGATGGCATTTGGGTGAGGGGACAGGAGAAAAATCTCTGGACTGTTTATGCACTTCGTATTATTGTTGATCCTAGTTGTGTGGCTCAGCTTCTGCAAGTGACGTATGTCCATTTCTACTCCCCCCCCCACATTCTGACTACTCCACAGCCAGGTGGTTACAGTACTTTTGTGGGAGATAGGAAATTTCGTAGCGGCATGACTCAGGTCCCCCACTTCCTGGGTGAGTTGCCTATTATGCAAAAGGTAGGCAGCCTCACCAGCATTGGCTATATTACAAAGGCTGCTTGCAAATATTTAAAAAAACAAAACCTAAAAACAAAAACAGCACTTTAAACTTGGTGCACTCCCACACCAAGCCCAGTGCATGCCCAGAAGAGGCGGCATGCTAGTTGGGCCCAGCTCACCCAACATCTGTATATGTCAGACGCTTTAATGGGGCTTTTTTAGTGTTTTTATCTAAAAGATTTACTCAGCTTTAGATAAAAGCACGAAAAACCCCACTGAAGTGCCCAATCTATACAGACACAGAGGAGCTAGATCAAAGTAATGTATTGCTTCCTCACATAAAGAATTTTTTTTTGGGGGGGGGGGGGGTGTTGCTTTTTTTTTTTTTTTTTTTTTAACATCTGCAAGCAGCCAGAGTTGAACTTAGCACATACCCTCAAAAGACAGTAGACTGGTCCTCAAATGAAAGGAAGCACCTAAACTCCAGTGATTAGGAAACTCCAGAGTGATTAGACCTCTCCCTCCCCATGCTTAGAATGTCCTACTGGCTAGTTCTAAGTGGGTTGCTACTCCACCTGCAAGATTTTGGAGGTCACCTTTTGGAGGCATCTACCACTCTCCAATTGACTGTACAGGAAAAAAAATTCTTTGAAACTCCCTTCTATGGGAATGTGCCTCTCTGAAACTTGTCCTAAGTGCCCTTTTCCGGTTCGCCTTAAAGCAGAGTCCTCTGCTTACATCTGAAGCAGAGTAAAACTTTTATCCAAAAATAACTTCTATGTAGACAAGCCTACAAAACCTCCTACAATACGTTTCATAAAAACAAAATATCCAATACTTTTTCTTAAGAGCATTTTCGTTAACTGATTCAGAAGAGACACCCTTTCCATTATAAAAACAAGTATGGACTGAAGCCAGGACAGAAAAGAATGTAACAAACAAAAGATGGTGTAACTAGCATTGGTTAGAAAAACTACTTGTTAAATTCTCATCAGATCTCTTCTCTAGGTGATCAAATGATTGACAAGTATCCAACAAAAATGTGCAAAACTTAACACATGCAGGTTTTGAATTTTTACATTGTTGTGTTGATAATATACATATTATATAAATGGATTTTTTACTTTTCTGAAGGCACAGGACAAGCAAATGGCAGGACAACAGATCAGAATAGTAAAAATAAGGGAAATTTCTCAAGCTCTGCTTGTCAGTCACAAAAACAGCTGTTACATTTCATTCCAGTCTGTCCTGGTATCCTCTTGCTAGGATTTAGCTACCCAGCTTTGTGAACTTTAAGAGACTAATTTCTACTCAGCCTCAAGCCATCATGCTCACGATGGGCCAGTTACATTAAAAAAGCTATTAAGATGGGCTCAGTCTCAGCTTAGTATTTATCCTAATTAAGTTGCAGACATGTTTTGAGCCACTTGATACCTGTTACTTCAAATTTCTAAGGACTTCTGTATAGAAAGAAAAAGCTGATTTGGTTACATCTACACAACACACTTGCATGGTTAATTAAACCAATAGAATGGAATTTGGAATTTGTACAACTGATGTAAACCAATTTGAAAATCAGTGGTAGCACCTTCAACTTTGTGACAGGACAAGTGCTAACCACTAGAGACCCATACTATAGACTTTAACCAGTTACTCCTTACTTCCAACACTGACATTCTTTCCACTGCAATCCTTACCTGCAGGTAGTTAGCAAAATCCTTTCAAAATTAAAGTTTTTATCTGAAGGTTAAAACATTTACTTTTTACCACAATACTGTCTAATTCTCTTGTGAAGACCTGTGCCTAAATGGCTGTGATCTTAATACAAACTTTTAAAATCAATTAAGGCACATAAAAACAAGTGTCAATTGATGAGTGGCCCAACATGACAAGTCTTGGAATATACAGCCAGGTTTGACTTAGAATTGGTTTGGGTTCGTATGAACAGGTTACAATATATAATTTGCAAAAGCAGGGGGCTGGCCTCAGTGATGTGAGATCCTTCCCAATGCTATGTAACTTTCCTAGAAACATGCTGCACCTTAGAACAGAATTAGTATTTTAGACCGGGAGGCATTTTTTCCCTGCAAATTCATTCTTATAATTACCTCAACAAGCATTTTCACTGATATCTCCACTGTATGTAGTAGTAGCTGCGGTGGCATGGGCCATAAGAGGCACAGTTGACAGCATAAAAGTTGCAAATTCAAGACCATAAGAGCAGCATTTATGGCAAGGGCCTGTCTAATTTCAGTGAATCTCTGAATTCTACTAAATATCTTGTCACATAAGGACACAAAAAACGAAGGCTCTGCATGTAGTAAGAGATCCTTAAGCCAAAATTTTCCCTTAGGTACAGAACAACTTGATCTCAAAAGCTGCTGATACATACTTGATTGCAGAATTTGGCTCAGAGATCTCTGGAGCTTCAGTGGATTAACCTCTAGCAAGCTACCCTTGAAGAAAACTGGTTACCTTCAGTTGTTTTTTCAAAAATGTAGCAAACATAATGTCACTTACCTTCCTCGGCCTTGGAGGTACATATTTGTATCTGACCTTACAGTTTTCCCATAAACCAAGGAACTGATAATAGAGAAAAGGATAAATATGGTCCCTCCCAAACAGCCAGCCACCTTCCAAAACTGATTAACCACTCTGAGTTTAAGCTTTGTCAAGTCAAGCACTGAAACAGATCCAAGAAACCAGGATCCTGTTAAGTATAGTCCAAGGAAGGAATGACCTGTAATTTGTTTTTAATAAGTTATGATAATTTGAGTGAACAGTCTGATCAAATATTTAAATGAGCCCCTTACTCCCCTGCTCTCCATAAAGAGGTCTTTTATTGCAATGGCTTTTTTGTTTAGAATTCAAAACAAGTATACAAATGAACCTGAAAATAAAAAACCCTTAGGATATTAACCGAGTCATTTAACTAAATATTTAAAACCTCTGCAATTATTAGTTTATTAGTATCATCCAGGATTCAGGTGTTCAGTATTTCTCCTGAAGTTATACATAAACAAATGCAAATTGAAATAAGAATCTGAAAGTCAAAATTGTATAACAAAACAATACTCCATCACAAAAGCGTGTAAAATTACAAGAATGCTATTTTTAAACACTGGCACTTAAGAGAACCATAATTTTTATAACCACAAAATTGCCAAATTGTCCCCCAAACTGGTAAGCAGGTATATTGTGAAAATAGTTACAGTTGCCAGCACTTGAAGTTTTACTGAATATGCAAAAAGACCTCACTTTGGTTTTGGAAGAGAACTATATTTGATCAAATTAGACGTTGTTGGTATACTGGTTAAACATTTCGCTTTTTAATGCAAAATTTAATAAAATGTACTTTTCCATACAGCTATATTTAACTTATAAATGGGCAGACATCAAGAGTGCGGTATAAAACCTAACAGGAAAAATACATCTTATCTCATTTTCAATTTGAGACAATATACAACTTTTTTAAAGGGCTAAAACTAGAATTTTAAGAATACAAATATGAATTTACATAGATTTAACAAATAATAATGGTACCATTTATAGAAACCTTAGAAAGTAAAATCCTTTCTTGTGGGCCATTTTCTACCAGGAGAGTTTCATGGTATAAAGCCCGTGGCCATCACTAGACATGGTGTCACAGAAAATTAATATGGTAATTTTATATGTTTAACGTCATACATTTTAGGGGTATGCTCATCTCAGGTGTTCAGAGATTTACAAATACAACTTTCATTACATAGTAATGGAGTCACATATGTAAATTCCCTCCACACCAGGATGGGTGGACACCTTATTAGTCCTTCTAGGACAGAATTTTTTAACAGCATATTATTTATTGGAAGTATTCCGTGCTGTAAAATTGAACTCTATACTTCTCAACTCTCCAAGACTGGTAAACTTATGCAACTCAATAGAATATTACATTTCACAAAAATCTGAGCAAATATCAGTTTGTTGAGATTGAATTTTTTTTTTTGTTTCCAGTTACGGAAGAATATTCTTTTAACATATGCCTGTATATTTCTTTTCCTACCCTATCATGATTATGCAGGGTATGCAGATCAAAGCTTTGTTTATCAGCTGGTTATATGAAAAGATGAAAACTGTAATATTCACGTGATCCCAAATGGGCATACTTAATAAAGCAAAGATGAGTTCCCCTCAAAAAAGAAAAATTATGATTTTTCAAGGGCACCTATTAAAATGACAACAATACTAATAAAAAAAATTGTATTTACTTAGAAGCCTTCAGAATGTCAAAACAGCTGCAACTTTTTTTTTTTTTTGCAATTACAGAGTGGTATTCAGTTAACAGAACAACAATTATTTTTATGATGCATCAGAGACAACTGAAGATGAAAAATGAACTACATCCCCATATATAACTAATTTGTGCTGTGCACCAACAAGAACCTGCTTTAACTTCCATGCCAATTTACAACCCCCACACTGTACCAGGCAAGGTTAGTGGCCATTGAAATACCACTAAGGACAGGGATATCTAAAGACACATTCGGTAGTGTGTTAACTATACAAAAAAAGAGACACTGTACAGTTTAAAAACAAATCTTACACAGCCTTACATTTCAATTTTTTTCTTTAAAAGGAGTGAGTTGTGTACAGGGGGGTTAAATGCTTTATAGACAAGAAAGAAATTGCTCTAAAAGAGACTTATTCATCATCATCATCATCCTCTTCCTCCTCCTCCTCCTCCTCTTCATCCTCCTCTTCGTCTTCATCCTCGTCTTCATCTTCCTCCTCCTCCTTCTTTTTCTTGCTCTTCTCAGCCTTGGCAACTACCTTTTTGCCTGTATCAGTCTTTCCTTTGGCCCGGTATGCAGCAATATCCTTAGAAGAGGAAAAAATGGGAAACAGGTCTTATGTTTAACCAGACAAGAGTTCTGTTGAACTTTCAATTGACCCTTATGAATTTGTGGATAAGATGTAGCCACTCATCTCGACATCTTCAAAGAAATGCACACAAACTCCTTAGGACACGCACAAAATTATAATCAGCCATCCAAAACAGTGATGTGGTTTAATATTTGCAATGTTATGCCTCAGTGAAGAGCAATTATATAGAATTCTGCCTAACTGAAGTTTATTAAAACAAAAAGGTACAAGAAGTGTAATTAAAGGGTAGACAGTGCCACCTTCTGCATGCAATAAATGTATTGTATTGGCTCACAATGCAAAAAACTTAGTTCTTCAAAAATTAGTCAAACTGAAGTGATTGCCAATGGAATACGTCGTAAGAACAGTTGGACCCTCTGGTTTTATAGAATATAATGACTAGGGAACAGAAATGATCTCTAATAACTCTAGAAGATATTATCCTATAGATCAGTGCCTTGGGGCAAATGGCTTAAAACTTGATAATACTCCTCTATGTAACATTTTTAAACTGCTATTCCTGTCTTTCCTTCGTATCCTAAAAATTTATCATATATTCTGGAAAGAAGTGACAATAACAGGTCAACCTTCTATCAGCAGAATACTTACAAACAGATCTTCAGATGTTTTCTCCAGAAATAACATTTAACATTAAAACTTCAGATTTAAAATACAGGGGTAAGCATATCAAACCTAGGTGACATTAGTAAAGAGAAAAAATAACTTTAACTAACGATTACCAGTTCTGTAATTTTTAAAACATCCTCTTAGAAACCAAAAAAAGCTTCAGATACATAACCATTAACTGCCAGGAAGATTTACTTTCAGCTCTGAATTTCCTATTCATTTTAATCATACAGAAATGTGGTTTTATGTATGAATAATTTACATGTTAAAGGCCAAATAATGTCTTGAGTTGCACAGGAAGAGCTGCACAGGAAGTCTTCTAATCCTACAATATATCTGCAAGATAGTTCCTCCCTACAACTAGACAGGGCCACCAGTTACACTTGCCCACTAGTGTGCCACAACTCTATAAAGTGGTTTGACTTGCTAGTAAAGGAACATAATCAATGATAGCATGTGTGCTGTAATACACAGAACATTGCTCCTTGGAGAGTGCACTGCTCCTTCATAAAGAACATCAGGTCATGCATCCCTTTCTCCCCGCCTATTTTGGGATGGAAATCTTGCTCTAGAAATCAACATGCAGCCAGAACTGCTCTACATCCCCACATCCAATACAGCTTCAAATCATTAAAATAGGATTTAGTTTTAATGACACAAGAAATCAGGTTAATAGCATGTTCATTATTGGAAAGATGAAAGGCACATCCAGGAGAATGCATGCCTAATACTAGCATTTCTCATTTGTCCTCTTACATTACACTATGGAGAATAAACTAAAAATTTACTTTTGATAACTGACATGAACATATACTATATAACTTTCTTCAATATACATGACAAAAAAAAAAAATAATCTTTTATCATGTCATTGGTGCTTCAAACTGCACTTAGATGCTGCTATGAACCAGTGTATCTGTACTGAATACTAAAACAATGGTATCTACTAAAATATCAAAAAGATTTGAAATATAGATGAATGAAAACAGAAAACATGCAACATAGCAGTTCTTCAGTATCAAAATTCTCATATGGACATGTAATTAGAATAATTTTCTAAGTATGAAAAGATATTTGACATGCCTATAATTATACATTTGATATTCACTGTAAGAGTATGGCAAGGGTGAGGGCAGACTCAAGTCAAGACTTAAGCAAGGGCAGTGAGGGAGAGTGAGCTGCACTACTGAGCCATAAAAAAGGGGTAACATCATTTACAGTGATTAATGATTCATCTGTTCAGAGCAACGCTATTCAGAGCCAAAAAAATCTGAATGAGAAGAGACCCAGCTAACACTAAACCTTGATGTTTACCTTTTCATACTTCTCCTTCAGTTTAGCAGCCTTCTTTTCATAAGGCTGTTTATCATCTGCAGCAGTGTTGTTCCACATCTCTCCCAGCTTTTTTGCAACATCTCCAATGGACAGACCAGGATATTCACCTTTGATTTTTGGACGAAACTCAGAGCAAAACAAGAAAAAAGCCGAACTGAAAAGGAAAATTTTAATTGTAAACTGAAAAGGTTAAATCTACTGGACCACAGACAGCAAACAATGGTAGAATCTCTTCACTACAATTTGGAGTACATTTCATCATAAACCTTCAAAAGCACTTTGAAAGGCTTTGCCCATCCCGCACAAAAGTTGTATAATTAACCTTTAAATCTAATACATTACAAGGAAGTAACCACTTGGCTTTGGGAACTTAACACATCCTTACACTCAAGGACTACTGAATATCTGGTCTTCTTTTTTTTTTTTTTTTAGCAAGACCTATGAAAAGGTTAATTTCACATGCCAAACGTACTGCTGATCAGCAGTGAGCAAAGGATGTAAGCCAAGGATGCCACACTGGCATATAGTAAGTTTCCTTGTCTTTAACAGTTGTAACAACGTGGATGCTACATGAACTGTCTTGCAACCAATACTAGAATACCCTAAAGATTTTCCAGATGTCAGAAGCTGCCAAAACAAAAATCTCCATTCCTACATACTTTCCTCATTCCTCTCAATGTTTGCTTCATTTTTAAAATATGCCATAAAAATTTACTGTGGTACTAAACCCCTGTGGCAGTGCTTTTGAATTCAGTCATGTGGTCCACTTAAGGAGTAAGCCCTGTGCAAGCTATTTCACGCAGGTTCAAAGACACCAGGCAACAGTGGCAGAACCCTATGGACTTCAAAAGGGACAGTGTGGGCCAAATATTCCACTCATGCCAGACTGGCTACAGTACGAGTGTCTAATATTTTACAACAGTTTTAAATGTGGTTGTTGTTAACAAAAATATATCAAAATGGCTTGTAATAGATATTTGTATCTGTTTTTCAAAACTGGACCTATAGCAACAGTTCCATATGAAGTTCCAACCAAACAGCCATTGAAGTGGACAAGAATTAAAATCAAACCCTGGCATTTATAACCATAAGCAGGGATACTTGCACCAGTGTACAAAAAGTGGTGTACTTCTATATACTGTAACTAGACTCTTAAGGGAAATTATTTTATGGAGATGTATCAGTACAATGCTCCTGAATTAAAAAAAAAAATAACTGGAAAAAATCTACTTACGGAGGCCTCTTGGGTGCATTTGGATCCTTGAACTTCTTTTTTGTTTCCCCTTTGGGTGGTACATAATTTTTCATCTCTCTTTCATAACGAACCTTGTCAGCTTTTGCCATATCTTCAAACTTGCCTTTCTCCTTAGCAGACATAGTCTGTAAAATGAATAAAAACAATGCAAAAGCACATTGAAGTCCCCTCTGAATTTATAGCAGGGGTAACATTAAAGTTGTAAATACATTTACAAGTACGAGTTAATCTTGGGTAATATTCATCCTGCGGCACAGGTGCCAGAGCATGGCATGTGAAAGCATTTTGCTTGGCACATGCGTCAAGGTGAAGGGACTGGGCTGGTCTGCAACAAGAATCCGGCCCTTCGCGGTTTGCCTGCTGTCCACCCCCAGCACGCCAACATCTTGCAACTTGCTGGTGTTTTGGCACTCTGCCCAAAAATGCTGCTGACCCCTGATTTATACTAATATTTTAAATTGTTCTTACCTTCCATCGTTCTGAACACTTCTTTGAGAACTCTGAAAAGTTCACCGAAGCATCTGGATGCTTCTTCTTGTGCTCCTCCCGGCAAGTTTGCACAAAGAAGGCATATGAAGACATTTTACCCCTCGGCTTCTTAGGATCACCTTTGCCCATTTTTGATGATTTTCTGGAATATAAAGGAATAGCCGGCCTTCAAACATTTTTGTTTCCATGAATGTGACAGCAAGATAGAAAGGGTCAGTGTGTTGAAGAACATGTTAACTTTATAAGGACCTCTTAGACTATATTAAAACTAAATTCTCCTCTCCTGGAAAGGTTCCTATTTATAAAAAATAATTACTAGTTTCTGAGGTGGCCAGGTGGATGCAATGAACCAGCATCATGAATACAACTAACATTTAACCATCATCAGAAAGACTTCCTGAAGGATATATGTAAATGATCATCCGTAACCAAGAGTGCCTATGGCTAGCCAAATTGTAGACAACTGGTCTCAATGGAAGCTGCATCTCTTCTGCAGAGCAGCAACCACTTATCAAAAAGGAATAAATTATATGGTGGGACAGGAGGGAAAAGCAAGCGTGACAGTTGGTAGTATCCTTGTCAGGGCTTAGGATTCGAGTAACTGCTCTTACAGCTTCCTGTATATGCTTTGCACAGTAATGTTTATGAGAACATAGAGCCACGCCATCTGTTGTTACTTTATTTCAATTATAATGCAAAACCAACTCTTCCTTACAAGGTGTAACTAGAAATACTGGAATGAATACTGCATTCAGACATGTTGAAACCAAAGGCTTGAAAAGCACACTTGCTTATGATGAAGAGCCAGTCAGTGTTCATGGAGATGACTGTCTCCCTATCTTTTAAATGGCAGAAAGAGAAGGGTTATAAAAAGACTTCTTTCTGAGCACTTTTAACCCCACGGCAGAAGTGGAGAGACCATTTCCTCTGAACTTTCAGTAGAAAGCCACTGTACCCCCAGCCCACACAAAAACTTTGCTCCTTGAGAGGAGTGAAATGTGCACCCGCTGCCTGCTCGCACTGCCACAGAAGCAGCATTTCCTATCGGTTTGGCGTAAGGACAAAAACAGATTTCTGGTCTGACTAAACACGTCCGGTTTGAAGTTTCTATCAAGTAAACAAGGTATGCAATGGAGACACTTCCAGGCACAAGCCCCTTTACCCAGGGCTAATCTGGGGACGTGCGCCGTGCCGCTGCTCGGCTCTTCCTGGCAGAAAGAAACGTGCAAAATAAAGAGAAGGGGGGGGGGGGAGGAGGGGCAGAAAAGAAAAAGAAGCCCCAGCCGGAGCCGGGCTCCCCTCTTCCCCGTTTATTAGGATCCCGGCTCAGCCACCAAGTTCGCCTCACTTCAGATGTCCCAGCCCGGACTCTGCCATTAGCTGGCGTTTAAACCCCTCTTCCCGCCATTTTGAAGGCTCCTCACACGAGGAGGTGGAGTAAAACCGACAAGGCCCCTCAGGGCCATTTTCTGCACAAGCCGCGGGGCGGGGGGAGGCGGGCTGCTCCGAGCCGATTCGCTCGGCCGGGGGTGGGGGGAGGGCGGGCGCGAGCACGGAGAAGCGGGCAGGGCCGGGCCGGGCGGCGCTTCGGGCTAATCCGTGGGTGAAGCCCCATCCCCCGTGTGTATCTCGGGGCCTGTTTCTTCCCCCAAAGGCAGCGCCCCGGGGCCGGCAGCCGCGGGCAGAGCCGGGGCCGCGCAATGGCGCAGGCTCCGCTCGGCTCGAGGAAGGTCACCGGCTCCTGCGCGGGCGGGCGGGGCGCGCCGCGAGGCCCCGCGGCCATGGCCGCCGCGAGAACATGGCTCCTTCCTCCCCTTTGTGTGGCGCCCCGCGCACACTCGGCCATGACAGGCCGGGCCGGGCCGAGCCGAGCCGGGCCCCGCCGCAGCTGCCGGCCTCGCCCCACAGCAAGGGCGGCTGCTCGCGGCTCCCGGAACTGCGCCCCCGCCCGGCGCAGCCGCCGCTCGCCTTGTTGTCTGCGCTCGGCGCGCGTCAGCCATGTTACATGCAGCGAGCGCGGCCCGCGCGGCCGAGCCCGCCCCGCCGCCCAGCCCCGGCGGCGTCCAGCCGAGCCGGGCTCTGCGCCCCGGCTACGGCCGGCCGCTGCGAGCGGCTCCCCTGGCCCGGCGCGCACGCACATACACACACACACATACACACGCCGCCTCCTTCCCCTTCCCCTTCCCCCCCTCGCCCCGCACCGCCTTTGTGCGCCCGCCCGGAGCCCCCGGAAGGAGGGAAGGAGCGAGCGGCGCGGAGCTGCCGCTGCCCCCGCGCCCGCCGTCGGCCGCGCGGGGCTGGGCTGGGGCTGAGCCGGCGCCGCGAGCACCCCGCCGGCTCCGGCTCCGGCCCCGGCTCCTGCTCACCCGCGTCACTGCCGCCCGCGCTCGCCCAGCCACAGAGCCACTCGCCGGCCGCCGCTGGCCCCCAATGCTGCTGGGTCTGGGTCGCGGCGGATCCCAATGCACTGCAATGGCTGAGAGCGGGATCGATACGCAGCCTCCTCACACTCTCAGCGCTGGTAACATTACTCTCAACACAGGCCCGCTCCCATTGGCCGCCGCCAAGCCAGCCGCCGCGCCGATTGGCGGAGCCCCTTCCATTGTCCTGACCAGAGGACGCCCCGGATTGGGCGCGGCGGGGGACACGTCACTGAGGATTGAAAGGGCGCGCAAATATAAAACTGAGTGGAGGGGAGACTGGCTGAGGCGGGATGTGCGACTCGGAGGCTCGGGCTCAGTGCTGTGCTGCTGTGTATGAGGAGAGCGGCTCATAGGCAGGCGCACGCTGCCGCCCAGCCAAAGGGAGCTCCGCTCCAGCAGCCGGGCAGCCACTTCTGCCTCCACAAAGCGTACCCAGAGCCCCGAGGAGAGGGCTCCCGAGCCGCACGCCCTACCCGCCAGGCTCCTGCTGCTCGAGGAGGACAGCTTGTGCTTACACCCTTTGCCAATACTGACCCTTACTAGCGGTGCAAGCAGCTGAGACAGCTGTTCCCCAGGCATTGCTCGAAACTCGCCACGGGCTCCTACGAGTATTTTTCAGCTAGGATACCAGAGCCCTCTGCAGAGCAGGCCCTCGTTATAACAATATTAACAAGATAACCCCATTTTACAGAAGAGGAGACTGAGGTACAGGAGGGTTAGACCTGCATCTGTGGCAAGTCTCTAGGAATCAAATCCAGGTTTTCTGACTCCTGTTCCTCTGTTGCAGTGCATATGCCAGAAGCCTCTCATCCTGTAACGCAACAAAATGTTTTTACTGTTAACTGCACCATTGACATGCATGATTTCACCAATATGGGTCTCACTGATTTCAACCACCAAAATTTTAGAGGGAAATGATCTCTAGTGCTTAAAATTATACAACTTGATAGAGCTAGTCATATTTATAGCTCTGCAACAGTTTTCTTTGGGCCAAAATACTTAAGCCTACACATTTAATTAGACCTCTGAGTGTTCGAAACTTCTAAGAATAAGGTCTTATACGGCAGTTTGCACATTCTAAAGGAGAGAGAGTCAAAATTCATGGGCAAATATAAATCTAGGTCTCCTCTATTCCTGTTTGGGCTCCTTTTCTTGCACTTTTGTAAAATGCTACCATATTAAATTAGTATCTACTTTACTGTGCTGCAAACGACTATAGGTGGAGGTTAAAGATAACTAAGAACCCTCCCACTCTCTAACAGAGTTGTTAGAATTAGTTAACACTCAGATCCTCAAATGCAAAAAGCTAAACAAGTGTACAAAGAAAATGCTGTTTTTACCTCTTAATTTATTTTCTCTGATAATATGGACAGCAGTTCTAGTTGACTAACCTCCATACATTCTTCAGAGTTTGGGAAGCGAATGAAAGGTGGGAGAAGCACAAATCCAAGTGCCAGTAGCTCCAGTTTCAGAACACATAGCCATACCAACATTTCCAAAGCACTTCAATTAGAGAAGTGGACATCTTGAAGAAAGCATGACAAAAATGGAATATTCAAAATTAATTATTTGCATATGGCCATTCCCAAACAAGAATAATACAAAATATGAGAAAGGAATATCACTAATCAAATAGGTAAATATACATTCTGTAAAAATTAGAATTATAAAACAGGTCAAAATAAAAGATTAGATCCAACATCTTTTCTCTTATGATCAGCTGGGTAAATTAATAGGTAAAAGCAACACTTTCTGGCAGAAGCATAGCAAACAGCCCTCAATAATGGGAAGTGACTATAGTGCAAAATGAATCCTAAGAAGGCTAAATAAACCAAACAAGTCCCTAAAACCCAACAGCAACACTTAATTTTTTATTGTATCTACTACTGTCTATATAATTGTCCACAGGTAGTGGGGACATATGACCCCCCTGAGATTGGCCCCTGACTTGGCACCGCTCAGGACAGGGCAGTTTTTTTCCACGTGGGCCAGTGGCGTTGGGGGGGGGGGGGGAACTAAGCTGCGGCACCAAAGCGTAGGAGTGGATATGGGGCTTTTGGCCCACTCCCAGGCCTGCCCACAAATTGTGCCCCCACAGGCTCAGGAGGCACCAGTCATCCCCGTAATTGTCCTTCAGAAGGAGGCAGCATAGAACACTGTTCAGTTTACACCTTAAGTACCTTGACTAGTTGTACAAGTATAACTATGTTAGGTTTTGACAGGTATTTTTTAAATTGATATATTCATACCAGACCAAGTCCACACATATTTATACTGGTTTAGTTTATTCCTTTTCCTGATGGGAATTAGCTATCCTGGTATAAACACACTTTTGCATGTAGACAAATCCTCATGAAGTCAAGTCTAGTGGTTGCTTTACACATTCATTCCAATGAAGAAGAACAACCTTCCGATGAAGGGTGACTAGTGGTAAAGGTACAAGGCAAGAAAGCATAAAATACATGTTCTATCGCTTGCTTTATGATCGAGTTTCTGCTTGACCTTGGCCAAATCAACAGTTCATAGTGTTTCTAAAGCAGTTGCTATTAAGTCTTATATAAGGAGGCCTATACTCTCTCAGCTTTAGATATAAGTACTGATCTGCTAGTATAAGTCATGATATCGTCCAGAGGAGGAATGCCCTATGCAAGCTTTGATCCAATTTGCTATGGTTGACTTCAAGTCTTTCTTCCTGTTCTGCTTCTTGGATGATGCTTCACAATCGGTTCAGTCTATTTTTTTTTCTCAGTTTGGTTTGTTTTGTTTTTTTTTAACAGATAAATCCATACTGCTTTCTTGAGTCATTTTTACATACAGTTATCCCTTTTGCCCAATGGAAGAAGTAAATAGCTTCTTTAAGAGATTGGCATCAGATACGCCCCTCCTCCTTAAGGTATGCTTCCATGCAGCTGTTGTGTGGCCTCACAAGATGACAACCACCTCTGGATTTGCTCTTGACAATGCAGGAAGGCAAAGCTTCAAACTTCATTTTTTAAGGATTTATTCTGAATGTTCTTCTAACTTTCATGAACTATTTTCCTCCCATTCCTGTAAATTCAGATCTTTTATTTAAAGTTGCTTATGTGGATGAAGGTGGACAGGCCTCAGTTAGATAAGAGGATCACTCATTCTTTGTGTGCGAGAAGAGGCTCACATAGACCTTATGACTGCTTAAAGCTATCTTCTGACAGAATATCTCTTCTGGAGTTCATCTGATCAACCCTGTAGAATACCTGACTTGTTATGTTTCAAGTTGATAATAAAGCTACATGCTCTTTACTGATCATGGTTGCTTGTCTTCTGAATTGTTTATTTCCTGCTTGAAGAAAACATTCTTGCTTCTCGGTGGGTAGGCAAGCACATTTGCTATTCAAGTGCTCTATCACAGCTATCTAATGCAGGGCTGTCCAACTGGTGGCTCACAGGCTGTAAGAGGTTAACACAGGGGTGGGCAATTATTTCAGCTGGAAGGCTGCTTAACAAGTTTTGAACTGTCAAGGGCCACATGGGTAGCCCTACCCCTTGACAACTGCCCCGGCCCCTGGTTGCCATCTTGGGACTGGAAGTTTCTCCCCTAACCCCTACCTTTGCCACCAGAAGTCCTTCCCTTGACCCCCAGAAATACTCCTTTTGGGAGGGGAGGGTTGCCATCTTGGAACCAGAAAAAAAACGCAAATCATACACTAAAAGTTAAACACCTACTATAACATATTTTAATGTTATTATAAAAAATTGTTGTCATGATTTGTGTTTGCATAGTGTATAATAGAAATAATAACAACTCAGAAATAAAGTCTTACTCTTGTATATTGTGTGTGGGGTGTGGTTGGTGTGTGTGTGTATGGTGGCGTATAAAGTGTGTGTATTGTGGGGGGGTGTATAGTGGGGGGTGTACAATAGGGTCTGGGGGGTGTACAGTGGAGGGGTGTGTATGGTGAAGTGTAGGGGGGCAATAGGGTATGTTGGGGGTGTATATGTGGAAGGTTGTGGGAGCAGGGTGTGAGTGTGTGGCTTTTGTGGGGTGAGGGATCATGGAGGAATTTTGGGACCTCCATGGCACATAACCCCCACCAGCAGCACCAGGAGCACCAGCAGGTGGGGGTACTTGGGGCGCTCTTGCCTGGTGCAGGTGCTGCTGCTTGGCAGCTCACAGCTCCAGCCAGCACTGCATGTGGGGGCGAGGAGCGCAGCCTGGCCGGGCCACCTCTATCATGGGGGCTCTATACAGCACTCATGCAGCCCCCAGCACTTGCGCAGCACCGGGAAAGCCTCATGTGCTGGAGCTTGCTGCCTTCCCCACTCCCTGCACACCTCCCCCCCACCGCACAGGTTGTGGGACTCCACGGGGAAGCAGCGGGCAGGACTTCTCTCCATTTCTGGCAGAGTCCCAGGACCTGTGCAGCATGGGGTGGGGAAGGCAGCTGGCTCCAATGTGTGGGGCTTTCCCAGTGCTGCGCGAGTGCCAGGGGCTGTGTGTGTGCTGCTCGGAGTCCCTGCGATAGAGGCAGCCTGGCTGCGCTGCACTCCTCATCCCCACATGCAGCACTGGCCAGAGCTGCACATTGCCAGGCAGCAGTGCCTACACCGAGCATGAGTGCCCCTGCCATCTGGTGCTCCCGCTGCCACTGCTGGAGGCTCTGCACCATGGTGAGGATCCCCACACCCTGCCATGATCCTTCACACCCACACCCTGCCCACCCAAGCGCAGCGCTCCCACCACCCCGCTGGGCATGGACTCTGCACTGCCACTCACCCTAGCCCCATGCTACCTGCCCCCACTCAGCTGCAGCTCTGCCTCACCCCACCCCCGCTTATTTCCTACCCGCTGCCCGGAGCAAGCAAGATGTTGGGGAAGCTGAGCAGGTCCCCTGGTGACTACAGCACTGGCAGCAGCACCCCTGCCCAGAAACCGTATGCTGACAGGGCCGGGCCCTTCCGCCCACAAGGGTGGGAATGGGGCATAATAGGGTATGTTGGAAGGTGTATATATGTGAGCTCCTCATTCGCACCCTTGTGGGTGGAAGGGCTGGGTAGGATATAATTAATTGGCAGATGCCCGCAGGCCCATGGGCTGTATTTTGCCTGCCCTGGGTTAATGTAGCCCACATGCCCCAGCAGCCACCTTTCCCAGGCCATTTCTCCCTTTGCTGTGAAGTGGGGGGCAGGGAGCCCAGAGGTCTACACCATAGGGGATGGGCAGGCCAGGTGCTGTCAATTCATGCAGTAGGTCTGGGGAAAGGGAAATGTGTTCTGCTATTGCAGTTTGCAAACTTGTGCAGTGGAGGCCACATACTACTGGAGCAGCGCGTGCAATGCAGAGAACTCTAGGCCCCACAGCATGCTGCCTGTGCTGTGTGAGGCCTCAGGGCCACATGCTTATGCCACATGTGGGCCCAGCAATGCCAAAGTTGGAGAGCCCTGATCTAATGCTTGCCAATGCCTTTGTGGCTGTGCAGAGGCCAAATGTTCTTGATAATTATTTTCAAATGCTCTTGATAATTGTTCTAATAGACAATCTGAGTACCTTTTAATGAGAAAGCTAGATGAAGACAGGAAGATAGACACTGTATTGAGATGAGATCTGAAAATCCAGTATAAGAAATCAGGAGAAAAAGGGAAGTTAATGCTTTATGTGTCTGCTGAATGCTTTAATCTCTTCATTTCTGGTATCCAACCTAACAGTATGCACCTGAGAACTGTAAAAACACCACATCTGTGACCCTATTGTAGATGATGATATACTTATGTTGCACCCTGGTGCGGGGTGCTAACCACTGTCAGTGGCAATTTATGGAACCCCGGCGCACCAGCTAGACTGTCCTTTTGGGCTAATGAGGAACCTCAAGATCCTGGTACAGGGATAACTGCTGTAACAGCACTCTGACAGAAAAGGTAACTGTTTACAAAATGTATTATGTACAATAGAAAGATACATACATATTAATTTATATTCAGATATTTACATACATATCTTCATATCTGTATATATATACATTGCTATCTATTCGAAGGTTTAATTCATAACTCATTTAACTTATGGAATAATACTAATGAACTCAATGCTTATAGATATATATAACTTGGTAACAACGTGTATACACGTATAGGTAGGTGATCACACCCCCAGTGGAGCAATAGTAGGTCTAATTCCCCATACAGTAAGGCAACCTTATGTGCATCCAAAACCTGAAAGAAACAAAACACAAACTTCCCCTATTTTGTAAAAAATAATACAGTCCCAATAGGTTTGATGTAGACACCCAAAATAACAGTCTTTTGGTTGACTACTGTTGTCTTGACATCACCTTACTTCAGGCAAGTATTATCAGTCAGGTAAGGATGAGAAGGGAGCTCCCTTGATGGCCCCGGGCTCTACTCCTGCTGATGGCTGGTACCCATGCTCAGTCTCCTGTAATACTGAAACAACCTCCTCCCCACGACACACCTTCCTGCCCCTCAGACAGGGCTGGTGGATCTACTTGCCTGGTTTTTCATTCTCTCCAGGGCCCCCACGTGAGAGTCCACTACAAAAGGGGCAGGCTATGCCTACTCACCAACTCCCAGCCCCCGGTGCTTCCCCTTTAAATCAGAGCCAGGACTTGCCTTTGGGCTCTGCTTGCTTCCTTCACTCACCACTCTGGCCCCACAGCAAGAGCCCTACAGTCTCGTCACAGTGGTCTGTCCCTCTCAGCTCCCCCTCCGGTCCCCAACAGCCAACCTCCCACATGAGACCCTGGCGGCTGCCCATCCTGGCTGCGCAACTCTGGGACTCTGTGAGGGAACTTGTTTCCAGGGCCTGAAGGCAGAATTGCTTCAGGCCTTTTGTTCTGGTGTCCTCAGGGGGACAAAAAAAAAAAATCTCCCAGGTTCAGCCTGGTTTTGGCTCACCATGGGATACCCCCTATGGGTGAGTATCCCTTCTGTTACAGTTTGTTCCATTTAGTTATACGGAATTTCTTAAACAGTCCTTGAATACTGGATGTGGAATAAAAACAGTGTCCCCAGGTGAATATCAATGGTTGTCTAGGGCAGGGGGTACTGAACCCCAGGCCCATGGGCCAGATCCAGGCTAAGGCCCTGTGTCATCCAGCTCATGGGGCTCCCAACAGGTCTGGAAATTTGGCAGTTAGGAGGTGGTGGCATGGCTCCCACACCACCAAATTTTGGGACCCAAGAGGAGCCTCAGGCCCTGTGTGCTGGATCAGGTACTTGATTCCAATGTAGAGGGCCAGACTGGGATGGCACCAGGCCCCAGGGCCAAATCCTGGCACAAGGGAGGCCAGAAAGAGGCAGCACCAGGCTCCAGGGCCCAATCCTGGCATACAGGGTAGAAAAGGGGTGATGCCAGGTCCCCAGAGACCAATCTCTGCAGGAGGGGGATGTACTGAGACCCAATCCCTGTGCACTGGGATGCAGGGGCAGTGCCAGGGCCCTAGGGCCCAGTCCTGGCATGCAGGGCTTGATGTGGTTTGCAGGCCAAAAAGTTGAGCTCCAATGATCTAGAGCTTAGCTTTAAGGGGGGAAAAACTAAGAGCAAACATTTAATATATGATTTTGGGGTATATATTGACTCTGGGGTTCAGGTGGGGAGAGGGGCAACATTTTTGGTAGACATGGTGCAAAAATAGCCCTGTAGCCTCCCTGTAACAGGAGGGCAGCCTGGGTTGCCGTGCTCTCCCCTGCCGCCTCCTTTACCGTGTCAAGTTACCAATTAGCACCCTCCAATTCTTGCCCACCACGACTTTGATCTTATATATTTTATAGGGAGGCTGCCCTTCACCTGCTTGCCCACAGTTCTCCTGCTATCTCTAGATCTTCTCTGGTATTGAGTAGTCTGTATACTCACGCCTTACAGGCTACGTGTGATGTTGTTCGGTCTCTCTCTCTCCCTCCACGCCCTTCTCAGTAATGCCACCCTTTCTCCAGGGCTCACCGCACCTGCACTGGGGCTTCTCAGCAATTCCCCCTCTGGGGCTTCTCAACTGCCCCTCTCTGGGACTTACCACACCCACACTGGGGCTTCTCAACAGTGCCCCCTCTCCGAGACTCTCTCAATAAATGCTGCCCTCTCTCTGGGCTCACCACGCCCACACTGGGGCTTCTCAGCAATGCCCCCTCTCCAGGGCCTCAGTAATGCCACCCCTCTCCAGGGCTCACCGTGCCTGCACTGGGGCTTCGCAGCTGCCCCTCTCTGGGGCTGGGGTCTGTGCACCCTGACTGCTGCACCCTCACTGGCGCTGGGGTTCCCACGCTGCTGTGGGTCTCCTATGAGGCCTCCTTCAACCCCTAGTAGCCTCACCCAAACCACTGGTATTTAAATAACAACAAAACACAAGCCCCTAGGCTGTAACATAAATTAAAGCCGCCAGGCTAAAACATCATTCAAGCCTACCAGGGAATACTCCATCCCTCAGCAGTGAGGAACACTGCTCCTACAGTCAAGCCTCCCCCTTTCTTCCCTGAGAGAGCTCCTTCCCCCTGAGCCGCTGGCAGGGAACTACCTCCAGCCTCAGCCCCTGGGCTTTATATGGGAGCCAGGCCCTGCCCCTTCTGGTCAGCTGACCTCCTCTGGTTGCCCCAGCAACCAGCAGCTGGCCTCATTACTCACTGCTAGGGCTCTTCCCCTAGCAGTTTTCTCCCTTCTTAGGAGCAGGGCACCTGAGTGCTCTGTGACACTCCCCAAGAACCACACTGATCCCCTTCCCCTGCTTGATCTGCTGTTCTGCTTTCTGTTCCCAGTCTTGTACTGCCTGCCTAATCTGCTGCTTTGCTTTCTTCTTTTCCTGTTTTCTCTGCCCAATTTGCTACTTTGATTTGTGCTCCCTGCCCTCTCCCTTCCCTGTTCTACCACATGCCACACACACAGGCTGCCCATGCCACTTGTGGCCCCTGTGCTGCAGGTTGGCCACCCTGGTTTAAGAGATTCTGGTAATGAGTTTCCTTCACCTCCAATATCTCTACTCCAGGCCTATTGGGTCCCCATGTCCAATATCTGTACACAGCTGGCCTCATGCATAGGAATAGAAAGGACTTATTTGCCAAGTAAAGTTTCTAGCACCTCATAGGGCAGCAGTAACATATTTCTCCTCTTCTATGTGCTATGCTACAGCCCCTTCTAGTGCTTTACTAAAAAGTAACCTTCTCCTGTACCCTCCTAGCTTCCACAAACCTTATAAAAGCCAAAATCTACTTTGAATTACATCTGTATGATAGTCAGAACCATTAGGCACACTTGTCTTTTGCACTGCATAACAGGGACCTTAAAAATGCTGTATCAAAAGCAATAGCACGATTCACCCACCCCAGGCCTCATTTAAATAGACTTTAATCATGGACTTCAATTATGCATCCTAAATGATTTTTGTCTTTGCCTCGTGCTATAATTGGTCTGGCAAAACAAGTGGGTGTTTTTAAAGTAGCTTCAAAATTCTTATTTAGTAATATTAATGTCTTGCAAATCATGGAGTCTTTTGGCCAGAACTTCTCAGATGGTATTGAGCTGGTGTTAATGAAGATTAAACTGTTCAATTTTGTTAAAATACCTTACCAGTATAAATGTGACATTTTATCATTTTAGGTGCTGTGGAATTTTGACAAGCACCTTTTTGGATATACTAGCTGATTACATTCTCATCATCCTATCACCAAAATCAGGACAAAAAAGTCCTGCTTTGAACTAGAAGGGAAATCATAGACTAAAGGCTCAACTTGCTTTTTCTGACTTTTTTGACATTATCTACCACCTTTTAAAATCTTTGCTGAAGGCACACCAGCAGAGGTGTTTATCAGGTGTATCCAAGGCAATATTTCTCTTTCCCAAAGAAGATGATCTAGACTTTCATCTTTTTCTTTCTTTTTTAAGTGTCCTTTTGTTGTTGCATTTCCCACATTTGGGGATGGAAAAGGGGATCAAGATACAGGGGACACTCAAAAATCAAGACTGTCTTTTTAGATAGTTTAGACTGACTGAAAAATTACAAGGAGGTCCTGCTTATATTGAAACCCTACAATAAAAAGGGAGAGAGGGTTTTACTTATTTCAGGATTGTTCCTCCGTTCAGACTCTTCCTTTGTCTAAGCAGTAATGAAGGTCTTTGTGAGCAAGACAACAAGTAAAGAATATGCAAGAGAAGCAGAGATGACAGGAATTGTCTAGTTGTCAGTGGAATTGGAAAGCTGGACAGGGTGGCACCTTATAGACCAATTTGTTCAGGGAGGCATGAGCTTTTTGAGGCTACAGTCTACTTCATCAGATAGCCTGAAGTTAAACAGAAATCAAAACACAGCTACCCCTCTCTACTAATAGAATCTGAGACACAGACCTGAGGCAGGTTGCATACTCACTTCACTCCCACCTCCTCCACCACCAAAACACAGTCTTCAAGACTGCCATGGAAATTCTTATTAATCTGTAGGATAATGCAAACAAGCCAAATAAAAAGAAAGTCAACTGCACTGGGAAGCATACACTTGCTTTGGTTCTTTCATCTGTTCGCTATTGTGACGGATAAGCTTTAGTGCTCTGTCCCTTTAAGGGCTGGAGCAGGGAGCTGCCAGGTGTCTGATGAGGGTGGCCATTTTGGAGATCTCTGTTATAAGAGCAGAGCAGCTTGTGTTCAGCAGCCTTAGGAGTAATGTTGCCTGGTGGAGTGCCTGCTTTAGGAATATCTTAGAAGTAAGAGTGAGACTATGGGGAAGGAGGAGGGCTCAGTGGTCCTGGACATGACCTGAAACTGCACCCTGCTGGGATAGGGAGGCCTGGTGGTCCTGCCTGTGGTGGGGCAGGCCGGCTTAAATGCCAGCATCCCAGTGTAAGGTGGGTTGGGGTACCTAATCCCCTGCCCCCACCTTAGGCGGGGTATGTTAACCTGAGTTGTGGGCCAGGCACGCCAGGGAGGGCACCTGAGCCTATAAGGGTGTTTGATCCTGTGCCCCAGGGAGGGAGGGAGGGGCAGAGCAGTGTGGCCCGAGGGAGGGAGGGGGGGAGGGAGGGAGCGGAGCAGTGTGGCTCCGGGGAGGGGTGTGGGGGGCAAAGTCAGCCCACAGTTCTGCAAATAGCTCAGCATTTGTTCAAATGAGGGCTGCAGGAGAGGCCCAAAAGGCTACACGCCTGCTGGCTGAGGCAAGAAGAGATGAGCCTGATGGTCCTCTGGGGTTGCACAAAGGAAGCAAGGGCAGGGTGTGTATGGCCCAAGAGGGTGGTATGAGAGAAACCCATGACTGGTGGTGTGTGAGAGCCCTGGTGAAAGCAGGGGGAATGAAAGAGGACCCAGTGAGAGGAGAGGTGGTATGTGTGTGGCCCAGAATGGGGCAGTAAGTAAGAGGCCTAACTGTGCATTGAGTTTGGTTTGGCCTCAAGCTAGAGGTATTATCTGCAAGGCATGGGACATGGGTAGGGATGGTTGGAGTGTGTCCATCTGGCCCTTGACATCACAGTGGATTGAAGAGTAGCCTCCTGCCTATTAACATCAGAACAGTAGGACATCAAGGGTCGAGGGTGCTGAAGGCACTGGCCGACATCATTGCAGAGCCACTGGCGGGAATATTTGAACGCTCGTGGCACACGGGCCAAGTCCCAGAGGACTGGAAAAGGGCCAATGTGGTCCCCATTTTCAAGAAGGGGAGGAAGGAGGACCCGGGCAACTATAGGCCAGTCAGTCTCACCTCCATCCTAGGCAAAGTCTTTGAAAAAATTATCAAGGCTCACATATGCGAGAGCCCGGCAGGACAAATTATGCTGAGGGGAAACCAGCATGGGTTCGTGGCAGGCAGATCGTGCCTGACCAATCTAGTCTCCTTCTATGACCAGGTTACGAAACGCCTGGACACAGGAGGAGGGGTGGATGTTGTATACTTAGACTTCAGGAAGGCCTTCGATATGGTATCCCACCCCGTACTGGTGAACAAGTTAAGAGGCTGTGACGTGGATGACTACACAGTCCGGTGGGTGGCGAATTGGCTGGAGGGTCGCACCCAGAGAGTCGTGGTGGATGGGTCGGCTTCGACCTGGAAGGGTGTGGGCAGTGGGGTCCTGCAGGGCTCGGTCCTTGGACCGATACTCTTTAAAGTCTTCATCAGCGACTTGAACGAGGGAGTGAAATGTACTCTGTCCAAGTTTGCAGATGACACAAAGCTATGGGGAGAGGTGGACACACCGGAGGGCAGGGAACAGCTGCAAGCAGACCTGGACAGGTTAGACAAGTGGGCAGAAAACAACAGAATGCAGTTCAACAAGGAGAAATGCAAAGTGCTGCACCTAGGGAGGAAAAATGTCCAGCACACATACAGCCTAGGGAATGACCTGCTGGGTGGCACAGAAGTGGAAAGGGATCTTGGAGTCTTAGTGGACTCCAAGATGAACATGAGTCGGCAGTGTGACAAAGCCATCAGAAAAGCCAATGGCACTTTATCGTGTATCAGCAGATGCATGACGAATAGGTCCAAGGAGGTGATACTTCCCCTCTATCGGGTGCTGGTCAGACCGCAGTTGGAGTACTGCGTGCAATTCTGGGCGCCGCAATTCAAGAGGGATGCGGATAACCTGGAGAGGGTCCAGAGAAGGGCCACTCGTATGGTTAAGGGCCTGCAGACCAAGCCGTACGAGGAGAGACTAGAGAAACTGGACCTTTTCAGCCTCCGCAAGAGAAGGTTGAGAGGCGACCTTGTGGCTGCCTATAAGTTCATCACGGGGGCACAGAAGGGAATTGGTGAGGATTTATTCACCAAGGCGCCCCCGGGGTTTACAAGAAATAATGGCCACAAGCTAGCAGAGAGCAGATTTAGATTGGACATTAGGAAGAACTTCTTCACAGTTCAAGTGGCCAAGGTCTGGAATGGGCTCCCAAGGGAGGTGGTGCTCTCCCCTACCCTGGGGGTCTTCAAGAGGAGGTTAGATAAGCATCTAGCTGGGGTCATCTAGACCCAGCACTCTTTCCTGCCTATGCAGGGGGTCGGACTCGATGATCTATTGAGGTCCCTTCCGACCCTAACATCTATGAATCTATGAATCTATAAGGCATGGCAGGCGAAAGCAGTGGGCAGTTGGCCCAAGGACAAAGGAGCAGGCTGGTCTCTTGACTGGGCCATGAGCTAGCTCTTTTTGCCACAACTATCATGAAAAAAGATGCTGAACTGGCAAGCCAAGGAGACACTGGTTTATAGCTGAGTACAAGCCAGCACTCACTCACTGGAAATAGGTCCTGACTACACTGCTACCTAGTCCTATACAGATTTGATTGTGGAGAATTCAATAGCTGCCTATTACGCATACATTCCCAGCCAGAACTAATTTTGTCTTGTAGTGATAAGGTGAAGCAAGGAGTTTTGATCTCAACTTTGGGGGGCTTATTCATGATTTGTGCTACTCTATCCCTTCCAAATGAGGAAAGAGCTAGTACATAAGGAAGGTAAGGTCAACATTAAGATTGTGACAATGTAGCTAAAGGTACCTACTCTTTTAGTCTAATACAAAAGCCAACTCAAGGTTAAAAAATCTGATGATTTAGAAAGGTCTCTAATCAAGAAGTTGAAGTTCCTGCTCAGAATAAGAGCAACCAACTCTCCCTCTGCAGTGAGATCAACTGGCCACATGATCTGCAGATGGAAGTACTAGTGCTTTTGACTATCACTGTCACTTTAGAAAGCCTCCCTGCATCAGTGTGCATTTTCTAGCAATGCATTCAGAAAAAGGATTGTATGTTTTAGCCCCATTTCCCTAAGCAATTGTGCCATCCAGTATGTAGGCCACACTAACACAATTCTTGTTTTCTCATCATCAGAGGTATAGCCATAATAATTTTTCTCCTCTAAATTTGCCCTATTCAAAAAATAACAGAACATACTTCAAAGAGAATATCTTGCCTGAAAAAAAAAAAATCAACCTCCAAGAAGGACTCCTTCCAAATAAGCAAGATTTAGCAAGACTGCAAAAAAATAGTAACACAAAGTATGAGCTTTGTGCTAACTTTTCCACTGGTTCTGTTCAAGTTGTACAATGCATCCTTGTGCATTTTTGTTTTCTAGAACTGAGCTCTCTCTGTAGAGCACAGATTGAGAGGACCAGCTTTACCCACAGCACAGGTGAGTGGGTAGTGGCTAGGGAGGGGAAGCACCTGCCAAAGAAGGTGGCTTAGGGAGTTGGAGGAAGTGGATTGGGTCTAGGACAGGCAATAAGGGTTGGGACTGGAACTGCTGTTGCTGAATTAAATTCCTTGTCAAGCTTGGGTTGGTTTTTTAGCGCACTGATTTTTGTTGACATTTGAGCCCTGGAGGGGATTACATTGCTTCTATAGCTTGGTATGTTTTATACCAACCAGTATAGTTTTATACTATTCACTATCATGAATAGTGTTCTCATCTATACAAACAATTGATAGGAAATAACATTGTTTCTCATGAGACTTACAAGTACAAAATATTTTAAGAATATATCAGTTTCCATAATGAAAATAAAGAATACATCCATACTGCTCTGCTTTATAAAATGAATGAAATACGAGTGCTTAAAGATATGTTTGCATATCTTTTGCAAGGAGATTTTTTCTCTTCTCCATTTGCTATAAACCAAGATCATTTTATCAGTGTGCAATGTATATATGAACAATTCACTCATTTGTTGTAGGTTACACTAATGGAAATTATTTCTTGCCTTGACATTTGGTCTGTCCAGTTTCTTTGCTTTTTCTGATAATATTATTGTAACAGAGTCCCAGCTGCGACTCTGTTACTTAGAAGGGAGAACAACTGAGGGAGAGTAATGCAGCTGGGAACCAGGAAACACCCTGCCTTGGAAGCCAATGAGGACCCAGAAGGAAGAATAAGAGGCAGAGAAGATCTCCCAGGTTCGCCTGCAGGCACACTGAGTGAGAAGCCAGAACGAGGAGTTTTCTTGGGCGAGACTGAGAGTCAACGACAGGGATAGAGACTCCTATCCCCTCCAGCGACTGGAGACTGGGATTGCAACACCCTGGGAGGTTGCCACCTACCTGAGGAACCAGCTCCAGTGGTGAGTCACGGGAACGAAGAAGAGAAGCGGCGACAGGTGGCGGTTCCAAGGTGGTCGGGATTTGCAGAAAAAGAGAGAGATAAAGGAAGAGCCAGCGGAGAGCCCAGGAGAGAGCTACGCTCCGCTCACGAACTCAAGCTGCAGCCGAGGGCGGAATCCGGCGTCAATTAATGGCTAATCTACAGCCTGTGATCATTCCCAAGGAGTTCCTTAGCGGATCCTTGTAATTGGCCCCTGTCACAGTGGGGTCCTGCAGGAGGGCTGTGATCTCCTCAAGGCCCCCTTCCCATGCCAAGTTGGCCCAAGGGAACCCTCAGATTCTCTCCCGCCATGTCTTTGATGGAGATTAAATGTATGGGAGGCTGCCTTATGCCCTCTTGGTCACTTCTCGGTGGTGACTCGAACCCCGTGGTTTCCCGGACCCCTTGTGGGTCCCGCTCTACAATGGGTGCTTCTGGGGCACCCTAGCCTTATGGGCTATGCGTGGCTCCAACCACCCCTTTTACCACGTCCCAAGCCTTGCAGCTGGAATAGACGTTGTTTGGTCTCTCTCGGTCTCCACTCCCTTTCTGGCATCCCTTTCTGGCACTCAGGCTCTCGACAGCCCTGTCTCTCTCTCTCTCTCTTTCCGCGCCCTTCTCTCGGGCCTTCTCTGTAATGCCGCCCTTCTCTCGGGGCCTTCTCTGTAGTGCCGCCCTTCTCTCGGGGCTCTTCTCAGTAAAGCCGCCCTCTCTCGAGGCTCACCACGCCCACACTGGGGCTTAACTGCCCCTCTCTGGGGCTGGGGTCTATGCACCCCAAATGCTGTGCCCTCACTGGCGCTGGGGTCCCCACTCTACTGTGAGTCCTCTATGAGGCCTCCTCCAACCCCTAATAGCCTCACCCAAACCACCAGTGATAAACAGCAACACAAAATACAAGCCCATTGGCTATAACTTAACCAGAAGCCGCCCGGCCATAACAACACTCAAGCCTACCGGGGTTCTTCATCCCACAGCCGTATCATGTGCTGCTCCTTCAGCAGGCTTCTCCTCTCTTCTGCAGCAGAGAGCTCCTTTCTCAATGGCTACTGCCAGGGAAGTGCCTCTGGCCTCAGCTCCTAGAGTTTATAAGGGCCAGGCCCTGCCCCTTACAGTCAGCTGACCTCCTGGTTGCCCTAGCAACCCACAGCTGGGCTCCTTATTCCCTGTTAGGGCTATTTCCCCGGCAGTTTCCCCTCTTTAGGAGCAGGGCACCTCAGTGCCCTGTGACAGCCCCTTTTGCCAGGCGTTCATAGTGAAAGTGAGACCTGGCTGCAAACAATAAAGTCCCATTAACCTGAGATCAGGCCAGCGTGTTCCTTCCTGCGGGTACCGGCACGTAATAACTCTTCCTCCCCAGAAATTAGTGAAGATCAAAAATCGTGGCAGGTGAGAATCACGGGAAAAGCAGGTCCCCAGGGTGGACACTCTGACAATTTATTATTATTATTATTATTATTATTATTATTATTATTAATAATAATAATAATAATGTACCTCCCACAGCCTCCAGGTAGATGGGCTCCTAAGCCTAGTACCTATACCAGAATACCAGTTTTGATATGGAAGCTAGCTTCTAAAGGTCCCAAGACCTCCAGCTTCAGCGTCATTCTCCACAAAGGGTTTTACTCCTCTGACTCCAATCCAAAGGCAACTGTGGCCATCCAGTGTCTACAATGGATGAATATAAGCTATGAAAAAAAAATATTGGAAAAATGGTCAATACTATGACAGCTCCAGAAAGAAAAGAGTAAGAGCATTACTAAAACCTTGATGTGAGCCTGTGGCGTATGAGCACCTGAAAATCCATGGTCTATATACATATATTAGCCCTCAGGCCATCAAGGTGGGCCCTCAGGCCTTTTCTTCATCCCTTGCAACAGAAACACAAGTGTAGTCTTACTAGTAGAGTTGAGGTCTCAGGTTAGTAAATGTATGGTAAATTTGTTCAACCTCTACTTTGCAGCACCTTACAGAAATTAAGACAAATAAAATAAAGTCGTTATTCAATATTGGTACAAATTGCTGGCATAGGATTATTTTGAGTTTCTTTGGGCTTTTGTTTGTTTGTCCCCTCACTTGATTTGTTGGGAATTGTGACAGGGAGCTTAGGGTTCCTGTTACTTTAAGAGAGAGACTGTAGCAGGTAGAGCCCAGGTGGCTAAGCAGGAACCAGCTATAAAAAGGGAGGCAGCAAGGAAATGCTGCTGCCCAGCAATGTAGGGGGGTACTCCTGCAGCCAGCTTAGGGAAGTCACCTGATTGGAGGGGGGCAGGGCTTAGGTAGCCTATAAGCCCAGGGCCTGGGCCAAGGCAGGAAATCTGGCCTTGGAGGCTACTGAAGAAAGAGCTCCTGGGCAGGAGCGTTGTGGAGATGTCAGCCAGGAGCTCTGGGGAGGAGGAGGTCCCAGCAGGGCCCAGCTTGGGGCCTGGGAACAGGGAACAGGGCAGAGCCATAGCCACAGCAGGCATGGTGGCTGGAGTCCAGAAACCAGGTCCAGCACAATGGGCCTTGGATAAAAGGCCCAGCAAGAGGAAAGGGGCAGAGGCTGTGGCCCCAGCAAGGGAGAGTGAGTGAATGGCAACATCTACAAGTCATGGACATGGCTACAGGGGGAATTGGAAGCCACTCATTTGGCCCTTAAGGTGATTAGTGTGTGTCACAACCCAGAAGTGGGTTGCAAGAATATATGGAAGGGTCATGAAAAAACTTTGAAAATGGATCAACAAACCTTAAAAATGGATTCTCCTTTAAAAGAGAAGCCTGCAAGGGGCTGCTTGGGGGCCCCCTATGCCTCACACACTGTGGGGGCTAGGGCCTGGGGGTAGGAGGGAGTGGGCCAGGAGTGAGGGGCACTGAATTAGGACTGGCCATTGATGTTTACAAATGGGTCCTGGGACAAAAAAGGTTGAGAACCACTGTGTCAGAGCGCAGCCTGTTAGTGAACATGGGCTTGCTCTAGGATCCTGCATACCTTGCTGGGGTTACTTGACCCCAGCAGTCTTTCGTGCCCAAAGCAGGGGGGCTGGACCCGATGATCTCATGAGGTCCCTTCCAGCCCTAAACTTACGTGAGTGTGTGAATCCCTGGGCAGCCTTCCTTTTCCAAATTAAACAATTACATCAATGCATGGCAGGAGGGAAGAAGGGGAGAGTACCCAGGAAGCCAGGGGAAGCAGGACCTACATGGCCACCAGGGGGTCATGGCCACCCCTGGGGCCCAGCAGCACTTGCTATGGGAAAATTGCTTTATATTCCTTCCACTATAACACAACACTTTATGTAACTCTTCTAGGATTTCAGAAATGTAAATATAGTGCGGAAATGAAAAATGATGCAAGTAAAATAGTGTCAGTGGGTTCAGCAACAAAGTAACAATGACCCACCATTCCTGTGCTTTGAAATCATGTGACCAATACATTGATTAAATTATACTTCCGACATTGCACATAATTAATATATCATAATCATGATCTGAAGTGCTCTGAAAAGCACTAGTGGGACTCAAAGAATTCCATTTGGAAAGGATCTGGAGAGTTCTCAGAGATTCTTCCAGTCTGACCAGCAAAAGAAGGCAGAGCATAGTAGAGTTGAACCTGCAGTTGTACAACTAATGCTAAAGTTCTGGCATTGTGGAACACCAAACAAGAGTCCAATGGGAGCAGAGGCTGTCCAAATAGGTAGCTTACATCTCATAGGTACTAATTTTTTCACTTAGGCTTAACCTTCTCAGATGAAGACTAGGTGGAGAAGTCAGGACATTGTTCAGCTAATTATGGAAGGAAAGGATACTAAAAAGGTAAAAGCTTTCAAATGCAGTCAGTGTGCTATAAACAAATTGAGCCAATGAAGCAAAGAACAGAGAGAGAATTTTTAATCGTTTCACCCCTGCTAGAAATGTGGGTAATGAGAGAGGGAGGGAGAAGGAGGAAATTATCATTGATTAGACAAAATTGGCTATAATTGGTGTTAGTGAAACCTGGTGGGTGATTTGCATGATTAAAATGTTTATATCTCTGGTTATAACCTGTTCAGGAAGGATAGAGCAAATAAAAGACTGGAGTGACAATTTGAATTAAAGATCACATTACATGTTTAGAGTTACTGCTAACTCAGAATTGTAGAAGCTTGAATGCATATAGCCTTTTGTGCTAACTACCAAAGCCCAAAAGGGTCTTGGTGGGGGGTTGTTATGGATACCAAATCAAGCTAGAGAAGAGAATGAGTTACTCCCTATATAACTGTCTGTAATGTGTGAGGGGAAAATATGTACAATGTGGGACTTCAGTTTGTGAAGCATGTGTACTGGTCGTCCCATATAATCAAGAATAAAATATCACGGGAATTTCTAAAAATTATAAATTTAATTATAGAATACGGAAGATACCATGTTTGACACAGGCAATTATTTTGAAAGCTAGTATGATGGATACAGATTAATTTGTCAGTAGATAGTAGACAGTTTCATAGTTGCTTAAGGACCAGTTACTATGACTAGATAAACTTTCAAATATGACAAGTAAAATATATTGGGGGCTTCAAGGCTAGGGACAGAAATTGCACATAAACTGTTATAACTGATCGGAATCTGGTTCAGATGTGTAACACAACAGAATTTCAGTGCACATAAACCGTTTTCAAAATGGTCAAAACCAGTTTAAGAAACTTGGATGGATGTAGAATCAGACATAACTGATTTAGGTTAAATGCATTTATTGAACTTCTGTCCCAGATCCCCCCCAGATTCAAGTTAACTCACAGTCCCCCAGCTTCCAAGGATGCTTTGCACCTCCCCCACAACCCCCATCCCCACTTTTGCAAGGTAGGTGGGTTAGCCTTTGCTCAAGCTGTCTGCTCCAGCCAAGCAGGAAGGCATGCTCTACTGCACCCTGGCTTCTGGCTTGAGCCACTGCAGGCATGTGGCTGCATTTCCGGAATCAAAATGAATGTCTGTTCACTTGCTTATCAGTTCAATCTAGACAGCTTACTAACCTGAGAAGAATGAATAGACTCAGCCTCAGGCTTTTTGATAGTCTGTACTTAGCTCAAAAGGGCTCATTTTCCAATGGTTTCAGAAATGAACAAAACTGACTGGAAGAACAAACATTGGATGGAAAAATTGTGAAAGAAACTTGGAAAGTATTTACTGTATGGCCAAACACCTTTACAAATTTCATAATCAAGACACACCAGAAGTTTACCTAAAAATCCATCCTGGTTCATCATCGGCAAAGTAAGGTCAGGGGTTTTTTTTTTTAATTAAAAAAAAAAAAAAAGGTTGGCAAGGAAAGAAGTAGCAATCCATGTAAATCAGACAAGATGAAATGTAAAAAACTAATAAGGAAAGCTAAAGATATCATATAAAAATCCATCATTAGCAGGACTAAAGACAATACAGAGTTTAAGTATCATCAGAAACAAAGGAAATTTCAGCAAAGGTACTATAGACCTATTGCAAAAACAAGATGGTAAAATTCTTAATAAAGATGCATAAAAGGCATAAGCAAGGGTTGGCAACCCCCAGCATACATGCCAGAGTGGCATGTGAAGGTATTTATGCGCCTTGGGGCAGATGGTGCGGGAGGCATGAGGGTCTTGATCATCCTTATTGTGACTTGTTGTGGCTAAGAGCCCAGGCCAGCTGTGGGTCTGTGGAGCCCTGGCTCAGTTCATTGATAGCAATGGTGTACACACACATCAAGGTAGATGGCAGGGAAGGGGCTGGGGCTGCATTACCACAGCACTGATCAGGTCCCTCGCAGCTCTCCCCACTGTCCACCCCTGGCACACCAACAACTTACAAATCGAGGTTGCAGGGGGTTTTGGCACTCTGCCCCAAAAAGTTTGCCAACTTCTGGACATAAATATACAATAACTATTAGTATAGTATAACTGAAATGAAGGAAAATTATATGTTTGTATCACATGAGGATAATGTACCTTCCAAGCTTTGACTAATATTTTTAAATCACCAAGTCCTTATAACTTGTACCCAACAGTTCTTGCAGAGCTGGCTGAGGAGATCTCTGTACTTATTTGTACACTGATGCTTATTTGTAATAAAACCTGAAATACAGAAAAAAAACTGAGAAGACTAAAAGTTGAAAAGCTTTGTTTTCAGTTTTCAGAAGGATGACTGGGTAAGCTACAGAATGGTTTGCCTGAAATCAATTCTGGGCAAAATAATGGGAAAATAGATACTGAATTAGCACATTTTAAAGAAATATTGAAAAATTGGAGACTGCAGAAAAGCACCAAAAATCATTTAAGAGTGGGAGAAAATGATGTCCAATGAAACTTGTAGAGCTCGATCTGTTTAGCTGATCAACTGAGTGATTACGCTGTAAAAGAACTCTCATGAGGGAAAATAATCTAATAGAGGAAGGGTTGGAGTGTTATTGTAGCTACTACGATGGTCCAAGAAATGTGTGAGAAGCAAGGTTTTTTTCGTGATATCTTTTACTAAACCAACAGTTAGTCCAATAAAAATATCAACAAAAAAAACCTTAAGTGTGAACAGCAGCTCTGAAAAAGAATGAAGCTTTTTGTTTGAAAATCTATAAAGTAGAGTGTTGTTTTGATTCAGAATGAAGCAAAATAGAGTTTAAAGACACAAGGAATGTCAGATGATCTAGTCTGACCTCTTATAAATTAAATTTTACCTATATATTCCTATTTTGGGGCCAGTCCCTAAACTGGGTTGTCTGGAGGTGAATCAAAGATAACCAGGAATCCCAGTTTTCACTGATAAAAAAATCCCCTATATATAAAAGGTATTTCATTTTAATCATGGAAAAATGTGGAGTTCGGGTTACTTTTTTTAAACTGAAAATTGGGGACTTTTTTTTTTAATCAGAGAAAACCAGGATCCCTGAAGATAACAAATAAGGTTGAATAGCAACAAGGTTACTGTGATCAATATAGGAATAAACGGGAGACATTTGAGAGCTGATTATATACAAGATGTCAAATCAAATGACATCTAGTTTTGGTCTTATTAAACTCTATGAAAGTTGGTTTTATTTTGAATTGGACCAAAACCCAGTAATTTCAAAATTAAAAAAAAATACTTTTTGACTGATGTTTGTTTGAATAGTAATATTTTAAATTTTGTATATGAGAGAGATTTATTTTTGTTTTTATTTTATATCTCAGTCCAATAATATGAAAGCACAGTGCTCCACCATTATTAGAACTTTCTTTTCTTTCTCCAAAAAAATGTTTGGTGGAAAATGACAAGAATTTGTGAAACTGATTTTAATGGAACTGTGTTTTCAACTGAAATTTTTCTTAATAGCTATTTTTCTGGATGATCAAATGTGGTGCTGTTTATGGAACAGTTCATTTTTCTACTCTACCTGTGCAAATACTGGTATACACTGAAGCATATAGCCTGGAGACAAGTGTAAGTCTTTTTAGAAAATCACTGGCCAAGTACCTAATTTGATGGCCTACACATACTCAAGGTAAAAATATTAACAAAAAATACAATTTTGTAATATTCCATGACTCAGTAAAGAATTCTCTACAGAACAAGTGAACTGTGTTATCAGAGTCCCATTACAGACCCTAGGAGAAAAAAAAACCCTCCAGAGACTAGCTCGGGATGTCTAATACTGCTACTCCGGCACTTAAAATGCATTAAAAGAAAATTATTTGGTTATAAAGACAAGCATCTAAAGATGAGGAAATGTCACAATTAAGGTTCAGTCCTCTTGCACTGCGTTGCAGTTTATATTTTCCCTCAGGACTCGCGTCTCATTTGGTGCACAGGATATAAAGTATTCAGGGAAATAAAGAATTCTGTACAGAGTTATTTTCTCTAGAAGTTTGAAGGTATATAGAGAAGATGACAGACAACTACAGGAAGAGAACAATGGCCATGTGGTTAAGGCAGTTGGATGCCACACAGGAAAACTCAGTTTTGGCCCTGCCTTTGCCACAGAGTTAATATGAGCAAGTCACTTAAACCAGCATTTTGGCAGATGGCCACCAACTGTGTGTTCCGCATTTTCTGATGTCCTGCTTCAGCATGTGAGGGTCTAATAAAGACAAAAACTGAGCACTCAAATGCAATGGAAGATAATGGGAGTTCTGGCTCTTCAGTATTTCAGTTAAGCAGTTTGGTCTGCAGGAACAAAAACAGATGTGTTTAGTCAGCAGGTCTCAGAAACTAAAGTTAGCTCTGCCAGTGCTTCACTATGTGGCTCAGTTTCCCCATCATAAAAAGGGACAACTAGAGCTCTATTACTTCTTACTTCCATATTCTGGAAATATGGAAACAAATTAATAAAAAAATTGTGAAGCTCCTGGATGCCACAGTGATCATTCACAACACAATTAATTATGTATATATTGTAAACTTTCAATACTATGCAATCTACTCTTATTTTAAAATGTTCTGAAATTTTTTAATCACTTATCCTATTTTTGTCCTATATCAGCAAATATTTTATTTTTAATTCTATACGATAGAAATACTAAATATTCATCCTATCTACCTTTATAGTTTCCTCTCAGAATTTATTTTTAATCAGTAATAAAACTTTCCTGCACTCCAAATTGCAAATCAGTTACACTAATTAATACAGAGAATAGCACTCAGGATAAACAAAAAGGTATAGATTAGATTAACAAAACGAAAGTATCTTCACTCTCACTTATGTAATACAGCATGCATAATTTTTTATGAAAGGAGAAGCAACAAGAATGCACTGAAAGCCAGTAAGCCTCAATATCTGTATTTATTTGGTGGACATTACAAGTACATTATCATATTGCAAGTACATTACAAGTACATTATCATATTCTTAATAATATACCACTAAGAAAATAACATCACAGAATATGTACTCCACATACAAATACATATAAAAAATCTACAAACACCTTTAAATGTTGCTTGAATTGGACAATAACAACATATATGATTACTTTGACTTCAAAAACAGTATCCATAATAACCACCTGATAATATCCTGAACATACAGAGATTAATTATACTAAAGCAGGATTAGTTAAACTCAAAGAGGCAATGCCATTTTACAAGATAATAAAATAGACTCAACCAAAATTAAATTTAGGACCAAATGCTGCAATCCAGACTGCTAATACACTTCTACACATCTGGACTAGGGACAGAAGTTACAAACAAACTGGTTTAAGTGATAGGAAACCAGTTTAAACCTGTAACAGAAAAGAAGTTCAGTTTACATAAACCAGTTTAAAAGTGGCCAAAAATGGTTTAAGTCTGATACTGCATTCAACCAGGTTTATCTTAACTGATTTGGGTCAAACCGATCTATGGAACTTCTATACCAGACCTATTCCTTGATTAAGTTAAACCAGAGTCCTCCAGCATCCCAGCATGCTTTTCAGCCCTGGGCTGGGCTGGGCTGGGCTGGGCTGTCTGCTCCAGAGACCAGGGCTGGTCCCGCCCCTCTGCTCTTTAGCCGGAACAGGGGCGGGGGCATGACCAGACACCAGCCACAATGGCCCCCTAAGCTGGTATGGCATGGGTTTTTCCCCCCGCTCCCCTCTCCCCCCTAGGGACTGCAGCTGGGAGCTGCCTGGCCAGGGCAGACAAGCCCTTGTCAGGGTCCCCTGCCTTCATCGCCACTCTAGCAGAAGGGGTGGGGGCATAAACAACATGACCCCAGAGGCTGGGGGACACAGTGACCACTCACAGGCAGTGGCAGGGGCATGGCGGTGGTGAGCAAGGAGCTCCTGCAGGTAGCTGCGGTGGCGTTGGTGGCAGGGGCAGGCCAAGTGGGGAGCTTCCACAGGCGGTTGTGGGGGTGGCAGTGCCAGCAGCATTGGCAGTGGCCAGTGGTAATCGGGAACTGCCTGCAGACACCGCCGGTGGTGTTGGCGGTGAGGGGGGGTAGGGTTGGCAAACGGCAACCACCTGCAGATGTCGCCAGCAGTGTCAGTGGCGCTTTTCACAGGGAGTGCACTGCCAATCTTAGGGGGTGTACATACACCCGCATGCACCCCCTACACATCACCAATGGGTGGGGGGGCATGGCCAGAGCCAGCTGGCATGGCCCCACCATCCACCTGTCTCGCCCAGGGCTGAGGCTGGGGCTGGGCCTGTGGGGTTTAGCTGGGCCAGCCCATGGGTGCTGCTGAGGGTGGGAACAAAGGACCTGGACTGGGCTGGGCCATGGGGGTACAGTCCTTGCAGCTGGTTGTGGTTTGGGCTGGGGCTGCAAGAGCTGTGCGCCCAGATTGCTCCCAGTGCCCCATGCCCAGGCTGGGCTGGGCTATCATGGAGCTGCATGGAGCTGGCTGGGAAGGGCCCTGCCCCTGTGGCCCAGCCTGGGCTGTCCCCTCCATGCCCACCCTCAGCAGCACCCACAGCCAGCTCCGCTCAGCCCTGGGTGAGGCGGGCAAATAGTGGAGCCAGCCTGAGCTGGGCCGTGGGGACAGGGTCCTTCCCAGCTGGCTGTGGCTCCATGACAGCCTGGCCCAGTATGCACGGGTGGCAGCTGACTGGGCAGTGGCATGGAGGCAATGCCACTGCAGCTGCAGGTGGGTGCCTTAGCAGTTGGACTGGCAATACGGGATGAGTCCTTCATCCTCTGCTCTGTGTATGTCCCCACCTGGGCTTGGGGCCAGTTTCACTCTTCTCTCTCCCTCCAATCTGGAATTTGCTTCTGGACTGCCCCAAGTGAAACTCCCATCCTGGGCTGGAAAGGCACAGTGGGATAGCCCCCTGGCTGGGAAGGGGGAACTGGGAGTCCCAGGCTGTGCTGAGCCATGAGCAGGGGGGAAAAGCCAAGCAGAACCTGGCTGGGGTCCCATGCTGGTGGGAGATGGGAGGCAGGGTGGTTTAATTCCCCTCCCTCTCCTCCCTCCTTTGCCTGAGGCACTGCCTGGGCTGCTGGCTGGTTGGGCCCCCCACCGCTCAGGACAAGCCTAGAAAAGGCAGCTTCTCCCTCCAGGCACACCCCAGCTGGGGTCACTGCAGGTCAGGGTGGGGGTTTAAACCTCTCCCCAATCATACTGAGCGGCCTGCCGGGGCCTGGTCACACTTCCCCCCTGCCCCCCTCCCAGCTCAGCTTCCCTCCAACCTTCTGCCCATTGCTGAAGGGAAAGGAGAGCTTGCTCTAATGGCCCCCAGCTTCTAGCCTGAGCCACTTGCAGGCATGTGGCTGCATTTCCAGAATCAAAAGTGAATGTCTGTTCACTTGGTTATCGGTTCAATCTGCGCAGGTTAGATTAACCTGCAAAGACTGATTCAATTTAGGCTCAGGCTTTTTGAATGTCTGTACTTAGCCCCAAGCTAACTTGGTTAAAGTTAGTGTAGATACATCCACAATTACTGCCTTCCAATCACCGTGCAGCCATATCTTTACAAAGCAGCATGGAACATAGCAATTAACATAATGAATGTAAAAGTAACAGACATTCTCTTGGCTAAAAATCTGATAAATAGAACCAGTGACCTCTGGTTTCTTTTCCTTCTGCAAACTGGTAGGCTCACACCCAGCAGGACCTGTTCATGGAAGGTATTAATATAATGCTTTCAAATTTTTACTCTAATGCATACATTTGTGTACCTGAGTATCTGAAAGGCAATAGAAAATAGACTTATTTTTTGAATACTGATGGAGAAGGTCAAATTTCAAATCCTGGATTTTATACTATTTCAAAGCTTTAGTCCAATGTGAACAGATAGTAAAACAGTAAGTCTAGTGCTTAACATTGACAGTGCAGTAGATAGACCTACTTATATGTTGGAACATCAACTGAAATACCTAAGAAAGAAACGATTCCTAAAATTCACAAAAGAAACTTTAACCTAGTATTTGTTGTATATTAGTGTCTGTGTTAGTTCAGAATGGGTCTCAGCTCCCTTATTTCCAAATTAACGCAGATTTTGTAGTAGAACGTTACATGCCCCTCAGAACACTATGTATCATAAAGAACTCATTAAATTATATTTGGGGGATAGTGGCCAGTGTTAATTATTATTAAGTTAATTATTTATTTAAGACAGTTCTAGGGCTAAATTCTGGCTGCTACTGAATGGTGGGGGAAAATGGCAGGGAAAGTATTCTCCATTATTTCTCCTCAGGTGACAGATATAATACTACTTATATGCTGGGTGAAGAGCAACATAATTATGGAGTCCTGGCCCCAACCCCTTTATGGTTCCTAGCAGCAGGTATCTAGGTAGAATAAAATATTTTACTGACAAGTATAGAGTGATATAAAATACCTTCCCTACAGAGTTTTGTGTGTGACTACACTATGTTGCAGCTTGATCCCTAAACAATATGAAATTACTGAAAGGTAGTAAACATGGAACTAGTTTCAAAAGTCACATTCCAGAGTAAAACACCATTTTAAGTTCTCTTTCTCATTAGATGTACCACATAGTTAGTACTTCAATCAATATACCCATACTGGTAATTTAACAGTATTTCTTTGCTTTCTTATTAAAGTAATATGACTTGGAGGTGATCCTCCCCCTCTATGCGACACTGGTCAGGCTGCAGTTGGAGTACTGTGTCCAGTTCTGTCTGGGCGCTGCACTTCAGGAGGGACGTGGACAACACGGAGAAGGTTCAGAGGAGGGCCACCCGCATGATCAGGGGGCAGCAGGGCAGGCCCTATGATGAGAGGCTACAGGACCAGAACCTGTTCAGCCTCCACAAGAGAAGGCTGAGGGGGGATCTAGTGGCCATTTACAAACTAGTCAGAAGGGACCAGCAGGCATTGGGAGAGTCCCTGTTCCCCCGAGCACTACCAGGAGTGACTAGAAATAACGGCCACAAGCTGGCAGACGGTAGATTCAGGCTAGACATCAGGAGGTGCTACTTCACAGTCAGGGCGGCTAGGATGTGGAACCAACTTCCAAGAGAAGTGGTGCTGGCTCCTACCCTTGGGGTCTTTAAGAGGAGGCTGGATGAACACCTCGTCGGGGTCATTTGACCCCAGTACTCTTTCCTGCCATGGCAGGGGGGCAGACTTGATGATCTGTTCAGGTCCCTTCCGACCCTACCAACTATGAAACTATGAAACTATGACTTTATACTTCCACACTACTGATTTCAAGTTTATCCATATATTTTAATACTAGTTACACAATACAAATTATATATATTTGTATTATATCTGTATTTTCAGATTATGCCACCCTGATTTCAGATTTTCAGATTGCTTCAGCCCTCAGTTAAGTTAGAGAAGTTAAGTTAGAGAAGCCAAGAGACTGTTCTAATTTATACCTGCTAACTAGAACCATATTCCCTTTGAGGGTTAGTGAATTCAAGGCCAGAAATATACCCTCTTAACTTAGACATACCCATCTATGGCAGAGCACAAGGGACAGTTAGCATAGCAGCTGGCTATGTTGCCTTCATGGCTAAACCAACAACTTCCTTATATTGGGGGAAACTGTGAACTGATCAGGGTGGACCAGAACAAAAAAACAAATTAGTTAGATCCATTAAAGAAGTAGTCTGCATTGTGACTTAGAACTGACTTTGTAATTTAATTGTAAAGCAAACTTGGTCTGTACGGTTTTTTGTAAGCTGACCATAAATAGCAGTGCTATCACAGCAGACTGCAAAAACAACCTACTTCAAGCTAATCATACCACCCTAACACCACAAACCAGCCACCCACACCAGGATTAGGTCCAAAACCACCCCTTCCCACTTATCCAGTTGCCAGGATTGGGCTGTGGGGCCTGATGCTATCCCTGCCCTTTCCTCACACCAGTGCCACTGCTCTCCCACTGCCAAATTTCTGGACATGTGGGGAGCCCTGTGAGCCAAATGACAGGGTGTTGCAGGCTGGGGGTTGAACACCCCTGGATTAGATGATTATACTTTAGTATGTTGGGTTTTTGGTCGTAGCTGTGTTGGTCTAAGGACATAGGCAGGCAAGGTTCTTTGAGTAGATGTGATATCTTTTGTTAGACCAACTGAGTACTGTAGTTGGAAAAAAGTTATTGGCAAGCTTTCGGGCGCAGTCACCCTCCTTCAGGCATAGGGAGTCTCTGCTTTTAACAGAGAGTTAACACCTCCCTATACCTGAAGAAGGGTGACTGCTCCCGAAAGCTTACCAAGAACTTTTTCCAACTACTCAGTTGGTCTAATAAAAGATATCGCATCTACTCAAAGAACCTTGCCTGTCTATGCTTTAGTATAGTTTTAAAGGTTTAATGCATACTTTTTAATACAAATGACTTCAATGAACTCTGTCTATTTCAGAGTGATGCACTATACAAGATGATATATACACTTACATCACTGTGAACAACACCTTCTCTTGTTCATAAATTGAGCATCATTTTCAAGTCTGACCTCATACTAGGTCCTCAAATCCTAGTTCTCCCTAAATCTTGAAGATACTTTCTGCATATTAGTTTTAAGATACAGTCTTCCCTATCCATCCAGAGAGCTAAAACTCTCACCCAGGCTTTCAACATTTTGCATCATGATTACTACATCCTTCTTTCTGGTCCTGACAAATGCAATCTCATTCTACTTGAATCTATGTATAATGCTGCTGCAAAGATCACCCACCCAACCCTATGTATTCCTCTGCTGGCTGCTTTCTCAATACCACATCACACAAACATAAGCTGCTTTCCTTTACTTTCAAGGAAGTTATTAACCAGTGCTACCCCACCTGCCAATTCATTTTCAGAATCCAGAAGTCAACTGCTTTTCTGAATATTCATAATGAAACCAAATTTCTAACAGTTAAGTCTTGAAGGACAATTTGATCATCTGACCTGACTTCTTATGAATCACAGATAGAATTAACTGGGTGAAGTTGTATGTCTGGAGCCTAAACACTCTGTTTGGCTAATTTACACCTTCCAGAAATGCATCTTTTTTTGCCCATCCCTTCCCTCACCTCACTCTTATTCAAGTACCCATCTTCACCACCCTCCTTAAATTTGCATCTTTGTGTTTTCTCCCATCCTGTCTTTCTTGCTTTTGAGAAACACCCTGTAAGGTTTTGCAAAGCCTCTTTATAGTTCTCTTTCAAATCCTTCCTTGAAATTCTACTTTGCTATGATGTCTACCAAATACCTAAAAACAATCAAGCTGCCGGTACTGTTTTGACCACTCCCTATCCTGCTAACCAACACCCTTTTACTGTTTTTTGTGCTCCTGTATCTTCTATCTATATTTATCAGCTGTGTCCTTCTTATTAGATTTTCGATTTTGGAGACAAGGACCATCTCTGTTCTCTGATTGTGCAACAGGCAGCCCAAGTAGTCCCTAATGCATGACTAAGACTAGGCATTACAGTAATACAAGTATTGATTTACTACACAATTATCAAATGAATGTATTAAACAGCATATAATCATGTTACTACTAATTGTACACACATGGAAGGAGGAAGTGTCACATCTTGTGCATTGACTTTAACTTTGTCACTTCCTGAGTACAGGAATTATGAAATATATATAATTAGGCAATAGGTGATGGGATATTTTATTATCTTCGCTGCCAGAATGACAATTCCAGGGTTCCATGATTTGAAAGACAGGGAGGCAGACAATCATAGGAAGACAGATAAGATGCTTTGGCAAGATGAAGTGTGGTGCCGTAGATAATCTTGGAAGAAAGGTGAAAGAGGCCATTTGTAGAGATAGCAAGGAGACTGGTAGGCAGGTAGCAGGGAGTGGTGGGGCACATCTAGGAGTCTGGCTTCCAGAGATTTAAGAGGAAGTTTTCCAGGAAGAAAGTAGGCAGGTTTTGTGAATTGGGAATAACACCAGTTTCTAGAACCCAAAAGATATTGATGTAATGAGAGACTTGGAGAGGGGAGGAAAAAAAAGAGGTAGGAGAAATGGATCAGCTAATGTGAACTAATCTGCTGGAGCCAGCCAGCATGAGATAGCTAGAATCTCCCTTGCTAGCCCAACTGTAAGTATTCTGATCAAATGCTTATAAATGTAATTACTGTGTGGGTACAGTCATTAATAAAAAAATAGTAAAGCTGCCATCTAATGTATAGTTAGCATTCTGTTATACTATTACAGAGTGTTTGTTTAAAGTATAACTGCTATTGGTTTTTGGATTTTAAAAAGGCATTGTAGCTGAATTACTGATGCAGTCAATTCCAATGCTGACATATTTAATTGTACAACAAAGTTGCATTAGATGTATTCTTTTATCTTTATTTAAGTGTTTTAAAAGAAGTGATTTACAAGTTCTGCTAGCTTCTGTGTACAGTTGGATATAATTTATGATTTTGTGTAAGATTAAACAAATCTAAAACCACATAGAGTTATACGGCTTCCCATACTCAGGCAATAATCTTAAATAGATAAAATAATCCATTTGATTACCATCTTTATGAGTGTCTATTTACTAGATTTATGTGACACCCTTCCCAAAAAAAGGTTCATGGCAGGTTACAACAAAAGACAAAAAAATATATAGAAACAGAATTAAATATTAAAATGAGAAGGTACAACAAAACAACCCCTCCAAACTTCAACATGCGAAAGCAATCCACCCCTTTTCCATGCCCTGCCTCTTCCTAAGGAGACATACAATTCTGTAAAAGGAAACAAAACCCACCCCCACTTATTCCCTTCCATCCTACCCGCTCCCATCCCTCACATTCAGGGCAGTCCATCATACTTCCTCCACTGCCCAGGCCATACCTCCCACTCTCAGAGTAGGGCTGTAGCTATCCCCCAAACCCACCCATCCTCTTCCCCAAAAGACACACATTCATTGCAATAAAATATCCCTTTCCTGTCTCTTTCTCCACCACAGGGCACTCTTAGGAGCTTCAGTTTGCAGCGCTCTGCCCATATTAGCAGTTTTTTATAGATGTGGAAGTGCTTTTTCCAATTAATTTGGGATAATCTAACATAACAGAGAAATATAAATAATTACTAGTGACCTTTTTAATTAAATCATAATAATATATTAAAACCTAACAACATTTTAACAGTTAGAAAATAATGGCAGCAGAACATTCAATGGAGATTTAAAAATCAATACCGGAGCTACACAGAATTAAATCCGTGTTTCAATTTTAAAGACTCTCTGTATTGAAACAGCTTTGTGTCTGGCAGGAGTACTCCAACACTGCGTAAAACTCATATAATTTTTAGAAAACTTACGCCAACTGCTTTGCAAGAAACCTGCTCTTCTAACATGTTTTGTTTTTGCTCAGGAGGAACTGAGATCAACATGGAGGCAGCACACACACATAGTGAAGATCACTTTTAAGTAGATGGTTACCCAAGGCACCACTTAAATCCTACTGATACCCTTAATATTAGTATTATACAGCACAAGACAGTGCTGTGCTGAGACGCGCACACTAGCTCCCAAACAGAGGTTCTTGGCTTGTGTGCACTGTCAAACTAATGCAAGTAACTATATTGCTTCGAGCTCAGGAATTAATATATGCAAAGCTAGCACACAGCATTTTAGCACAGCACTCCTTTGTACCATATCATATAGACATTTCAAAAGTGACATAAGCTCTCATGTGAAATCCAAAGCCTTTCACTGACCCTCTGCATAACACAGAATGTTATCTTCTGTCCCTAGAAGGAAATGGTTTCACATGAAACATACACAGGAAACTGACAGAAAAATCCCAGTTGTTCACCAAAGGGTTGCCACCAAAGAATAGCTTAAAACATTTCCAACAGCTTTTCAGTATGCCAGAAGTATGTTAAAGTATGAGAAAAAAAAAGAATTATGACCACAGTATCAGAGAAATGTGAGATTGCAGCTAAACTGATACCAGATTGATGGTTCATGTTTACATTTTCACTGTTACTAAGCCTCAGTCAGCACCCACTACAATGAACCTGGGCAGTTTACACCTCTCAGAATGTTTATTTGAACCATCATTGCAGACTTGAGAATAAGACAGAGAATCTGTTCACTTTTGGAAGTTCATCTTTCATGAAAAAAAGACCAGCAATTTAATCTTTTGTAAATCAAAGGCTAAATCTGTTGGACCAACAAAGGGTTCACACAGCATGCCTCTGAATTAAGGTTTACTTCAAAACAAATTAGCCAGAGGAGAATCTTTCCCTTGATGTAAAGAGCCCTGTGAAGGCAACATAATAGGGAGAAAGCTGCTGCTTGGATTTCCCAATTAAATACATGTATAAACCTATTTTCACCGTTTATCCAATTGGGTGAGTTAGTGCAGCCTTACACTAATCTTGCTAGTATTTCTGTTTAAATGCAACACTATAAGTTTTCTGCACAGCATCTGACGAACTCCCTAATTTCAGGGAATGTCCTAACATCAGTGGACAAAATCCTATCTATTTCAATGAAAACAAAATAATAATAATAATTAAAAAATCACAGAACACTGGTAGGGAGAAATGGAAGATGCACAGGGACCCTGCCATCTGGTTAGCAGGGCCAGCCACTTCGGCCATTAGATCTACAGATCAAAGAACCAGTTGATTGCAGCCATTAACATATCCCAGCATAACAATTCCCTTCCCTCCCTGCCACCACCTCAGCTCTGCCCACAGACAACTCATTTGAAAATGTTTGCACAAAGAAAGAGGAGGAAAGAAAAACAAGATGGGAAGACCTAAGGAAACAGAGGACAGAGTCCCAGGCAGAAGGGAGGGAAAGAATGGGGAACATACAAGCCCCATATGACAAGGAAAGTGAGGGGGTAGGGAGGGGACAGGGAAGTCGCAGCAAGTTCTTGTAGTGAGAAAGGATGGTACTAAAGGAGTTTATGAGGGAAACTGGAGGGATGCAAGGAGTCTCCAGTGTATGCAAGCAGCAAAGTGTGAGACTTCTTCCACCCCGTTTCATTTTTGTCTAAAGTTTTTTAGAAAAGGAGATTTCAATGAAATTAGGAGGTCAGTCAAACACTTCTTAAAGCTAAAGGTAAAGGAAGTAAAATTAATGTGCCTTGGATGCTACTACTACTACTACTAATTTTATTTTTTCAAAAAACATGCATTCTACTGGAAAAGGGGAAATGGGAAGGAAAGGACCAAACCAGCAAAATAAATGTCAAGGTTCAAACAGCTTTTTGAACTAAAGAAAAGTCATTCAAAGTTTGAAAAGCTAACGCTAGCAAAGACAATAGACAGGAGCAAACATTATGAAAGGCATTAAAGGGAGCTAAAAGGCCAAAATGGACTTGAAAAAACAAATATCTAATGTGTACAAAGAAACAAATGATTCTTTAAATATATTAGAAGTAATGGTGGAGCAGGCAGACGAGGGCCGCAAAGGTCTATGAGCCAAAGCTACAATGGCTGCATAGGCAGATGAACCAAGAGCTTCTAAACCAAGATTCTAATATCAAAGATAATAACATCGAAGCCATTTCATAATATCCCATTAAGGACTGCCTTGCAGACCTACTAACCTATCAAGAGGCTTTGAAAGCCATTGAGCAAACTAAACACAACAAAGCATATGGTTTTGATGGATACCAGCTAAAGCTTATAAGCATGGAAGAAAAAAGCTCTCTCCAACTATGTGCCATTATTCTGAAACTCTGGAAACGTGAACAGATTCCCAGTGCCTTGAGAGCCAGAATCATAACCATATTCAAGAAAGGAGATGGATCATGTTGCAGCAATTTCTATGGCACTGCACTCCTTTCAATAGCTGGGAAGATCCTCACCTGCCTTCTCAGTACACTCACTCCTCTGACATAGTAGATTCTACCTGAGTTCAAATGAGGTTTCAGACAGCTCAAAGGTACAATAGATATACTCTTTGTTGCTATATAGCCACAGGAAAAATGTTCCAAGCAAAGCTAAGATCTTTACATGGTCTTCACTGACCGAAGGCCTTTGATTCAATCAGAGAGGTCCTATGGAAGATCCATCCAAATGAGATTTGGATTTCTGCTAATATTTGTTACCATTGTCAGATTTCTTCATGACAACATGACAGTAACCATCCTATGTAATGGCTCAGAAAATGACCTCTTATTCATAAATTGTAAGGCTGGAAGGGACCTTGGAAGATCATTGGGTCCTGCCCCCTGCACCAAGCAGAAAGATAACTATGGGTCAGGTGACCCCAGCAAGGTGGCTGTCTAGTCTCCTCTTGAAGTTTTCCAGGGTGACTGCACCACCTCTGGGGGGAGCTTATTCCACAGTCTGGACACCCTGATTGTGAAGAAGTTTTTCCTAATGTTGAGTCTGAATCAGTCTTCCAGGTGTTTGTGGCCATTACTCCTGGTTTTCCCCTCTGGTGCCCTGGTGAACAGTTGCTCGCCGAGCCCTTGATGTACTCCCTTAGCATAGCGGTAAGCTGCTACCAGGTCTTCTTTTCCTCAGGCTGAAGAGTCCCAGATCCCTCAGCCTTTCCTCATATGGATTCCCGTGTAGGACTCTGATCATACGGGTGGCTCTTCTTTGGACGCTTTCAAGCTTGTCCATGTCCTTATTAAAGTGTGGTACCCAGAACTGGCCGCAGTACTCCAGCTGCGGTCTCACCAGTGCTGAGTAGAGAGGAAGAATCACCTCCTTGGCTTTGCTGGAGATGTATCGATTGATGCATGCCAGAGTATTATTTGCCCTACTGGCTACAGCATTGCACTGCCAGCTCATATTCATACTGTGGTCTATTATTACCCCCAGGTCCCTTTCATTCGTGGTGCTAGTCAGTTTGGTGCTGCCAAGCCTGTAGGTGTGTTGAGGGTTGCTTGTCCCAAGGTGGAGCACTTTACATTTCTCAATGTTGAACTTCATCAGGTTCTGATCCACCCAACTTCTAGGTCCACCTACAAGTGTAGCCTATCAACAAAAAGTCCTTCTTCAGATATGTGGGAAGTCAAAAATGAACCAAGATAGCATTGGACCTCTGAGGGATCAAATGGGTCAGCTGACATCTGACGCCCAAGAAAAGGCCAATCTCCTAAATGACTTTTTCACCTTGGTTTTTCACTCTCCCAAGGGGATCACACTGTCAGAAATGATACGAACCAGCCTGAGAGCAGGTGGCAGGCCCAAAATTAATGTGGATCAGGTGAAGGAACACCTTGAGAAACTGGACATTCACGGGCCCAGACAGAATGCACTCTAGAGTCTTTAAGGAGCTGGTAGACATCATTGCACTTCCCTTGGCAAAGATATTTGAAAGTTCATGGCTCTCAGGTGAGGTAGCAGAAGACTAGAAAAGAGCAAACGTGGTCCCTATCTCCAAGAAAGGGAGCAGGGATGACCCAGGGAACTATAGACCAATCAGTCTGCCGTCCATCCCTGGAAAAATCCTGGAGAAAATTGTGAAGGGATCCATCAACACTAGACTAACAGAAGGCAAGCTTCTGAAGGCCAGCCCACATGGCTTTGTGACTAGCAGGTCTTTCCTGACCAAACTCATCTCCTTCTATGGCCAGATAACATGTGCCCTGGTCAAGGGAGATGACATGGATGACACCAAATTATGGGGGAGGGCGGTCACACCGAAGGACAGGCTGGGCAGGCCTACTTGGACATGTTCTCAAGGTAGGCTGACCAAAACCGTACGGCCTTCAATGTTGAGAAGTGTAAGGTGCTGTATCTCAGTAAGAAGAACCCTCAACATACTTACAAGCTCGGCAGTGCTACACTCGCTAGCACCATGCCCGAGAAAGACTTGGGGGTCCTGATTGACCACAGGATGAATACGAGTCACCAATGCGATGCAGTGGCTGGCAAGCAAACCAAACTCCAGTGTGCATCTACCGATGCATCTCAAGCAAAACAAGGGATATCTTCCTCCCACTTTCCTCGGCCTTGGTGAGGCCACAACTGGAGTACTGCATCCAGTTTGGGCCCCCCACTTCAGGAGGGATGTAGAAAAGCTTGAGAGAGTCCAGAGGAGAGCCACTTGTATGATCCAAGACCTGGACGGCAGGCTGTACAAGGAGAGGCTGAGGGACTTGGGACTCTTCAGTCTGGAAACAGAAGGCTCAGGGGGCACTTGGTAGCAGCCTACAGTTATATAAGAGGGGTACATCAGGACCTGGGAGAACAGCTGTTCACCAGAGCTCCCCAAGGGATAACCAGGTCTAACAGCCATAAAATTCCAGGAAGGCCAATTTAGACTGGACATAAGAAAAAAGTTCTTTATGGTGCAAGTGTCTAAGGTCTAGAACAGTCTCCCCCCAGAGGTGGTACAAGCACCTACTCTGGACTCTTTCAAAAAACATCTGGATATATTTCTTGCTGGGGTCACTTGATCCCAGCTGACTTCCTGCCTATGGTGGGGGGGCTGGACTCAATGATCTCACAAGGTCCCTTCCAGCCCCTAATGCCTATGAATCTATGAATCTTCAAACATAACCACACTTCCCCATAACTTGCTGTTGTGCATGAAGTTAGCCAGTGAGCTTTTCACCCCAACATCCAAGTCATTAAGAAAGATGTTGAAAATTACTGGACCAAGAACCGACCCCTGTGGGACACCACTGCCAACTGCTTGCCAGGATGACACAGATCCGTTCACTACAAATCTCTGGCTCTGATCCTTCAGCCAGTTTCTCACCTACCTGACTGTCTCAGAGTTAAGCCCACAATCCTCCAATTTTATCAAAAGGACATCATGGGATACTATATCAAAGGCCTTTTGGAAGTCTAGGTATACAATGTCAACCTACTCTCTTGTGTCCAGGTGGCAAGTTACCTGGTAATAGAAGGAGATGAGGTTGGTAAGGCAAGACCTGCCTGCGATGAAGCCATGCTGGCTGTCATTCAGATTCTTACCTTCTGAAAGCTTATTGCAGATAGACTCCTTGATTAACTTTTCTAAGATTTTCCCTAGGATGGAAGGTAGGTTGATTGGCTTATAGTTACCCAGGTCCTCCTTCCTGCCCTTATTATGGATGTGCCTCTTCCAGTCCTCAGGGACTTTTCCAGAGTGCCACAAGTTGTGGAAGAGTTTTGCCAGGGGTTCCACAATGACTTCGGCCAGCTCATTCAGCACTCTTGGATGAAGATGATCCGGTACCACTGACTTGTATAGATTCATAGATATAGGGTCAGAAGGGACCTTGCAGATCTTCTAGTCTGACCCCCTGCCCTGGGTAGGAGAGAAAACTGGGCTCAAATGACCCCAGTTAGGTAATCATCAAGCCTCCTCTTAAAGTCCCCCAAGGTAGGAGCCAGCACTACTTCCCTTGGAAGTTGGTTCCAGATCCTAGCCGCCTTGACTGTGAAGTAGTGCCTTCTAATGTCTAGTCTGAACCTACTCTCTAACATCTTATGGCCGTTATTCCTTGTTACTCTGGGCAGCGCTCGGGGGAACAAGGTCTCTCCCATTCCCCACTGGTCCCCCCAGTAAGTTTATATATAGATGGCCACCAAGTCCTCCCTCAGCCTTCTCTTGTGAAGGCTGAACAGGTTATGGTCTCGTAGCCTTTCCTCGTAGGGTCTGCCCTGCTGTCCCTGGATCATGCGAGTGGCCCTCCTTTGGACCCTCTCAATGCTGTCCACATCCCTTCTGAAGTGCGGCACCCAGAACTGGACACAGTATTCCAACTGCAGCCTGACCAGTGTCGCAGAGAGGGGGAGGATCGCCTCCTTGGCCCTGCTTGTGATGCATCTGTGGATGCACAACAAGGTGCAGTTAGCCCTGCTGACCGTGTCCTCGCATTGGCAGCCCATGTTCATCTTGGAATCGATAATGACTCCAAGATCTCTTTCTGCCACTGTGCTTTCGAGAAAAGAGTTCCCCAGCTTATAGGTATGCTGCTGGTTCTTACTGCCCAAGTGCAGCACCCTGCACTTGTCAGTATTGAATCCCATCCTATTTTCATTTGCCCACCTGTGTAACCTGTCCAGGGCCAGCTGTATCCTGTCCCTCCCTTCTAGCATGCCCACCTCACCCCATATCTTGGTGTCATCTGCAAATTTAAACAGGGTGCTTTTCACCCCCTCCTCCAAGTCACTAATAAAGAGATTGAACAGTGGTGGCCCAAGGACCTAGCCCTGGGGGACTACATTGCTCACATCCCTCCAGGTCGAATATGACCCGTCCACCACAACTCTCTTGAGTGCGGCCCCTCAGCCAATTTGCTATTCATCTGACTGTGTAGGCATCAATGCCACAGTCGCCTAGCTTTTTAATGAGAATGGGGTGGGAGACAGTGTCAAAGACCTTCCTGAAGTCCAGAAAGACTACATCCACTGCGACACCTGCGTCCAATGATTTTGTGACCTGATTGTAGAAGGCAATCAGGTTGGCCTGACAGGACCTGCCCCTAATGAAACCATGCTGGTTACTCCTGAGCATCATCCCCGCTGCTGGCCCTTCACAGACATGCTCCTAGATAATTTATCAAAGAGCTTCCCCGGGATCAAAGTAAGACTAATGGGCCTATAGGTGCCTGGGTCCTCCCTCCTCCCTTTTTTGAAGATGGGGACCACACTGGCCCTCTTCCATGTTTTTCCATCTTCTAAATAGAACACTCCAGTGTTCTCTCACCATCATGTATATTAATCTGTTCCACATTTCAAAATGGCCACAGGGGCACTAAATCTAAACCCTGTATGTCTAAAGAACGTATGTTTATTAATTGGTCATACACCAATTCTACGGTAATAGTAGGAAGACGATTATTCCTACCATGCTCATCCTGTACTCTACCTGGCATTGCTTTCCCCTTGGTCCGGTGAAAGACTGAGGCGAAGTAATCATTCAGGAGTTCAGCTTTCTCCTGGGTGCTGGTAACCAGCTCTCCTGAGTTGTTGAGCAATGGCCCCGCACTCCCATTGTTTTCCTCCTGTTCCTTATGTACCTAAAGAAGGACTTCTTGTTATCAGAACTGGTGTCAAGCAAAAATGCATGATTGCACCATCACTTTTTTCCATCTATATTGCAGCTACTCTGTATCTTATTGCTGATAGACTTCCATCTGCAGTCAGCATTCAGTATTGCATGGATGAGTATCGCTTTATTAACTGGTTACATTCCAAATCCAAGATATCAACACCTCCATTACCAATCTTCCGTATGCTGATGATTGTGTTGTGTCTGCTCAAATGAAGAGCTCTAGGTCACTGAACTGCTTCTGTGAAGTGTATAAAATACAAGGACTTACGGGCTGTGTCGGGGGAGGGTGTCTTAATTAGAGTGGCTCCCGGACAACCACTCTAATTAAAACGGCTAACTGTCACGTGTATTAAACCCCTGCCCATTTCAAAAGGGCTCTGGTACACTTCATCTAAAGCTCATTTGATGAGGTTTAGATTTAGTGCCCCTGTGGCCATTTTGAAATGCGCAATGGATTAATATACATGATGGTGAGGCAACACTGGAGTGTTCTATCTAGAAGATGGAGCAGATTTGATTAATTGAGTCTGCTCCAACACATTCAAATTAGAACGTGAACAAACACATCCATAGGTACTCATATTAACTTCACGAAAACCAAGATATTTTACCAATCCACCCCAAACTAACCAGATGCTCCCCAACATATCACAATTAGAGGGCAATCCTTGGAGAATGTTGAGCATTTCCCCTACCTGGGTAGTCACTTTTCCCAAAAAGTAAACATAAATGGTGATATTCAGCACTGAATAAAATTTGCCACTGCTGCCTTTGGGCATCTCCAAAATTGTCTTTTTGATGATCACTACATATCAGGACCCAAACCAAACTTCTCATCTACCAGGCTGTTGTCATCCCTATTCAGTTGCATGGGTGTAAAACTTGGATACCTGAAACATATCAGAAACAACTGAAAGCCTTGGAACATTACCATCATTGATGTCTGTGAAAAATCCTGAATATAAACTGGAAGGGCTGAAGAACAAATGCAAGCATTTTGGCTCAAGCAAATGTCACCAGATTTTGAAGCCATGTTTATACAGCACCAGCTCCATTGGACAGGACATTTCATAAGAGTGCCTGACAAATGGCTCCTGAAACAGGTCCTGTACTCCCAACTCACCGATGGTCACTGCTCTATGGGTGGGCATAAGAAAATATTGAAGGACACCTTGAAGGACAGTCTGAAGAAATATGATATTAACTTCAATACCTGGGAGATGTGAGAACTGAATTGTCCCCAGTTGTGCCATAAAATATGACAAAGCATCAACCATTTTGAGCAAACTTGCCTCACTGTGGAGGTGAATATGTGAGACAGACAAAGAGAAAGAGCTGTGGCCCATTCACCAGGATCCACTCCTTCCTTCTGAAATGATATGCCATGTCTGCAGTCAAACGTGCACATCTTGGATTGGTCTTCAGTCATCTCTAAACTAATTGATGAATTCCCTATTGACTAGAAGATTGTCATCGTCATATTGAGGGACTGCCAAGGACTCATAATTGTAAATGTTGATGAGATTGCTACTCTGAACCTCCTCTTTTTTAGTACGGGAGAGTTCAGGACACCATTATCAGTGAAAATCTCTGTTCTACATGCAAAAAGCTAACAAGATTTTTGCTGTATAAGGAATGTAATGGAGAATCACAATCAAAAGTATTATAATAGCTTTACAAAAGTCAATAATGTGGACTCGCAACAATTAGTGTGTGTGTTATTGGAAATCTCATCTCAAAAGGGATCTTGCAGAACTGGAAGGGGGTTAAAACGAAGAAAAGAGAATAATTAAAGGTCTGGAAAAACTCTCATGTGAAGACAAGCTGAAAAGTTTGAGATTTTTTTTTTGTCTTAGAATGTCTTTTGATCAGTTTTGAACCTCTCACATTTAAATTGCATTGACTGTCCTTATTCTTGTTTTAAAGATCTTGATATACTTTCTCTCCTCTTATTTCCTCTTTTCATTTTCATATGACATATAATCAGTTTATTGCCACTGAGGCCAATACTTTAGCAGGATTAGCAGGGGGAACAGATATTTACATAGATATCAAGAATATCCAGAGTTGTTATAATTACAATTACCTATGGAAAAGGGATATTAAACAACAAAATACAAGCCAATTTTTATGTAATTAGCAATCAAGATGAAACTTGTCAGAAGAGCAAATTATTCCAGGCATATCTGCTGAGGAATCTAGCATCATCTTTCAAAGCAGGCAGATTTGGCCAAGGCTGAGATGGGATACTGAACTAACAACTGGTCATATCAAATCAGATCAATGTAAAAATACATATTAAGAACAAGTTATACAATGAAATGTCATTATTACATATTTACACACAAAACCCTGCCAATGAGTATAAACAGCTTTTCCTAAAAGTTTGGTTTCAAACACTATTAGTAATATAGTTTTGACAGTATAGGTAAAGGCCACCTGAGCCTATTTTCTTAAATAGCTATTTTCAGGATTATATGTGCTTAATGTCCCCAAAACCAGAACGATGTAAAAGCAAAAGGCAAAAAGAATAAAAATCATCACATAACTAACTAAAAAAAAATCATGTTCCCCACTGCTGCAGGTTCTGTCTGAAATTTCTTGTTCTTGGTTTCTAGCCACAATAAATTTCTTGGAAGTGCTATGAAAGTCTGTTTTGGTGTTTACGAATTACCTGAAACTGAACCCCTAGACCACACACACATTTTCTCACCTATTAAATCTTTCAAGTACTTTAACTGGTTAGTAAATCACATGCAGCTTTTATTTCAAGATTTTAAACCATTTTGAAAAGACTGTCTGTCGTGTAGGCTGCTAAAGAGTGCAGTGAGCTGACTGTTTACTCTGAGCCTGTAGCAAGAACAAGAAAAGGTGTTTCCTTCTCAAACACAGTCTTCCTGTTCAATCACTACATGGCTTAGGATCCCTAATTAAAGTCTTTTTGTTATTATTTGAAATGTATTCTGTGGTATTGTTTTTTGAATGTACAATAAAAGCCCTGTTTTCTGCCAGTAATCTAAAGTGCCAGTTACCTGAGGCAACAGGGTTTCTGGCTGGACACGGAGGGAGGGTGGGGGGGCGACTGCGCGCTGACCAGAGACAGTGTAGGGTGGTGGGCGGCGGTGGTGTTTTCTCTTTAAAGGCTATTTCCCCTACCTGCAAATACAAAATAGTTCTTTTTAAAAAAAATCAAGAACAGGATAGATTTTCTACAAGTTCCCTTCTAGCCCTAAACTTATGATTCTCATAGATTCACGGATAATGCCATTTTACTATATATTAAATGAACAAAATACTTAGGTTATACAGTACTGTTAGTGGCCTTTGGAGGCTTTTTCCCCTGCCAATAAAAAAATTAATAGATTGTAAGACTGGAAAGGCCCTTTGAAAATCATCAAGTCCAGCCCCCTGCACCAAGCAGGAAAGATAACTGGGGGTCAGATGACCCCAGCAAGGTGACTGTCTAGTCTCCTCCTGAAGATTTCCAGGGTAGGTGATTGCAACACCTCTTGGGGGAGCTTATTCCACAGTCTGGACACCCTGACTGTGATGTTTTTCCTAATGTTGAGCCTGAATTGATCTTCCAGGAGTTTGTGGTCATAACTCCTGGTTTTCCCCTTGGATGCCCTAGTGAACAGCTGCTCACTGAGCCCTTGATTTACTCCTCTAGTGTAGCGGTAAGCTGCTACCAGGTCCCCTATCAGCCTTCTTTTCCTCAGGCTGAAGAGCCCCAGATCCCTCAGCCTTTCTTCATATAGCTTGCCTTTTAAAACTGATCATATGGGTGGCTCTTCTTTGGACTCTCTCAAGCTTGTCCACGTCCTTGTTTAAAGTGTGGTGCCCAGAACTGGACGCAGTACTCCAAATGCAGTCTCACTAGTGCTGAGTAGAGTGGACTAATCACCTCCTTGGCTTTGCTGGAGATGCATCAATTGAGTATTATTTGCCCTACTGGCTATAGCATCACACTGCTGGCTCATATTCATACTGTGGTTTATTATTACCCCCAGGTCCCTTTCATTCGTGGTGCTAGTCAGTTTGGTGCCACCAAGCCTGTAGGTGTGTTGGGGGTTGCCTGTCCCAAGGTGGAGCACTTTACATTTCTCAGCATTGAACTTCATCAGGTTCCGATTCACCCAACTTGTTAACCTGTCTAGGTCTGCCTGTAACTGTAGCCTATCTTCAAGCATGACCACACTCCCCCATAACTTGTTGTCATCTGCAAACTTGGCCAGTGAGCAATTCATCCCCACATCCAAATCATTAATAAAGATGTTGAAAAGTACTGGAATGAGCAATGAATGACCCCTGCAGGACACTGCTGCCCACTTCTTGCCAGGATGACACAGATCCGTTCACTATGACTCTCTGGGTCCTACCCTGCAGCCAATTTCTCACCCACCTGACTGTCTCAGAGTTAAGCCCACAATCCTTCAATTTTCTCGTGAGTACATCGTCAGATACTAAATTAAAGGCCTTTTGGAAGTCAAGGTATACAATGTCAACCTGCTCTCTTGTGTCCAGGTGGCGTGTTACCTGGTCATAGAAGGAGATGAGGTTGGTAAGGCAAGACCTGCCCGCGATGAAGCCATGCTGGCTGTCATTCAGAATCTTACTTTCTGCAAGCTTATCGCAGATAGACTCCTTGATGAACTTTTCTAGGATTTTTCCTAGGATGGAAGTTAGGCTGATTGGCTTATTGTTACCCAAGTTCTCCCTTCTGCCCTTATTGTGGATGCATAACATTGGCCTTCTTCCAGTCCTCAGGGGCTTCTCCAGAGCACCATGAGTTGTGGTAGAGTTTTGCCAGGTGTTCCGCAATGAATTTGGCCAGATCCTTCAGCACACTCTGATGAAGATCATCTGGTCCTGCTGACTTGTATATGTCTAATTTTATTAATTGGTCATACACCAATTCTATGGCAATAGTAGGAAAGCAATTATTCCTACCGTACTCATCCTCTACTCTACCTGGCATGATTTTTCCCTTGGTCTGGTGAAAGACCAAGGTGAAGTAGTCATTCAGGAGTTCAGTTTTCTCCTGGGTGCCAATAACCAGCTCTCCCAAGTTGTTGAGCAATGGCCCCACATTCCCATTTGTTTTCCTCCTGTTCCTATGTACCTAAAGAAGGACTTCTTGTTGTTGTTGATTCTCATTACTAATCGAAGTTCAGTCACCACTTTAGCCTTTCATATCTGTCCCCTGCAAATGCAGGCCATCGTGGAATAGTCCTCCTTGGAGCCCACTCTGTGTTTCCATTATTTATAAGCCTTTTTCTTCTTTCTTAAGAGGACCGTGATTTCCCTGTTTAGCCAAGAGAACTTCCCAGCCCTCTGTTACCTTTTCTCCACATAGGAAGGCACTTCCTTTGTGCTTCAAGGATCGTGTCCTTAAGGAACAACCACTCTTCAGTCCTGCTATCTGATTTGTCTGCCTTACATCGGACAGTGAATATGATGGTTTCATGGTTGCTGTCACCCAGACTTCCCTCTATATTTAAGTCGGTCACCAGGTCGCCTCCTTTGGCCAGGGCCAAGTCTAGCAGAGCATCACCTCTGGTTGGCCCATGCACCTCCTGAGTCAGGAAGAGCTCCTCAACACAGGTCAGGACGGATCGCAACCATTCCAACTTGGCTGAGTGTTCCTCTCAGGAGATGTCTGGATAATCAAAATCACCCATGACGACTGGCAAAGTGGGACTCCCCACCTAGCCACAATGCTAGGTTCCCCACTTGCCTTTGGGCATGCCCCCCACCTGACTCTCCTGCCATGCCTTGTTCTTAATTAATTAAGATGTTAATTAAGGCGGGAGGCTGCCCATTCATGCCCCGATACCAGGGGGCACTATCTGCAGCTCCGTACTTCCCCTACACTGCAGCCCATGCCTCGCAGATGGCATTCAGCTGTTAATCACACCAGCCCCACACTGAGCTCCAGAATCCTCCACCCAGGACCCCTCTTTGATCCCTCCATTCAGGCGGCTTACTCCGCCTCTATTTGGGCTACCTAGCTCCTTAAGGCTATTTCCCCTCTCGGGCATGGTCCCCCTGGGACCTTCGGTCACACAGGCCCTGGCCTCATCTCCAAGGCCAGTTGGGACCCCAGGCCCGCAACTCTGGGCATCCCTCGCGGTGAGCCCCTGGCCCTTTTGACCGTTCTCCTGTCCCCAGCATTGACCAGTTGAGGGGTATTCTACCTCAGGCCTCTGCCACTAGCCCACCCTCTCTGAGGGTCTGCTTTCCTGGTTGCAGGAGCTGGGGTACCTCACACCATGCTTGGTGCTCCAGGGTCTCACAGGGGACTCTCACTCCCCCCCTGGAGCAACGGGTCATGGTGCTACTTAAGATCTTGACTTCAACCCACACTCAGCCAGCAATGGAGGACTTACCGGGGTCAGGACTCGTCTCTCTCTCTCTTTTGAGCTGAGCCCCCTTTACTCAGCCTCTGGCCCAAACTTCAGCCTCAGGCATCCGAAGATCTACCTTGGCCTACTCCCCTCACTTGGGGCTCCACAACACCCCCTTCACTTGGAGTTACCCCCCTCACTTGGGGCTCCACATCTCCACCCCCTCACTTGGGGCTCCACATCTCCACCCCACTCACTCAGGGCCATGGGGCTTCACTCCCTGGTGGGCTCAGGTGGCCATAGCTCTGCCTGGCCCCAACTACCTTTCCTCCAGGTCTTACACCCCACACAGGGCTCAGGTGGCCGCAGCTGTGCCTGGCCCCCACCCTCCCTCCTCAGGGTGTCTCAGGGTCTCACACCCCACAGGGCTCAGGTAGCCGCAGCCATGCCTGGCCCCCAACTGCCTCCGGTGTTACACAAACCCACCCAAAGGTGAGGGATAGGGTTAAGGTGCCCCTTCTCGCCTTTCACTGGGGTGGTAACTGGCCTGGCATTTCCTGGGGGCTCCTGCGCCACTGAAAGCCCCACCAGGCCACCCAGTCCCTTGGCAAGGTGCAGTTTTAGACATACCCAGGACCAGAAGCCTCCTAGCCATCCCCTACAGCTCCACCCTTACGTCCAGGCTGATACATGAAGCCTCGCAGCCAGGCAATGTTGCTGCCTGGGCTGCCAGCAGTGAACTGCCCTGTTTATATGGGCAGCCAGAGTTCTAAAATTGCTGCCACAATTAAATACTTGCTGGCTGCTTGGCCCCAGTCTTAAAGTGGCAGGCACCAACAGTGCCCTGCCACACTCCTTCCCCCTTTAAATGGTACATGGGGGGTGTTTCCCCTGCTGCTCCTCCTCCAAGCAGGCTCCCCTGAGCCTCTGAGAGCCCTGAAGTGGTGAGCACCCCAAAGGTGGTCCGCCACAACGACCATGCACATGCACCCTCAGTCAATTCTTGGGTGAACCCCAGATCAAGTTTGTTGATGGTTTGTAGTATACACCTACAGTTAGGTCTCTCTCGCTGCGACCCTCCTGCACCTTGACCCAGAGGGTTTCAAGCTGTCCATTTTTGGACCTGATGTCAGCCTCCAAGGAGATGTACTGCTTTTTCACATAGAGGGCAATGCCTCCCCCTTTTTTTCCCCACCCAGTCCCTTCTATGCAGGGTTTAACCCTCTATAGCTACACTCCAGTCATGTGAGGAGTACCACCAGGTCTCCATAATCTCTGCTAGATCATAATGCACACTGGAGAGTAGGAGGGTTAGCTCATCCTGCTTGTTCCCCATGCTCCTGGCTTTAGTATATAGGCACCTGAGTCCTCCTACTGAGGCCCTCATCTTCCCGTCCTGCTGATGCAGAACTATTCTCTCAGCTCCCACAAGAGTGGTTCTCTCATTGTCCCTCTCTACTGGGCTTACTTGTATGTTGGTCTCTGGACATGTTTGAATTTGTGTATCCCCATCCCCCAGCAATCTTAAAGCCCTGTCCAAAAGATTGGTCATCCTGGCCGCGAACAGGAACTTACCTTTCTTTGTGAGGTGAATGCCATCCTTTCCAGTTCTCTCTCCCTGAAGTACACACTGTGATCAAGGAATCCAAAGCTTTCTTGGTGGCACCAGCAACAGAATTGCTGGTTCACTTCCTCGATTCATCCTTCCCTTCTGGGATCACGGTCTGCAACAGAGAGCACGGAAGAAAAGGCTACCTGGGCTCCCAACCCATTAAGCCCAACCCCCAGAGCCCTGTAGTTGCTCATGACCCAGTCTGGATTACTCCTGGGCAGGTCATTAGTTCCCACATGGATGAGGAGCATGGGGTAGTAGTTGGAGGGCTAGACAAGCCTGGGGATCCTCTCTGCTGCATTTCAGATGTGAGCCCCTGGGAGGCAGCAGACCTCATGGGTCCGGATGGCAGATGAGTTACTCAGTGCCCTGCAGGAGGGAAGCTCCACCCACCCCAAAATAAATCTCAATGGCAACAATGTATAAACTGACTTTGCTGTGATGATCCGGGAAATATTCAAACAGGAAAGAGCCTATTTTTGGTGATACCTTTTATTGGACTATATGTATAGCTGCAACATGAAATTATTCTTAACTCTTTTTTTGTTTGGACATGAAAATATTATTTTTTTTTAAAGACTGCACTTTGTCTTTCTCCATGTTATGAAAGCTATTTTTTTGGTGGTAATTTTTTGGTTTGAAATAGGTATCTCTGAGCTTCTTGATGATTAATATACAAGCTTAAGAGAACTATTATTTTGTGACATGCATCAGGTAATGATGGGGTGGATTTGTGGATGTGAAAGGAGTGTTTCTTTTAAGCATGAGGGTGATAAAAGAGAAAACACAAAGTTGCTAGTGAGCATTGGAGGTTGATTGGTTGGAAGATGACCTCCTAATATTAAATAAGGAATGATGAGCAGAGAGAGCATAGGATGTAAAGGGCCTTGAAAGCAAAGCCTAGCATCTTATATTTAAAGCGGTATTGAAGAGGAAACCAGTGGAGAGATGCAGAGAGGGGTAACACACTAGCAAAATGAGCTTTGCAGCAGTATTCTGCATGGATATCAGTAGGGCAAGACTCATTTGTTAAAGCCAGAAAAAGGGATATTCAAAATACTGAGAGCCTGGAAGACAGCTTTATTTGTTAGCAAAGGTGCACTATGGGGCTGGGCTGGCCCTGCACACTGCAGCAGTGTAGGAGCTGCACACTATGGGGCTGACTGGGACTGGCTTTGCACACTGCTGCCATGTGTAGCCAGGGACTCGGGCAGGAGAGCTATTGGGCTGGGCTGGGTGGGCCTGCATGCTGCTGACACATGCAGCCAGGAACTTGGGCAGGAGTTGCATGTTACGGGCCAAGTAGGGCTGGCCCTGCACGCTGCCACCATCTGCGGCTGGGGACTGGGATGCGAGCGTAGGAGCTGCATGCTATGGGGCTGGGTGGAGCTGGCCCCACACCCTGCCACTGTGTGTGGCTGGGAACTGAGGTGGGACTGCTATTGGGCTGGGTGGGGCTTGGCCAGCATGCTGCCACCACCTACAGCTGGGGACTAGCGTGGGAGCGCAGGGAGCTGTGTGCTATAGGGCCAGGTGTGGGTGGCCCCACTTGCTGCCACCACATGCAGTTCCAGGGACTCACACACTCCAGGGACTTCAAGGCCCCCACCCCGCCACTATACACACACCCCCCCAGCCCTCCAGCATACCTCCAACACAGAACCATGCCCTCCCATACTCCCACCCCCACCATACCCACAACCACAACCCCATCATACCCCCAAACACACCCACGTCCTTCCACAGCCCCAACAGACACTCCCACCATATCCACACTCACACCCTCCCATATACCCCCACCCCAACCACATACCTCACACCCCCCCACACACAATATATAAGACTGCATTTTAACCTATTGTTTCTAGATACACTATGCAAATACACATAAATCGGACAAAAATATTTTTAAAAATAAAATTAAAGTAAGTTATAGTAAGGTACACATGCATTTACTCTGGCCCAAATTTACTGTGGTGTAAGCTAAACTGGAGTATGGGTTTTTGGGTAGGTGTCTACATATACTGTAATTAGGAAGATTTACTCCCAATTCTCTACTATGGACCCCTACAGACACTGGGGGGAGCTCTAGGCTACGGCTGCAGCTGCCAGCACCTGGCAGCCCTCTTTAAAAGACAGCCCCACTCTCTGCTGTCTGGCCAGCCCCCTCCTTGCCCAGGAGCAGTGTGCCAAGTACAGGGATAGCACATGGCAGCTTTATCCTTGGCTACTATGCCTCCCCGTGCTATGGTTGCTCCAGCCCCTGGCCCAGCCAGAAATGACCAGTGCCCCGCGATCCTGATGGCCACAGCAATTTCCCTGCTAGCCTGCCATGCCAACCATTGCCTTGCCCACAGCCATCTCACCCCACCTGGCTCCCCCATGACCAACGACTGCCTGCCTGCCTGCAGCGTGCTGTCCCAGGACCACTGCTGCAGAGCTGCTACTGCCAGGGACACTGATGAGGGGCTCCATGATGCCCCCACCAGGGCCACCATCACTCTCCTGGGTCTCCAGACCTGCCACCTTGGGGTCTGCCATGCCAGCTGGGACTGTTGACTGCACGTTGTCCAGAAGACCTGGGATGACAAGCAGTGGGTGGACATTTCCCGCATGATTTGGGCCACCTTCTAGGGCCTGCTTCAGCAGCTCCAGCCCAACCTGAAGCAGCAGGACACTGGCATGTGCCCGGCTGTCCCACCAACACCTGGCTGAACTTTGCACTGCTGAAGCTGGCCATGCCCGCCAGCCTTCGGTACATTGGACACCTGTTCAGCATGGGCAAGGCCACTGCTGGGAAGCCTATCCTGCAGGTAGGTGGGGACCTCCAGGATGTGCTGGGGCAAACTGTGCTCCACATCCATGACATCCTGCTGGTGGTGGCAGGGTTCCATGCATTGGGATTCCCCAAATGTATTGGGGCCCTGATGGGACCCACATCCCAGTCACCTGCCCACCCTATGGGGACTGCCCCTATTACAGCCACAAAGGATTTCACTCTGTGATCCTATAGGTCATCGTGGACCACCACAGTGCATTCACCCATGTGAGCGCCAGCTGGGTGGGCAGTGTGCACGACACCCACGTTTTGGAATTCCAGCCTGGTGGGACTGGTGGAGAGCGGGCACTTCACGCCACGGTTGCCAGATCTGGAGCTGGGCACCATCATGGTACCACCCTGGTCGAGTGTGCCTTTACCCACGTCAAGAGCTGCTGGCACTGCTTCATGGCCCAACTCGAGGTCGCCGGGAACCTCCCCTGTGTCATTGTTGCAGCTTGTGTGCTGCATAACATCTGCAAGGCCTGGGAGAAGGTGTTCCATAAGGCTTGGTGTCCCAACAGGCAGAGGATGCCTGGCAGCGGGAGCACCACCTGTATGTCAGTGAGAGGTCTTCCCTGCTGAAGCACCAGGAGAGCTGTGCACCTGCCAGTGGGGTCAGAGCACTGGGTGCGGGAGGCTTTAATTGCCCACCTCCTCTGGCACTCCCTGCTCTATCCCGCCTTTCCTGCCCACCCCCAGCGCCACTCTCATTGCAGACAAGTATCTGAACAAGTCTTTATTCCCCTCACATCACACACCATGACCCCTCCCTCAACACAGAACTCTCTCTCCTCTCCCCACTCAACAAACAGAACCCTTCCACCACTCACCAATAAAAAACCCTCTTCCCTGTGCAAATTATTTACAAAGGGTTTTTTTGGTGTCCCAAAGTAGGGAGCTGTGGGTGCCTAGGGGGCAGAGCCTTGGGGCAGGCAGCCAGCATCCCAGCTTCTGGCTGTTCCCCCATGGGTGTAGATGCCATAGTGCATGTGGCAGGCAGGGGGCTTGCCCCGGGGCAATGGCTACCACTGGTCCTCTGGCACAGGCAGCTCACCCTCTACCAGGAGCTATCCATGGCCACCAGGGGTGGCATGTAGTCCTGGCTCTGCTGCTGCCTGCTCCCACTCTGGACCCATGTGAAGCTGGGGTGAGCAGCAGGCCAAGGGGCAGGGGCTGGATGGCGGCAAACCTGAAGTGGGGGCTGAGCCAGGGGCTCCTGCCAGCTGGAGGTGGAGGACCTCCTTCCAGGCCCAGGCGGGGGCCTGCTGTGGGGCAGCAGGCAGCTGCAAGGGGGCCTGGAGAGGTAGGGATGTGGGTTGGGCATCAGTGGGTATGAACAAGACTAGCAGGCCCAAGACATTGTCCAGGACCTGATGGTCATTGTCCATGGCCTGCACTGCCCAGCTCAGGATGGTGTTCTGCTCCTAAACAACCTGGACCCACTGGCGCTTGAGGAACAAGAGCTTGGCCCAGAACTGCTGGTCAGCTTGGTCCCGTGTCTCCTCCTGGATTATGTTCCCTGCCCACCACCACTCCTGGTGGACCATGTCCTCCACCCACCAGGCCTGAGCATTCTCCTCCCACTCCTCCACCACTGCCATCAGCCACTGGAGGAAGGTCTGGTCCATGGAGTGCCTCTGGCGCAGCTAACACATCCAGAGGACCCTGGTGACCCTGAGCCAGCATCCCTACTGGCCAGTGTGGCCTCTCCCCTACATCCAGATGCTAGATCTGCAGAGCCATGAGACAGAAGCCTTTCATGAGTTTGCAACATTTCAGAAATAAGATGCTCTGCACTAGGGTCTGTGCACTGCCCGGCCTCAGATTGGGGTTAGCTGTGCACGGGTGCTCAGGGACCATGGAAAAATTGGGTTGGACAGGCAGCCACTGGCTGAGCCCCCATCCCTGTGCACTCCCCTGGGGCTGGAGGGCCATTGGGTGCTGGCCACGGGCAGCTTGCCTCCCTCACCCCCTTCCCACAGTGGGACAGCCTAGACTTCTGGCAGCACCTACTGCCATGGCTCCAGGCCCCACTCCCCTCCCCCTGCAGGCCCATCACTCTGCTGCACTGCTGCCTGGCCCACAGTGCCCAGGTTGGGTGGTGAGAGGGGCTCCCGGACAACTGCAATGAGGAGCTGTCCATGCCTCCTCCCTCCCTGCAGGGGGCCTCTCTGTGGAGGTGCTCTGGGGCCAGCCACGCACCACTCTGGCCTAGGCGGTGTGCAATGAGCAGTTTGTGAGCCAAGAGGTGCCTAACCTATTACATCCTGATGATGATGATCCTCATGGTGCCCCAGGTGCACCTACATTCCTGGTTTGGGAACCTGAGCTTCAATGGCTCCCCCCACCCCAGGAAGGAGTTGGCACTGCTGGCGGCCAGTGGTGTCATGGCTGGCCATTCCTCATGGCTGACCCTGGGGCTGTGCAGCTGGTGTGGCAGGCACTGGATAGGGCTCCTTGAGCTGCTGGTGGAGGCTGCAGTCAGAGAGCTGGGTGGGATGGGGCACTGTATGTCCAAGGGTCCTTCTTCTGTCACTGGAGGTGCGAGGGTGAGGGCAGGCTACCTGTGCTGGTATAAACCATACAGTTGTGGCCTGGGTCCCAGGGCACCAAAATATTGGCCAGCTGCCACATAATGGTCATGGTCTTGTGGGCACAGCCAGGCCAATGACTCTGGTCGGTCACAGTGGCCCACTGTGCCCGCAAGGCCTTGACCTTTATGTGGCACTGACCAGTCATGCCCTCCCTCCCTCATCCTGTTTGACAGAGCCTCATAAATGTGGGCACTGAAACACCCACCCCCTCAAACTGGTGCAGCACCTCCACCTTACCCTAGTGCAATATGAGTTGGGACCCCAGGTGGAGGGCATGGGCGTGTGGCCCAGTCCTAACTGGATCAGGCAGCAGGCAAGTGTGGCCCAGTCCTGATGAGAGGCCATCTTAAGCCCCAGGCCAGCAGGGCTGGGCGCAGCCGTTTGCTTCCAGACACTGAGGAAGCAACATCCCCCAGAGGAGCTGCTGCTCTAAGAACAGCCTGGAGGTAAGGGTGAGGCTATGGGGAAGGAGGAGGCTTTAGTGGTCCTGGGCATGACCTAAAACTGCACCCTGCTGGTATAGAGAGGCCAGGTGGTCCTGCCTGTGGCAGGGCAGGGCCATATAAATGCCAGGTTTGTGGACCATCCTGGTAAAAGGCAGGTTGGGGCACCTAAACCCTGCCCCCACCACCCAGTGGGTGACATAATAACAGAGGGAGAAGGGACATCCATGTGGGATGCCTGAGTGGGAAAGAAGGGGCAATATGAGTGAGGCCCAGGAAAGGCGGAATGAAAGAGACCAGGTGAGAGCCGGTGGAGAGTGAGAGGCCTCTGTGAGAGGGAGGCAGTCTGAGTGTGGCCCTAGCAGGGCAGAGTGAAAGAGACTCAATACCATGATCAGTTGGGTCCAGCCTCAGGCCAGAGCTTAGCACAGCTGAGAGGAACATCTGAGAGGCATGGGACACATGTGGGGTGGTCAGAGCGTGTACATTTGGCCTTTGTCAATAGGGCAGTTGAAGGGCAGTCTCCTACCTAAGTACCAACTCTATTATTTACAATCAAAGCGTGGCTGGTGGGTGGCGTTGCCCAAAGACAGGTGGGTGGCCAGTACTGTGCTGGTCAGAGAGTTCACATTTGTCTCACACACAATTAAGGTTTTTACTGCACAGTAAACTAGGCTACTGTGCTGTAACACATTTTGTGTAGGCGTGCCTGTAGATGGTTTTTTTTTTTAAGTATATGATTTGGTTTTTTTTCCTGTTTAAAGATGGCAACCCGCCTCCCAAAAAGACTACTTCTGGGGCAAGGCAAGAGAGTTCTGGTGACAAAAATCAGGGGTTAGGAGCACAGCTTTGGGTCCCAAGATGGCAATCAGGGGGCAGGACATCTGTCAAGGGTTTAGGCTACCATTGCAGCCCTCAACTGCTCACCAAAACGTGTTAAGTTGCCCTCCAGCTGAAATAATTGCCCACCCCTGCCTTAGATGTTATGCAGAATGATTGCAAGATTTAGCTATAATATGGATGTGAAGACATAGAGAGAAGGCCCAAGTTAAAAATAAGGCCCAGGTTATGGTCTTCCAACATACTGGCCAGTATGCACTGTTCAGTGATCGAGGAAGGAAATGCTGAGAGTGGGAGGTAGGATTCAGAACCTTGTTTTAACTATAATGAACTTGAGCTAAGATCTAGATCTGTAGAGATAGCTCAAGGTTTTAGTTTGGACAGAGAAACAAATCTGGAGTAAAGAGGTAGATCTGTGAGTTTTTAGCAGAGCAAGTAGAGACGGGGACTTAGGACACGGCTGTGTGATTAAGCTTACTTAGAGGAAGGCTAGCCATCACATGGTCTTCCACTGTACCAGACTTCACTGCTGCACTCCATGTCTGAAGACTGCTGTCATAAAAGATCTAGCATTGAAAATAGTTGCTCTACTGCTCCACAGCACATCAGCCACTGCCTTACGTAGTTTGTATTATTCACTTTCTACATCATACTGCACAGGGTTGAAATGGCCAGCAACTGCTTCTGAGGACAAAATGTTCTGTAAATATTATGAAACTCAGGCACCAAATATATTCATAGCAAACTGTATCTCTTAGTACTGTACCTTTGACTGCTTCTTTGCATGATTATCTATTGTATTTATTATAGTAATGCTTAAGGGCCAGTCATGAATGAGGCTTTGGTTTGTGAGGTATTATACCATAAGAGAGTAGCAGATAGGTCTTACATTCTTTGGGGCTGGAAGCTAAGATAGACAAGACCAACACAAGGCAACAGAAAGATATAAAACCAAAGCAGGGTGAACATTAATGGCAGCACTGATATTAGGCAGAAGGCAGGGGAGATTTGCATCTTATAGACTAACTAAATCAGAGATGCATAACATCAGTTTTCTTAAGCAGATGCTTCATCAGATGCTATGAAGGGCCTGCAGAAAGCAGACTTTCTAAATAGAAATAACTAATTCGAATATAAAGGGTAGGGAAGTGGGGTGGAATATTGACTTCATGCCATATTATAATCAACCTGATTCCAGATAATCTTTCTTCATGCTACAGGTGATAACCCTTGTCCCTTCTGAAAGGTCTTGATCTTCCACTGATCAAGTCATCCTTCTTCTTTGCTTGTCTATTAACACTGGGAATCTTTTCTCCTATTTCACAGCCCTGCTGTGGAGGAGGCAACATTGCATTCAAAAGCTTGCCTAAGTGGATCCCAATCATGTAGTTGGTCCAATAGAAGATATCATTCACATATATCCTTGCCTCCAGCAAAGTGTCAAGCTAGTTATACAGGGAGAGGGTCTTTCAGATATTCAAAATAAATAAGCTAAATGAGAAGAAAAGGGGAGAGGAGGGAAGTGAGTGAGACTGATCAGGGGAAAAGAGGGTAAGAGGGACACATATGGAGAAATATTGAAGTGAAGATGCAGTGGGTGAGTGAGAAGCCTGGAACAAACAGCCTGTCAGGAGAGAGGAGAAAAAGTCCCATTAGTACAATGCCAAGTTCCCTCAAAATCCAAAAGTCCTTGTTTTGGCTCCTTCTGCTTCTAAGATGTAGAGTATTCATCTGGCTCTTCACTCCGCTCTCTCCCCATGGCTTTATTTTGGGGGGAAGGTGAGGGAAGGAGGAGGGGAACCACTTGGGTCCAAGTGTCCCAGAGAACAGTCTCCCTGCACAATTCTAGGTTCAAGCATGCTGGGAAGAAGTTTTCCGCACTGAGCCCTTTTTCTTCTCACTTCTAGCACAGCACTCCCAGCTTCTGTAGCTGTCTCTACTGGCTGGAGTCTCTGTTGCAACAGTGTGATCATCTTGCTGACATGCCTTAATAGAGGTAAAACTATGATCATGCCCAAAGCAACAACTAGCTATAATATTGATCTAGGCAGAAAAAGAAAACTAAGACCAGTTGAACTCAATCATGTGCAATCCTCTGGTGTATGAGCAGATGGCCTGAGGACTGGATAAGCTGTGTATATATAGACAGATGCAGAAACCACTGCCCAAGGGATTAAAAGATCCAACACAGAAAGGAAAAGATCAATAGGTCCAGCACCATACTAGCTCCACTACCTGAAAAATAGAATATCTGATTTATGCAACCCTTCACCCACCCCATCTCCATAGAAGATTTTCACCCTAACACGATCAAGACTATAACATCTATCACCTAGAAAACAAAACGTCTAGTTGTCAATTGAAAGTCATAATTAACATTATAGGTTATTACATTAAAAAGACCAAAGCAGCATCACAGTATCTGATGAGTCCTATCCTCTGTTATTTATCCGATTTCCCAACTGCAGCTTTAAAGAGTACATGTACCATATTTCAATCTACATCTTTTGGGAAAGTTTCATCAACCATAGTAAGTGTGGGCATGGTAGATAACCCTAAATTAAGACAGAAATACTACCAATACTAATGTTATTCAGGGATAGAGAATTTTTTTTTATCTTCTCAGGAAGCAGCCTAAAGTTTTCACAACCTAGCATATCAGGCACTTTGCAGACATCCTACCTTCATGTCAATTTTCCAATAGTGATTCTGTAAAGACCTTTCACTGTACTCTTGGTCTTGAAGGGAGGTTGAGACACTGAACACAAGTACTCCACCAATGGTCCTGCAGTTTAGAAAGCTCAGCTGCTGAAAAGCTATGATTTCTCTCCTGTCAAGCACCATGAATCCTATGTATTGCTTTGGAAACCACACCTGTCACACCACTGACCATGGATTTCCCAAGCCCCAATCTTCTGGCCCAACTGATTTAACATTTTGGACTAGCCATACTCCAGAACACTGCCAAAAAACCCCAGTTTTCCAAGGAGAAAGGAGGTATCATACTTGTTGTCTAATACTGAATTGTATCACTGATGCAGAGATGAGTTTCAGCCATTATTTTTCTCTCCAGATTTCCAAAACAATAGTCTCGCTAGTCTGCGGTCATGGTTTGGACTCAAAAAAGTGATAGCCTATCTAATTAAGACAATCATCGAGTATAACATACAGTTTTCTCTTTGGGCAATGGTGGCTGGTGTAAAGTTGTATAAAGAACTCCATGGTGTTTACAGTTTGGTTGCTGGCTCTCTGTAGATGGACCTCATTACTCTTGAGCAATTGCTCTGGACTGCTTTTCTGCAGTAGAAAACTTTGTGGTTAAACAAAGAGTGGGTGCTGAGAACTGATTTTGGTTTGCACACTGTTAGGAAACTGTGCTGGTCCAGGCGACTAAATGGGAGTTACTTCAGGGAACTGCAGGAGTTTATTTGACTACTTAATTAGTGAAAGGGAATTCTTCTCTTTCGAACCCCCGTCAAGTAGTTGACGGCAGCTATTAAATCCCTTCTCGGTCTCCTCTTCATTAAACTAAGTCCAGTTCAAGCAGTCTTTCCTCATATGTCATGTCCCCCAGCCCTTTCACCATTTTTGTTGCCCTCCACACACTCCAGTACACTGATGATGCTCTAAAGTGTGCTCCCTGTGGAAACAGTATGAGTCCTGGCGTAGTCATGACATTAGCTATGCATGTGTAGGATGGCTAGAGGTTATAGGTTTCTGGAACATCAAAACTTCTGATCTTGATGACGCTGTGATCTACTTAGAAGACTTAAGCATGTGCAATTGGAGCCCTGTTACATAACACAAAGGTGGGAAAGTTATACTAATAAATTTATGTGATGATGATCAATATGAGTGGTCCAAGACAATGATGATGTTAAATGACAGTGATTGATTGGAATGAATGAACTGTGATTGGACCACTGGCATGATTGACAGGTGGCGTGAGCACCATAAATCCTGACATGACTGTCGCCTCAGTGTGGGCGAGCACACATGCGTACATGTATGCGTGACTGACAGTGAGACTGACTGCATGACTGACTGTGTGCATGGGGTCTGCATGCATTGTGCCTTGTGACTGGGAGTCTGAGAAATTGAATCAATGTAGAGTAGTAATAGTGAATCTGAGTGAAAAGTTTATAGTAAGTAGAGTGCCTGTGTGGGAGATTGAAAAGATTGGTAGTGAGGGTGCTGATTGGCATGTGGGGGATTAGTGCACCAGGAGACACCTGAGCCTCACCTGAACATACCGACCTTCATTTCCCAAGGGATGGGTAACATATCACCCATCCCTCAGAGGTTCCAAGTACTTTATATGTAAAGGAAAGGACGGAACTCCTCTGCCTCATAGAGACCTAACAGCAGGCCATTCAGCCTGTCAGTGTTCTTGGTTCCCACCACTGGTGACTGGCCTGTACTGATTTTTCCCTGCACTCTCATGTATATAGCATTCTGTTAACTGTTTGTTTCCCTGTTCAATTGTTCTTGTTGATACCTTTGAATACTTATTTTAGAATAGATATTCTTGTTAACCCTTACTTTGGTGTCTAGTCTTTATTGATTGTGGCGTGCTTCAGAGTGGGGCCAGGTCGCAGGCCAATACTTTGAAGGGATTAACCCTTTTGCATGCATTCAAATCACAGATCCCTGGTTGATCTAGAGAGGCCTAACAAACCTCTGTTCATATACTGTCCATAGTTGTCTGCCAGGCCAGACTGAGAAACAGACCTGCAGGCAATCATCAATGTCTTTACCAAGGCATATAAGAAAATGGGATTGACGTTTAATATTCAGAAGACTAAGGACCTCCACCAACAAGCTCCTAATGAACAGTCCCCAGGTCCAGTAATCCATATCCATGGCGAGACTCTGGAGAATGTTGAGTATGTTCCCTAACGTGAAAGCCAGCTCTTGCAGAAGGCCAACATTAATGAAGAAATCCAACATTGCCTCAAATGTGCAAGTGCAGCCTTTGGAGGCCTGAAGAAACAGGTGTTAGAATATCGTGACATCCAATCCAAAACCCAGCTCAAGGTTTATCAAGTAGTCGTGATCCTCACCTTGCTGTACTGAGCTGAGATATGCACAGCGTACCAGAGACATCTAATGGAGAAATACCATCAACACTGCCTGTGGAATATCTTCCAAATCCAGGGGGAAGACAGACACACCAATGCTAGCATCCTCCTGCAAGCAAACGCCATGAGTACTGACGTGCTGATCATCTGACATCAACTTCATTGGGCTGGCCATATTATCTGGATGTCTGACTCTGACTCCCAACGCAAGTTTTATTCTTCCAGCTTAGTCAAGGTGCATGCTCATGAGGACGGCAAAGAAGGTGTTTCAAGGACGTCCTCAAGGCCAACTTAAAAAATGCAACATCGATGTCAACTCGTGGGAAACTATCATCCAGGACTGCCCTAAATGGAGCAAGAGTCCTCTGCAGGGATCTTAGTATTTTGAAACCTTGTGGCAAAGGCATGAAATAGAATGGCACACCGTTAGGTGCAAATGCCCTGCACAAGTACATTTGCAGGATGCATTTTATATATTGTTAAAACATGAAATGTCATAAACCATTTAAATTCTTGACTCATCTGTTAGGCTAGGGACAAATTACACATAAACTGGTATAAGTGATAAGAAACAGGTTCAGATCTATAACACAACAGAACTTCAGTGCACATAAACCACTTTCAAAATGGCCAAAACTGGTTTAAGATAAGCCTGGATGGATGTAGTATTAGACTTAACTGATTTAGGTTAAATAGATTTATTGTACTTCTGTCCCAGATCCTGCCCCAGATTCATGTTAATTCACAATCCCCCAGCATCCCAGGATGCTTGCACCTCCCCCACGAACCCCTCACAAGGTGGGAGAGCTAGCCTTGGCGCAAGCTGTCTGCTGCAGCTGAGCAGGGAGACATGCTCTAACACTCCCCAGCTTCTGGTCTGAGTGACTGCAGGTATGTGACTACATTTCCAGAATCAAAAGTGAATGTCTGTCACTTGCTTACCAGTTCAGTCTACGTAGCTCAGACTAACCTGTGAAAATTTAATCAATTGAGCCTTGGGCTTTTTGACTACAGGCAGTCCTCAATTTATGACTTTTCAAGTTCTGACAAACAGCACTTATTACCTTTATAAATGGACATCCTTTTTCAAGGTTCCAACGCAGGTTTCAACTTTACAACACTCGATACAGCTGTGTCCGGCTGGTAAGTCTGTTGTGGTGGAAGGGGAGGGGACAGATCAACGGCCCGGCACCAGAGGGATTGGGGCTGGGACAGGGGCTGGGGCAAGAGCTGCCCAGCTGGGACGGGAGGGCGTGGGATGAAGGCACAGCTCATCCAGGGGGCGCACGGTGGAGGGGCAGCTCTTGCCACTGCATGACACTGGTCCGGGAGCACACAGGGGGGCATGTAAACCCAGATCTGCAAGGGGCGGGTGGATCCAGGGCTGCACCATGCTGCACTCCGGGCAGGTGTGGAGGTGCTGCGAGCAGTGGCTATGCCCTACTGCCACTGGCCCAGCCAGGGGGCGGGTGGGGGGGACACAAAAGTGTGGCTTGCTCCAGGCAGGCATGACAGTGCTGGAAGCAGGGGCTATGCCCTGCCGCTGCTCATCCAGCAGGGGCGGAGTGGGCATAGGATGAAGCTGATGTGCTGCCTCTGGACAAGTGGTGTGCAGTGAGGGAAGCTGCCCCCCACACTGCTGCCCTGACTTGGCAAGAGGTGGCAGGGCATAGCCCCCACTCCCAGCACCGCAGTGCCTGCCCCATGCCCCCCTGGATGAGCCAAGCCTTTGTACTGTGCCCCCCACCCCACCCCCACCCCCCACCAGGCTGGGCAGCGCTTGCCCCATTCCCTGTCCCAGCCCCAGCCCCAATCCCTCCTTCACTGCTGCGGCATTGATCTGCGCCCCCACAACCTCTTCCACCACAACAGACTTACCCTATTGAGCATCATAAAGGAACCACTCCCCCAATTGCAACATTGTTCCTATGGGAAAATTGGCTCCGAGCTATGACATTTTGACTTAAGACGCAGTTTTCAGGAACCAATAGTGTCGTAAATCTGAGGACTGCCTGTATTTGTACTCAGCCTTAATGCTTCCTGTTCTCTAGTGCAGAAGTGGCCAAACTGTGGCAAGACTGCCACAGGTGGCATGGGCAGCCTCTGCCTGGCATGCAGGCAGCCTAGCTGACACGAGGTAGGAAGCAGAAAATGCAGCAGATTGGGCAGAGGAAAGGGGATTGGAATGGTACTCGGGGAGGCTACAGAGCTAATTTGGGGCATGACTACCAAAAAGGTAGGCTCCCACTGATCTAGTGTATTTTTCCTCTGTGTTGACTAGTTTTTCTGATATTAAAGTTATTTTCTGACACCTAAGTAGACCCTGAAGGGAAAATGTCATAGCTGAGGGGTTGGCGGCCTTCTGCTGTTGTGGGCAGAAGCTTATGACCTGGCCCTTGCTGGGGGCTAAAAGTTTCTACCTCTCCCACACCTCTGAGGGCTGGAGGTCAGATTCCAAGGTACCCTGCAGCAAGGAGAAACCCAAAGCCTCTAGAGCAGTGCTTCTCAACCTTTCTAGTACCAGGGCCCATTTGTAAAGATCGATGGCCAGTCTCGACCCAATGCCCCTCACTCCTGACCTGCTGCCCCTCACCCCCAGGCCCCAGCTCCCCAGTGTGTGGGGCAGGGGGTGGGTGTTTGGAGTAGGAGGGCATGTGTGGAGCATGCGGGGGGCCACAAGCAGCCCCTTGCAGGCTGGACCTCTGCCAGCATGCAAGGGAAAAACCACTTTTGCCCACATTTTTCTCCATTAAAAGACAATCCACTTTTAAAGTTTGTTGATCCATTTTTAAAGTTTATTCATGACCCTTTCATATGTACTTGTGACCCCCTTTTGGGACACAACCCGCGAATTGAGAAACGCTGCGGTAGAGCAGCAGGTTCAGTTGCAGAGTGCGCTGCTGCGGAGCGGAGGGGCAGTGCAGCTCAACCCTGTGAGACTGATCCCATGTACCAGATCAGACCTCTTTGTGGGCCAGATTAAGCCTGTGGGCTGTAGATTGCCACCCCCTCTTATAGTTCCTTTTCAGCTGGGGCTTTGTAGATGCTTCTGTTATGTTGTTTCTACATTGAAAGACTCATGCTAAATGGCAGGGTAGGCTTTCACCTTGTAGACTAAGTGAATCAGAGGTGCGTAAGCTTTTGTAAGCTAGCTCACTTCATACCCCTTTCTTTTTCCTCCCTTCCCTACCCTTTGTTTTCCAGTAACTGCTTTCTGTTTAGAACCTCTGCTTCCTGAAATGTAGTGTTTTCCGTCCAATTTCTGAGTGGCTGGGGGCTGCAGGCCCCCTATCTGCATGCTGTAGGGGCTGCATGCCCACCAGAGCCGCATCCTGCATGAGCTGAAAGGGGTCTGCAGGACCTCCCCAGCCACAGACTCCCTTGCACCAGGACTGTGCTGCCCTGCCTTGGCCCTAGTGCGGAGGCGGGGGAGGTGGGCACGCCGGAAGCAGATGCTGGGCTAGGGAAGGGGATTTTGGTGGCAGTAGCAGAAAAGTGATGGGGCAAGCAGAATCTGGACTGGGAGTTTGGGAGCTGCACGCAGCCCACAGGCCGCCAGTCGGATGACCGCAACTGGTTGGCTTTCCGTGGTTTACTCTCCTTATGTGCTGTCCCTATGTTAATTTTAGTTCTCGTTCAGTTTTTCTTTTCTTACTCCCTTTTCGAAACATCTCCTAGGTTACGAAACAGAGGTCTGAATGATCCTGACGGTAAAACAAGTTTATCCGTTAAGATGACTCCAGGGAAAGAATCCTGTTTTCATCTACGCAGCCTGGTGAGTTCCACCGTTTACATTTGAAAAGTACCTCTTACAGCACATGTCTTTAGAGCTGATTTTTTTTTTATTATATGATAAGCTTTTCATGGCTTTTCCCTCCCCCGATATGTGTGACGTGGGCCTAGAATTTTGGGGAGATCACATGTTTTTCTGTCGGCAAATAACAGGGTGGGTCAGCACTTCTATTTAGGATACCGTAACGTGCGACTTCTCGGAGCGTGTGACAAAGCGTTCCCATTGACATTACACGGTATTTAGTATTCCCAGCCCCACAACCATGGTTAGTTTTGTCATTGCTGCTACTACTGCTGTTACATTTGTTAGCAGCCCCTGAATTGACAAGTTCCACAAGTCTTCAAGGCTTCCAGAAGTCAGTTTCCGGACTGGCGTTATCGCCGACAGCGCTGGGCATGGCTTACGGCGCTATCAGTGCCGCGGTATTTGCAGCGGGAATGCTGACAGCCTCTTATCCCATGGAGGGCTCCTGACAGTCCCGTTCCAGCTGTGTATTTAACGAGCCCTTTGTTGACAGCGCATTCCAAGAAGGGCAGTTTTCCTGTCTAGGGTCAGCCTCCCGCTTCAGTCCTGCGTCTTCCTGGATGAAGCAGGGCTGGGCAGAAGCCAAGCGCTGCGGTTCTGAGGAGAGCAGTGCCAGGGGAGGGTTAAAGTCAGGATGTCGTCATCACGCTGGGGCGTTTCTCAGCCTTCCTGCTGAGAGCGTCTAGTCTTAGGTTCCTGTGCTCAAACAGCCAGCGAGGAGGCGAGAGAGGCAGGGAAGTGTTGAGGGGACGGGAATGGGGGGGGCCTTTGGGATACATGAGCAAGGCAGATGCCAGTGCTGTGGGCCCCACGGGAGGGGCGGTGTTGCCAGAGGGATTTTTCCCTGGGGTCCTGGGGCCGGAGGCTGCTTGTGACAGCTGAGGGAGCAGGGGCTCTATTCTAATGGTCGGGTGTGAGCAAGCTGAAAACGATTCAAACGAGGCAAAGCACAGGCTCCGCGCCCCAAACTGGAAAGGTGTCGCTACATTCAAGTTGTTCTCGGTTTGTTCCTGCGCAACGTTTAAGCGTGTTCACGCTCGGCAATGAAGCTCGTTCACACTGCGTGATGAAGTACGTTGACACACAACAGTGAAGCACGCTGACACGCAATGAAGTGTGAGCACACAAACAGCGAAGCCTGTTCATGTGCAGCAGCAGTCTAACTGTTGTTAGGCGTGAGCTAGCTGAGAACAACTGAGAGGAAGCAAAGGAGAGGCTCCACACGCGAAACTAGAAAGGTTTTGCTCTGGTTAAATCCTCAGCTCGTTCACAGGCAGCAGTTAACGCGTGTTCACGCTCAACGATGAGGCGCGTTCAAATACAATTAGGTGCATTCACACTTAGCGATTTAAGAGCATTCAACCGCAGTTGAAACACGTTTACACTCAGTGTTTAAGCACATTCACATAGAAGAGTGAAGCGCCTTCCCTTCCTCCTCAGTGATTAGAGCTTAATAGCAGCTGCCCCTTTGAACCCTGCCCCTATAGAAAGGACTCCCAACGTGCCTGTGTGCCGCTAAGAGAGTTGTTGCTGGGAGTAGGGCCCCATTGGACTGGAGAGGGTTAATGCGAGATGCTGCCATCATGGGGCTGAGGCTTCCTTGCAAATCTTGAGCCTCTGTCTCCGGTTGGCAGCCAGCCAGAGACAGGGCAGGGCAGAGGGGGAATGAATCTGGGCATGCCTCTGGACTGCATGGGTGGGCAGGGGCCGGTGCCTTGGACTCATTGGGCAGGAGACATTGCGGGAGGGATGTTCTGCAGGTTCAAGGGGCCAGAGGATGCTGGTGATGGCTGCAGTATATGGCGTGCGCCTGGAAGGGGCCTGCGGTGGAACGTTCCAGTCCTTCCCTCTGATGCCCGGTGGGTGCGGTGTGTGGGTGGTGGGTTGTTGTTGTTCTCCCCGCAAGCTGTGAGCGTGTATGTTGCTGAATCCTGTTCCTAATAAAGATAAAGTTGTTTGCCATCCCCCCAGTCGCTCTGCTGAACGCTGACTCGAGGACAGAATGGAGGTCTGAGTACTCAGAGGGGACAGGAAGGCCTGAGGGGCATGGAGGTCTGAGTGAGTACCCCATCCCAGGAACCTGGTGGCCAAGGGCAATGGTGTCAGAAGTGACCTGTCTCTCAGTGGAGTCACCAACAGCCTGATTAAGGGGGTTACAGCTTTCATTCAGAAGGAAAAAAAAACCGGAGCATTTCAAACCTCCACCAGCATTGTCCTTCACTGGAAATCTTGGGGAGAACTGGAGGAGGCGGGAACAGAAGCTACGATTACACCTTGCAGTCACAAAGGCCGGGCAAGAGGCAGAGGGTTATAAAACTGCAGTCATGCTTCACTGCGTTGAGTATAAAGGCCTCGAAATTTACAACAACATGCAAAGGGTGTTTGCAGACCCTGGTAACAAAACCCTGACAGAGGTGCTTGCAGCATTCAAGATAAATGAACCCAGAAAAAAGCCCCTGTTTCTGAAAGGTATCAGTTCTGGCAACTTAGATACAATGAGGCTGCAGGCATAGATGATTTTGTTACAGAGCTCAGAAGCAGAGCACAGCATTGTGAGTTTGGATCTGCTGAGGATGTTATGTTGAGGGACAGGCTTGTTTGCAGCATAACTGACTGCAAACTCAGGGAAAGGCTTGTGGAAAACCCCTCCCTCACCCTAGCACAGGCTGTGGATATCTGCAGACCAAAGGCTCTCTGCAGAAGCAAGCTTGCATACAGTTGAGCAAAAGCAAATCTGCCATAGCACTTTGCAAAAGCAAAGCAAACTGCCAATGAAGTTTGCTCCACAGGAGGGCCATCAAGCTGCAAAGGGCAAAGTTTGCAAACGATGCGGAAGCACAAGCAAGCCTAGATCCTGCCCAGCTTTTGGAGAAACATGTTACAAATGCTCTGGAGCGAACCACTTTGCAAAAAATGTGCAAATCAAAGGGAGAGGCTCCAAAATCTGCAAAAGGAGTCAGTACCCTATATATGGGCGCAATGTCTGCAAAGGAGCACTCACCGACCTTTGATAAGCCTGGTATAGCTGGCTTGCCAGTTTATTTTAAGTTAGATACTGGAGCGGAAGCTAACGCTATTCCAGTAGATGTAGCAAAGGCTTTGCAAAAGTATGCAAGGCTCAAACTCACGTTACATTAGTTGCATTTGGCGGTGCACCCATCAAACCAAAAGGTGCAGTCATTGCAGGCTGCAAATCTGGTGCTAATGAATCTGATGTAATTTCTACCTAACCGACAACAGTGACCCACCGATACCTGGTAGTCCATGGAATGGCCCTGACAATACCTGCAACCAAGGCGGAACTTCTCAAACGATATCCGGACGTTTTCGAAGGAGTGGGCCAATTTCCCGGTACCTACCACATCTGTGTCGACCCGGCAGTACCACCAGTGGTGCACGGGTGTACAAAAATTCCCTATGCAACCCTAGGCACATAGAAGACTGCCCTCGAAACGCTGGAAGCTATGAGTCATTACGAAGGTGACTAAGCCCACCCACCCTGGGTCAATAGCCTTGTGATCGCACAAAAGAAGGATGGTTCGCTACCACTTTGTTTAGACCCGAGAGACCTCAACAAGGCAGTATTGAGGCAGCACTTTTCTATTCCCGCTGTAGAGGATGTGCAAAAGAGCTTGTCAGGTAAAAAGCTGTTCACCGTTCTTGATGAAAAGGACGGCAACGGGCAAGTCAAATTGGACAAGGAATCAGCCGAGCTGTGTACCACTTCAGTCGCCTTCCTTTTGGTGTTGAGTCAGCTAGCGAAGTATTCCAACAGAAGAATCGTGAGTGCTTTTGGTGACATTCCAGGAATCCACATAATCGCAGATGACATGCTTGTTGTGGCAGCTACCAAAGAGGAGCATGATGCTATCCTGAAACAAGTCCTGGAGAGAGCACGTCTGAAAGGAGTAAAGTTTAATAAGGACAAAATACAGTTTTTAGTCGACAGCGGTAGGTATACAGGCCATATTGTCTCAAAAGATGGTGTCAAACCAGATGAGGACAAAGTGGAAGCCACCAACAGGATGCCCCCTCCAACAGATAAAAAAGGCCTTCAGAGACTCCTCGGAACCATTCAGTGCTTGGCGCAACACATTCCACGTGAGTCAAGCCTGACGGCCCTGCTGAGGGCACTTCTCAGGAACGGCGTTATCTGGCAATGGGGACCCGAGCATCAGGAAGCCCTGGATAAGCTCAAGCAAACCATCACAACGGCACCTGTGCTCAGGTACGTCAACCCAGCAGAGCAGCTGGAGTTCCAAGCCGATGCATCCAAAGATGGCCTAGGAGCATGTCTGTTTCAGCAGAAGCAGCCAGTTGCATATGCTTTGAAGGCTCTAACACAATCTGAGAGAAATTATGCTCAGATTGAAAAAGAACTTCTGGCAATTGTCTTCGCCATGACAGAGTTCCACCAATATGTGTATGGCACCCAGGCATGGGTCCAGGTGGGCCACAGGCCCCTGGGAGCGATTTTTGCGAAGCCTGTAGGCAAGGCTCCGCCACAGTTACAGCGGACGCTGTTGGAGCTCCAAAAAGATGACGTCCAGATTCTCTGTACCGAAGGCAAAGACAAGTTGAACCCGAACTAAAGCCTTACTGGCCAAATCTGGATTCAGGATGATTTCCTTATGATTGGGCCAAAAATAACGAACGCCCACATCGAGCAATGGATTGCAAATTGCATACCCTGTCAAGAGCTCCAACCCAGTACTCAGAAAGAGCCCATGATCTCATATGAGATCCCAGACCTGCCTTGGCTAAAACTAGCAGTGGACATTTTTGACCTACGGGGACAGTCTTATTTGATAAATAGCCAATTGCCCGTCAAGAATGCCGGGGGCGGGGGGGAGGGGGAGGAAGCGGGGGAGGGCTGGGATGGCGTGCCGCCACCTAACGCCCCACGCTGCCGCTGTTCTCCCTCTTGCAGACAAGACAGCTGGCATGGTAATAGCCAAAATAACATCTGTATTTGCTCGCCATGGCATGCCTAAAGAAACTTTGTGATCACATGCCACTTGCAAAGTCACGTGATGAAAAAATTTCGACTGACTGGGGCATAACCATCACCCATTCTAGTGTGGGTTATCCGCAATCCCATGGTTAGGCTGCACGCGTGGTTCAGACCATCAAATCCATGTTTAAGAAGACTTTTGCAGGACGGCTCAGATCTATATCTGGCTTTACTCAATCTGAGGAACACGCCCATTACTGGTCTTGAGTGTGCTCCAGTGCAGCTTCTGATGGGGAGACTTTTGCGCAGTACCCTCCTTGCTACAACGGCGGTGCTAACTCCTAGACTACCGTCGAATGCCTCCCACAAATTGCGGAACCTTCAAAGGCGCCAAAAGAAGCACTATGACCGCATGGCTGCAGTCTTGCCACCTCTACGAGAAGGGGAGAAGGTCAGGATGCAAACAAGTACAGGTTGGACACCAGCATCCGCTATGGCAAAAAGGATGAACCGCGTTCCTACGTGGTAAAAACTCCCAGCAGTAATGTCTACAGGAGAAACAGAAGACACTTAAGGAAAGATCAGTCCTCAGTACCAGCAGAACAAGTTAATGCACCTCAAGAGACGGCAGCAGAACAAGCATCAGAAGTAAAACCAGAGCACCAAGAGCAAGAGTTTCGTTACATTTCAGAGGATCCACCAGTACCCACAGAGACACCTGATGGCACCACGCAAACTAAGAGTGAATGGGTGAAGTTGCCTGTGAAGTACAAGGATTATGTGATGGGATCTAGACCCCTTTGGTGAGCCAAGTGCTAGCAACCTTTAGCTCCATGATCCTGAAATGTTCCGAGTTAAAGTAGCTGCTGATGAACTTTCAACTACTGAAGAGGGAGCTCCCAGAGTGAAGAAGGGGGATGCGGTATATGGTGTGTCCCTGGAAGGGGCCTGCGGTGGAACGTTCCAGTCTTTCCCCCTGATGCCCGGTGGGTGCGGTGTGTGGGTGGTGGGTTGTTGTTGTTCTCCCCGCAAGCTGTGAGTGTGTGTGTTGCTGAATCCTCTTCCTAATAAAGATAAAGCTGTCTACCATCCCACCGGTCTCTGCTGAATGCTGACTCAAGGACAGAACCCCAGGGGCATGGAGGTCTGAGTAAGTACCCCATCCCAGGAACCCGGTGGCCACGGGCAAAGACTATAGCGCCTGTGAGTGAAATGGACTCCTTGCAGACTAAGTAAATCAGAGGCACATGAGCTTTTGTAAGCTAGCTCACTTCATCAGCAGGGATCCTGGTTTTCTCCAATTTAAAAAAATCCCCAATTTTCTCATATATATAGTGGGGTTTCATTTTAATCATGGGAAAATGTGAATTCGGGGTTAGTGGTTTTTTTAACTGAAAATTCGGGATTTTTTTTTCATCAGACAAAACCAGGGGCCCTCTCTGTTCATCAGATGCTAAGAAGGGACTGCCGGAAGCAGAACTTCTATATAAAGCGGTGATTAGCGGTGCCGCACACAAACAGCCCCGGAGATAGGGGGCACCCCTGGCGCACCCCTCTCCACCCTGAATTCCTCTCCCAAACATCCCTTCACCAAGATTCTGCTTCTGGGAAATTTGTGGGGTGGGTGAGAGCCCTGTATAGAGGTGCGAGGTGCGCCAGGGGTGCCCCCTATCTCCGGGGCTGTTTGTGTGACAGAATTCAGAAGACAGAATTCGCCGTTTTGTGTTGTGCAGGGCCCTTGGCAGTCCAGCATGCAGGCAGACTTCAGACACGCTGCTCCTTTAAAAAAGGGCAAGACACCCTGTGAAAGACTGCCTGCGCCTGCTCCAGGGGAGCAACAAAAAGCCTGCACTGGCAGGCAGTCTTTCAAACACCCTTAATTGTTGCCTGTGAAGGAGTCGAGGACAACTTAAATGGAGCCAAGCCTTTTCAGTTTCGGGTGTGGAGCCTCTCAGTTGTTCACGGCTAGTTCACACCCAACAACTAGAACAATGCTTTTGCGTATGGCCACAAGCCATGAGGCGCCAGGCAAACTGTTGTAGGGTGCAGTGTTGAATATGAGCCTTTGACCAGGAGATGGGGCTTGTGCATCTCCCCTCCCCATGCGGGGCACTCCTCCCACTGCACCATCCATCTCCCCCTGCTCAAAGGCCACACAAGGACAAAACTATGCATGCACTCACCACATAGTTGGTGTGAAGTGCATAGTGCTCCATAAGCCTCGCCTTGGTTTTGTGGCGGCCTCTGGCTCTTCCCAGGCCTTCCAGCTTTCAGTTCTGGTTCGCATCTGACCTCTGAGACGTACCGCCTGTGTTCAGTTTGGTTCGTATTGCTTCCTAACAGTGTGACGACAACAGCCGCAGCTTTCTGGCATCCTAAAGCCCACGATTCCTGCTGTAACAGAGGATTTCCGCTGTAACAGAGCTGTTCGCAGTGGGTCACAAAGCAAGCTGCCTCTGACACCCTCCTCAGCTGCACGCTGCTGACCACACTCTCCATCCAGGTGCAGGCAGAGGGACCGCTTTCCTCCTGACAGCCAACCACCCCATCCTCTTGAAGGCTCCTGACAAGTAGTAGCCTGCCTGCCAGACTACAAAGGGTCCCTGCACAGCACCAGCCCCCCCAAATGTCTCTGAAAGAAACAATGAGATCTATTTTTTGACACCAGCAAGTTCTCCCCGAGGGGAGGTGCACCGCTCCTGGAGGACCGCTCCTGGAGGCACTTCAATACCAGGCCAATGCGTGGAGTGGATGGAGCAAGCGCCGAGTCCATCTCCCAGTTCCAAAAATCCATTTAATATAAAGTCCTCACATCGAGGACATATCAGATATTAAACTGATAAGAACAGATTTTTTTTTTTTAATTAATATCAAAATGTTTAATCGTCTCTCCACACCATCTCCTTTTGACAATATTTCACAGAAAAACAATATCATACATAGCACAATCGTAGGGGACGCCCGTCCCCTTTCCAATCACAATTTCTCCACCGTTGTATCACTGAATCCTCTTTATACATAACCATTAATTCACTCCATGACAATACATTTTTGCTTTTTTCTCATACAGGTTCTTGGGACACTTCAAACATTTACAATACATTTTCACATTGTACACAGTCTTTTCACATAGTCTTGTATTTTCCTCCATTTTATTTGCATTTAACTTGTTTCCATCGTTCTTTATTTGTCACACACAATTCACCTTCGTTTTATCTCATTACCACTGTTTTCCCAATGTTTCATTTCCACCTTTCCCCTCTTTTCCCTAATTCCCGACGCTTTTCCTTGCCCTATTTCCCGACGCTTTCCTTTCCCTTCTCTCTCTCTTCTTTTCTTTTCCCTGTCCTTACCCTATCCCGGCCGGCTGAAATAATTCCTGCCACCAAACGCCTTGCCATGCCCTACTCATCTTGCCCTTTTCTCCTTGTCCCTTTATGTAGTCTTTAATCTCGTAGTACCCTAGCTGTGTACATTCCCTTTGTGTGAAGTATACCCCTTTCCCTACTAACAAACATCTCGTTTTCCATAATGCCACCCTCATCCCCATCAAGACCACCCGTACTTCCCGTTGCCTCTCTCCTTGTTTTACCAGTCCGTACACTGCGCTTTCATATGACACCCCCTGTGCCCACCCTATTTTCCTTAGAAATTTCCCTACTCTTCCCCACACCCTTCTCGCGAACGTGCACTCCCAAAAGACGTGATGCACCGTTTCTTCCTGTGTACAGCACTCCCGTGGGCACTCCGCCGATCTCACCAGCCCCCATCGGTGTAGTACTTCCCTGACTGATAACACCTGCCTCACTATACACCACGCTATGTCTCTATGAGTCCCTTTCCACCTTGCGTCTTCTATTCCCTTCCACACCTCTCTCACCTGCTCCCATGCCAAATCCCCCACGTCTGTCAACACATCTTTCTCCCTAATTGTGTTGAAAATCATCCTAGCTTTCTGTAATCTTTCCAGTCCCAATTTGGCCAAACCTTTTGCCCTGACGAATGCCGCCAGCCTATCCACATGCTGCGATGGTTTCCCTGCCCATATCCCTGTCCACCTTTCACCAAATACCCCCCATGCCCTCAAAACTCTGCCTCCCCAGTACTTTGCCCATTTCCCCGCTATTTCTTCCCTTTTCCGTGCTTCCCTGACTAATGCTGCCACCCCGTGCCCATATACGAACGTTTCCACCTCTGGAAAACCCCATCCCCCTAGCTCCCCCGCTTTATAAATCTCCCTTATAAATCTCCCTACGTGCTACCTTTTCTCCCTTACTTCCCCAGAAAAACACACACAATTCCCTCTGTATCCTCCTCGCTTGCCTCCACGATGGGGGGTATACCCACCCTACAAACAGCAGGATCGGTAAGATCACTGACTTGATTAATTTTACCTTCCCTGTCTTTGACAACCCTCTCCCTCCCCATATCCCCAACACCTTTCTAACCTGCCCCCACGCTTCTCCCCACGCTGTTTCCCCTTTTCCATCTTTCTCAAAGCTTATCCCTAATATTTTTAGCCCTCCCTCTACCACCTGCAACCCATATTCCTCCAGACCCTCCCAGTTCCCTATGCCCCATATCTTACTTTTCCCCTTATTTAATCTTGCTCCGGCTACCCTTCCGTACTCTTCCATATGTTCCAGTGCCCTCCTCACTGACCTCCTGTCCCTCACCAGGAATGTTACGTCATCCATATATAGCAGCGCTTTCACTTCTCCTCCTCCTGGTATCTTTATCCCTTGAATTTGGTCGTCCCGTCTTATCTTCCTTCCTACCGCCTCTATCCCACACACGAAAAGCCCTGGTGACAAAGGGCACCCCTGCCTTACCCCTATTTTAATCTCCTCTCCCAAGTGTCCTTTTAACAGCACCCTGCTGAAAGCCCCCCGATACACTTCCCTCACCCATCCTATGTAGTTTCCCGGGAACCCCATCTTTTCCAGCACCGTGAACAGATACTCGTGCCTCACCCTATCGTACGCTTTCTCCAAATCCAGGTTTCCCACCACCATATTCCAGTTCCTATCCCTCACATACTCTATTATGTCCCTCACCACCCAGTGTGTTTGTGTTATCTTTCTCCCTTCCACCGCGCACATCTGTTCTTCCCCTATCACCTGTGCCAATACCCCCTTCATTCTTTCCGCCAGCATTCTCGTGTACAGTTTGTAGTCCACGTTTAATAACGTGATTGGCCTCCAATTTTTCAAACTCTTTTTCTCCCCCTTCTTATATAATAATACTATCACCCCTTCTGCAAACCCTTGCCCTACCTTTCCCCTTTCCATCATCTCTTTAAATACCTCCTTGACGTCTGTTCCCAACCACCCCCAAAATTTTCTGTAAAATTCCCCCAGTATCCCATCCACCCCTGGGACTTTATTTGTCTTCATTCCTTTCAGACACCCTTCTATTTCTTCTACTGTCACCTCTCTTCCCAAATCGTCCCTTTCCTCTTCCTTTAATTGCTGCATTTCTTCCTCTTCTACCCTCCTTTCTTCTTCTTCCGCCTCCCCTTTACTGTACAGGTCCCTATAGAACCTTGTTACCTCTTTTAAAATCTCCTTCTGCTCCTTTACTACCTGCCCCCCTTCCATCATTATCTCCCTCATTTCTTTCTTCCTGTTCCGAACCCTCTTTGCAAAATATCCACTCCACTCCTCTCCTTCCTCTACCCATGGTGCTCGTGCCAGAAATATTCTCTCCCTTCCTCTTTGTTCAAACCACTCTTCCACCTCCTTTCGGGCCGTCCCCAGTTCCTCTTTTACTTCTTTTCCTGCTTCTGCTTCCTTTACTAATCCTTGTACTCTTTGCTGCTTCCGTAACAAACTGCGCTGTCGCTGCTTTGCCCGTTTCCCCCCTTGCTTTTTAAACCACTCTTTGATCCTTTCCTTCACCATTACCCACCACTCCCACCTGGTTTCAAAATACCTTTTCAACGTTCTCCATCCCTTGTATTCTTCCACAAACTCCCTACATACCTTCCCCTCTTCTAGGTCCTTCAGATTCAACTTCCATACTCCCTTCCCCTGTGCTCCGCCCTCCCCTTGTCCTATCTCCACTCTTAATATGTTGTGGTCTGAAATTCCCGCTTCCCTTACCTCCTTCTTTTGCACTCTCAATCCTTCTAACACAAACACAAAATCTATCCTCGATCTTTTCCTCCCCCCTGGCTCTATCCTTGTCCAAGCAGTTTCACCCTTCCAAATATCTTTTAGCCCTTCTTCCCGTGCCCATTTCCCTAGCAATTTCCCTGTTCCATCCAGTTCTCCCTCACATTCTTCCCCTACCCTATCCCCTTTTTCTATGATACAGTTAAAATCGCCCACTATGATTCGGTGCCCTCCTCCCCCACAACACACCCCCAGTTTTTTAAACAAAACCATCCTCTCTGCTTTCACCGCCGGTGCATACACGTTCCAGATTGTGACTATCTGCCCTTCCCATTCCAGCACCATCTTCTATACCTGTCCCTCCACCAGCACTTGCACGCTTTTAACTTGTAGCGGCATCCGCCCTTCCCTAATCAAAATTCCCACCCCCAGGTTTTTGTTCCCTCCAGCTCCCGCTCACCAAGAAGGTCCCCACCGCCACCGCTTTCTCAACCAGCTCCACTCTCTTCCCCACCCTATCCCACACTCCTGCACACACAGCACTTCCGCGTCTGTTGTTTCTAAAATCTTCTTAATGTCCTCCCATCGCTGCTTCCTCAATAGACTCCTCACATTCCACGATATTATCCTTAGTGTTTTCCTCATTTCCTTACCCGTGGTGACCTTTCCCTTACTTCCCCTTTCCCATCCCGTCCTGCCTTGTCACCCAGTGACCCCGTCTCCCTCATGCCGGTCATGTGAGCCAGGTTAGCGATCGCGGCCAGGCTCAAATAACCCTCCGCTCCCTCGCTCCCTTCCCCCTCCCTTCCGGGCTTCATTCCTCTATTGCGGGTTCTCTTGGGTGTTTCGTCCCCCCTCCTTTGTCTCCCACCCCTTTCTTCTTCTTCCCATCTCTTCCTCCCTTTTCCTCCCTTCTCCCCTTTCTTTTTTCTCTTTAGCTTTTTCTCTGTCCCACACGCTGCCTGCCCCAGCGGGATCTCCTGGCTCCCGTCTGAGCATGACACATCACCCTTTGTGGCTGGTTGTGACCCTGCCCGCTTTCCCTCTTCTCTCCCGCCCTCAGGCTCTCTTTCCACCACGATTTCCATCGTGGAAGTTGTCAATCTGTCCAGCTCCTTCAACATTTCTAACCCTGTCTCCAATTCCAAACCTTCCCCTGCCTCTGTTTCCTCACACACCGATTCTTCCCGGCTCTCCAAGACCTCATTAGCAGACATTGCTGACTCGTTGTCTGCCTCCATCTCGCTCTCTTGTGCTTCTTTTTCCTCCTCCCTTCTTTCCTCCTGGTTTTTCGCCCTATTCGCATAGGAGTAGGGACACTCCCTATATGTGTGCCCCTCTTCCCCACATGTGATACATTTTATTTGTTTTTTGCACTCACTCGCCCTGTGTCCCATCTCCCCACATTTAAAGCACCTGGTTAGTGAGCAAAACGCTGCAATGTGCCCCCCTTTCCCACATCTACTACACAGCCGTGGCTGCCCAAAATAACTCACGTAGCGCCTGTGGGGCCCTGTGTAAAAGTTGGGAGCGATATGCTTTACCCCTCCGAAATGGGGGTCCTCCATTAGTCTCACTCTCGCTCTCCAGGACCCTGTCCAGATCTTATACTTATCCAGTACTCTCTCCACCCACATCACACTCTGTACTTGTCTCTCCACCCATCTCTCCACGTCCTCTTTTCCAACTTATCATTAAACATTCTCAAAAAGAGGACTCGCTCTCTCTCTCTCTCTCCTGTTTCGAACTGTAGCCCTTTTAATTTCCCTTCTTTCGTTAGCTTCCCTTGCCTTTCCCAAAACTCCTCATAAGCTTTCCTGTTCCAAAAGGTTAACCCCCACACTTTATAATTTTCATGTGCGATCACAACACTCAGATCCCGCGGGTTTAAGCCAATGTCTCTAAACAACACTTTTTCCATAAACTCAGTCCTCGTGAGCCGAGTTGCTCCTTCAAAGTCCTCCTTCAGTCCTCCTTTGCTCGTAGTTTCACTTGCCTTTGGGGGTCTTCCTTGCTCCACCATGGCTCCTGCTGCTCATCCTCTGACTCAGCCGCTCTCCTCTTCTCCTCCGATGTCTCTCCTCCACCTATCGTCGCCTGCTTCCGGTGATTCCCTTTCTCATCTGCCGCCAGCTCTCGCTCCTTCCAGCTGCTCTCATCCTGCTTCCGCTTCCGTCCCGCCACCACCGTCGTCCACATGCTCTGCTCCCTTTCGATCAGCTCGCCATTCTCCCACACCATCTCCGTTTGAGGCTCCATGGCTCCTCTCTCGATCTGCTCCGCCGTCGCCTGCTGCTCTGCTCTCATCTGCTTCGCAGCACCACTGCCGTCGCTATTCGATCTCCATTTTCCTCCTGGGGCTGGGAGGCTCGGCCCAGCTGCCGCTGCTTCGCTCCTGCCGCCGCCGTAGCAGGAGCCTCGCCAAGAGACCAGATTGACTTTTATTAGTAAATGGTAAGGATGGTAAATCCAAAAAAAAGATGACAAAGCCGATAGGGAAATACAGAACGCCCGGGCGAGGGACTAACAATAGAAGGATGGGGGTGAGGTTGGGAACGCACCTAGGTTACATGTGATACAAAGTTAGCCAAGAGACCAGATTGACTTTTATTAGTAAATGGTAAGGATGGTAAATCCAAAAAAAAGATGACAAAGCCGATAGGGAAATACAGAACGCCTGGGCGAGGGACTAACAATAGAAGGATGGGGGTGAGGTTGGGAACGCACCTAGGTTACATGCGATACAAAGTTAGCCAACTAAGCCCGGGGGTAAGGGGAGAGGGGAGTGGGGAGGGGGAGGGAGGGGGGGGTTTCGCGACGCTGAGAGAGAAAGAGGATAGAAACACACATACCCGTGACAATGGTCCGCAACGGTGGAAGAAGTGGTCCGAAGATGAAGTGTCTCAGTCTAGATATAGTCTATCGCGGGGGTCCTCTTCGGGTGGCGCTGGGTCATCGTCCGTTGTTGATGTTACACTTGATCTTAGCCAAAAGGCTGAGAAGCGATACCCTGAACCCCGCGAAAACCTCGGGGCCCCCACGGGCAGCCTCCCCAAAGACATCGCAAGGTGCCACGGAGGCCCCTCCGCTCACAGTCGTCACCTGCAGCTTCTGGCGCCACAGACCCACGCGAAAAAGTCCTTCCGCAATATCTCCTGCCCAACAGGTCCGAAGCACCCCCCACCTCCCCACGTAGCCCAAAGGCCCCCTATTCATGCCCTCTCAACACTTCCCTGCCTCTCACCTCCTCCTCCTCGCTGGCCGTGAGATGAGAGATGATTTGCTCAAAGCCCGAGCGAGCACGATGACGACAGCGTCTCGCTTTAACCCTCTCCTGTCTCGCAGGGTGCTCCTCCAGCCCTGCTCTCGCCAGCAGCAGCAACCCCCTGAGCAGACATGGGTACACTGGGAGCCCTTGTCAAAGGGGCAGGGATCAAAAGGGCAGCTGCTGATCCCTGGGGGGGAATTGTTGCCCGTGAGAGTGCGAATGTCTGCAATTGTGCTTGAACACCCGTTAATCACTGAGTGTGAAACCCACCCACCGGTATTTGAACAGGAACACCCTTAATTGTTGCCTGTGAGAGTGTGATTGGGCTTCAGTTGTGCTTGAACACCCGTTAATCACTGAGTAAGAACCCACCCACCGGTATTTGAACGGGAACACCCTTAATTGTTGCCTGCGAAGGAGCTGCGGACAACCGAAACAGAGCAAAACCTTTCTTTCCAGTTTCGGCTGCGGCGCCTCTCCTTTGCTTCGTCTTAGTTGTTCTCAGCTAGCTCACAGCTAACAAGTAGAACAGGGTTGCACGTGACTGTGCTTCACTGTTTCTGTGCACACACTTAATTGTGTGTCAGTGGACATCCCTGCTGCGTGCAAATGCACTTAATCGCAGAGTGAACACTGAGTGAACACGCTTAACGGTTGTGCAGGCATGAGCTGAGAACGACTTGAAGGTGGCAGCTCCCTTCCAGTTTGGGGCATGGAGCCTCTGCTTTGCCTCATTTGAAGCGTTCTCAGCGTGCTCACACCCCACCATTCCAACAGAGTTGCTGCTCCCCTCTCTCGGCTGTCACGAGCAGCCTCTGGTCCCAGCAACCTGGGGAGAAATCCCTCTCGCAACACCACCCTCAGCACTGGCATCTCCCTCTCTCATGTATCCCAAAGATTCCTGCCCCCTCAACACTTCCCTGCCTCTCACCTCCTGGCTGGCTGAGTGAGGAGAGGAGACAAGACAGAGACAGAGACACTCAGGATCTGCATGAAGGCAGCAGAACGCCCCAATGTGATGACGACATCCTGATTTTAACCCTCCCCTGGCAAGGGGATGTGCCTCTGGCCGCCCGCCCTCTCCTCAGAACCGCAACGCGTGGCTTCTGCCCAGCCCTACTTCCTCCAGGAGTACGCGCGACTCGAGCAGGGGACCGACCCTAGACAGGGACCCTGCGCTTACTGGAAGGCGGTGTCAACAAAGTGCACGTTAAATACACAGCTGGAACTGACAGTCAGAAGTCTTCAACAGGACGGGAGGCTGTCAGTATCCCTGCTGCAAATACCGCGGCACTGACAGCACGGTAAGTGATGCCCGTGAAATGCCCAGTGCTGTCAGCAATAAGACCAGTTCAGAAACTGACTTTTGGGGGCCTTGAAGGTTCGCGGAACTTGTCAATTCAGGACCTGCCAGCAAATATAACAACAACAACAAAAATAACAACAATTGTGGGGCTGGTAATATTAATACTGCGTAACGTCAAAGCGAACACCTTCAAACGTTCGAAGTGAACGTTCAAAAAAGTTGCACATTACTGTATCCTACAGAGAAGCGCTGACCCACCCTGTTATCTGCTGAGCACAAATCGTGACAGATAAATCTGGTCTCCCCAAAATTCAAGGCCCAATTCAGAAATAGGGAAAAAACAAAAAAAGCTACGAAAAGTCTATAGTATAAATAAAAGTACGAGGTCTAAGGAGATGAGGCGTAAGAGGTGCTTCTGAAAAACTGGACAGCCCTGCTGTAAAACACGATGTTTCTGAAAATCTTTTAAAAACACAATGCACATATTAAGTAATCAATAGCACCCATTTCTAACGCGCAGCTTCATCAAGTAACCAGAGTATGAGCATCCACCATCCTTTGATATGCCGTGGCATCAGGTTTCACTCTGGGCTGCATACCTAAGGGCCTGCCTTCAGCCTGCTCATTTAAGGATCCGAGCAGAGAGAGTAATTGGCCGTGCTAGCCTGGATTCAGGGGAGATTTGCAGGGCAGATCTGCCCTTCCTAGATTCACTAAACCAGGGATGCATCAGCTTTCATAAGCAGCAGCTTGCTTCATCGGATGCTGAGAAGCAGCTGTAGGAAGCAATGGTGCTAAACCGAAAGCAGGGATTAGGGTACCAAAGGGTAGGAAAGGGGAAGGACAAAGAAAGGGGTACCGCAAGCCCCGCTGACACCCGCAGGGTACCGCAGGCCCTGCTGACAGCTGCTTTTTCCTCCCTTTCCATTCTAATCACTGCTTTATATAGAAGTTCTGCTTCCGGCAGTCCCTTCTTAGCATCTGATGAACAGAGAGGGCCCCTGGTTTTGTCTGATGAAAAAAAAATCCCGAATTTTCAGTTAAAAAAACCACTAACCCCGAATTCACATTTTCCCATGATTAAAATGAAACCCCACTATATATATGAGAAAATTGGGGATTTTTTTAAATTGGAGAAAACCAGGATCCCTGCTGATGAAGTGAGCTAGCTTACAAAAGCTCATGTGCCTCTGATTTACTTAGTCTGCAAGGAGTCCATTTCACTCACAGGCGCTATAGTCTTTGCCCGTGGCCACCGGGTTCCTGGGATGGGGTACTTACTCAGACCTCCATGCCCCTGGGGTTCTGTCCTTGAGTCAGCATTCAGCAGAGACCGGTGGGATGGTAGACAGCTTTATCTTTATTAGGAAGAGGATTCAGCAACACACACACTCACAGCTTGCGGGGAGAACAACAACAACCCACCACCCACACACCGCACCCACCGGGCATCAGGGGGAAAGACTGGAACGTTCCACCGCAGGCCCCTTCCAGGGACACACCATATACCGCATCCCCCTTCTTCACTCTGGGAGCTCCCTCTTCAGTAGTTGAAAGTTCATCAGCAGCTACTTTAACTCGGAACATTTCAGGATCATGGAGCTAAAGGTTGCTAGCACTTGGCTCACCAAAGGGGTCTAGATCCCATCACATAATCCTTGTACTTCACAGGCAACTTCACCCATTCACTCTTAGTTTGCGTGGTGCCATCAGGTGTCTCTGTGGGTACTGGTGGATCCTCTGAAATGTAACGAAACTCTTGCTCTTGGTGCTCTGGTTTTACTTCTGATGCTTGTTCTGCTGCCGTCTCTTGAGGTGCATTAACTTGTTCTGCTGGTACTGAGGACTGATCTTTCCTTAAGTGTCTTCTGTTTCTCCTGTAGACATTACTGCTGGGAGTTTTTACCACGTAGGAACGCGGTTCATCCTTTTTGCCATAGCGGATGCTGGTGTCCAACCTGTACTTGTTTGCATCCTGACCTTCTCCCCTTCTCGTAGAGGTGGCAAGACTGCAGCCATGCGGTCATAGTGCTTCTTTTGGCGCCTTTGAAGGTTCCGCAATTTGTGGGAGGCATTCGACGGTAGTCTAGGAGTTAGCACCGCCGTTGTAGCAAGGAGGGTACTGCGCAAAAGTCTCCCCATCAGAAGCTGCACTGGAGCACACTCAAGACCAGTAATGGGCGTGTTCCTCAGATTGAGTAAAGCCAGATATAGATCTGAGCCGTCCTGCAAAAGTCTTCTTAAACATGGATTTGATGGTCTGAACCACGCGTGCAGCCTAACCATGGGATTGCGGATAACCCACACTAGAATGGGTGATGGTTATGCCCCAGTCAGTCGAAATTTTTTCATCACGTGACTTTGCAAGTGGCATGTGATCACAAAGTTTCTTTAGGCATGCCATGGCGAGCAAATACAGATGTTATTTTGGCTATTACCATGCCAGCTGTCTTGTCTGCAAGAGGGAGAACAGCGGCAGCGTGGGGCGTTAGGTGGCGGCACGCCATCCCAGCCCTCCCCCGCTTCCTCCCCCTCCCCCCCGCCCCCGGCATTCTTGACGGGCAATTGGCTATTTATCAAATAAGACTGTCCCCGTAGGTCAAAAATGTCCACTGCTAGTTTTAGCCAAGGCAGGTCTGGGATCTCATATGAGATCATGGGCTCTTTCTGAGTACTGGGTTGGAGCTCTTGACAGGGTATGCAATTTGCAATCCATTGCTCGATGTGGGCGTTCGTTATTTTTGGCCCAATCATAAGGAAATCATCCTGAATCCAGATTTGGCCAGTAAGGCTTTAGTTCGGGTTCAACTTGTCTTTGCCTTCGGTACAGAGAATCTGGACGTCATCTTTTTGGAGCTCCAACAGCGTCCGCTGTAACTGTGGCGGAGCCTTGCCTACAGGCTTCGCAAAAATCGCTCCCAGGGGCCTGTGGCCCACCTGGACCCATGCCTGGGTGCCATACACATATTGGTGGAACTCTGTCATGGCGAAGACAATTGCCAGAAGTTCTTTTTCAATCTGAGCATAATTTCTCTCAGATTGTGTTAGAGCCTTCAAAGCATATGCAACTGGCTGCTTCTGCTGAAACAGACATGCTCCTAGG